>NC_051848.1:9543766-10143766 GCF_002237135.1 Teleopsis dalmanni
ACCGTGAGAAGTGTGAAATTTTTGTAGTACTCTAAATGGTTACATTAAAATATGAATTTATCTTGAGAAGTCTTTAGTGCTTTAGTATCTTCTTGAGCTCTTGGAAGTTTGTTTGTCGTTGGTTTGCTCGTTTGTAGTACGGCTGCGTTCACAGCTGGAGCTGAAACTGAAGCTGCTTTCGATTGCGTATGAGAATGAAGCACTTGACTTTCAGCTCCTTGGTTATACTTGCTGATTTGGAAAAGAATCTTTTCATCTGAAAAAGGCGTGCATCTTTCGTTATTTTTTGTGCGGCACTAAATTCGGTAATGTCTGCTTAATATTAAACTTGATTCTGAAATGCCGCTCAGCAAATGATGTCATTACGAGCAACTCGAATATCCTCATTTCTTTTATTGTGTAGAGTGGAAATCGTACCTTTGTACGATTTCAGTTTTATTAATAAATACTATATTAAAGATTATTCTATTCCTCTTCTTTTTATGATCTTTTATGAGCAGTTCTTACTCTGTGGCTAATTGAGTTGTTCGTGCACTGCGTTTATCTGCGTGTTGTCAACTTCATTAGCGGATAAACACGCCGGCATATTACGTGCTGAAACAGACTTTATTTGGTGGCATTAACTGGTTACTGCTCTCAATGGTTTAGCTTCCGTACATAAATGTCGGCATCTATTGAAGTGAAATAAAAAATTACTGCTTATTAAGTTTTAAATATTCATAAAAATATGCGATTATCGACATTTGACTTGTGTAGATTGCTCTACGAAAAATTTTAAGTGAACTCCGATATGCTCAAAATAGTAGTTCGAAGCTTAGACTTCCACTCCCGGGAGAATGAAGAAAACGTCTTAAATGGATTCATTTATGTGGCGCTTATATAAATAACCCTGTATCTACAAATACTTATTCGTAAAAGTATATACACGCCTAGGATTCATATTCCATTTATTGTTAAATCATTCTTTCTTAATATTTTAGTTTCGTTTCCATTAAAAGTGGCAATCAGGTGCGAAATTTGATATCTTTTTAGAATCCGAAATTCAAATTACTTGTATGAAGGGAAAAAATTGTGAATATATGGTAGGTACGTCTACGCAAACTGGAGTTAAGTTGATTGTTTTAGTTGTTATGTGTACAATGGAAATAAATCACATTTATGCAATTATAAAACAGCTACAGGATGCGGCCTTAATTGAGACAATGGCCTGTCCATAGTTAGGTTATAGGAACTATGGGGCAATTAAACGTGATTGAACACGACGTATTCATTAAGTTCAACTCGAATCACTAAAAATAACTTAACAAAGGATTTTAGTTCATATTGCATTCAAATATTTTCATTTAATTTAGTTTTTTTTTATTTATTAAATTTAAATTATAAACTGATTCTAACACTTTAAATGAAAGAAAATATTTTAATTTGCATAAATGTTGTATTGCTTTGAAAACATGTGTTTTTATTTAAAATATTCGATATTGTAAATATACTTTAAAATCTGTAGACTTCATATGACTTTTGTTATTTATTTCTGACCTCACTTATTTTCCACCTCAAGCACCTCAAGCACCTTTTGCAATTATTTGCCTCATTTAACAGCTTTTCATATCCCGTAATCCCAGTTACGAGAAACATGGGCTTATTCCAGTCAGTTAAACTGTTGAACTGAAATCTTATCGATTAAAAGGTACTATTGTCTACGTTTGATTTGATGAGAGCAATTTTCCTGCATGACTACCAAATAAAAAGTAGCAAAAGGTATTAGCCTGGATGATATATGTACTCACATGCCGAATAAAACTTTATTTGAGATTCAAATCGCATGTGTAGAAAGTGATACGAAGCCAATTGCGTATATTGAATATTTGTCGGAATAATCGAAATCGAATAATTACATTCAATTTCTAATATATAAGTTCAAACATCAAAACTGACTTATTTTTAGTAGTTATAATAATATCCAGTTAAGATTTATATAGTTGGTGTCTGCTAAACGGTTAAAATGGTGACCTCTATTAGTCCAAATAATATGTTTGTACCGCTCTGTTACCACATCCTCGTTACCAATTGGTTGTCTGGTTGATTGTCAAGGCAGCACGTAGAATTTCCATTTTTCAATTGGCCAATGATCAGAGATCTTTATTATTCCTGTTAATTAACGGTAATGTTCGTTTAAGATTTTAACTCGGCTATAGTCTTCTAAAAGTCTTACATGAATATTTAAGGTTATATTTTATAATATTTACTATTTAGTGCTATATATTTACGGAAGCAGCTTGTTTAAAAATGAATATATCAGTGTAATTGAACCAATCGCCTTTGATTTTAATTTATGTATAGGTGCTCTAACACCTATGGACCTAACCTAAACTTTTAAAAAAAACTTTCTAAAAAACTTTGCGTAAAAGGTTCTTACGCTTTAGTAAAGGCCAAACTATTTTTTTTAATTTTTAATAAACATCGATATAATCGGACAAAGGATATATGCAATCATCCAAAGGAAATATTCACTAATGTTGAGGTACCCCTTTTTTAACACGATTTTGCCGATTACAAATAAAACATATATCCAACCTTATAAGTGGCAGCTTTATTCACATTCTTGAAGTCTTACGCTTCTATTTTGGGTTATATTCATTTATTTTATGAATATAAATAACTATAGTTTTTCAAAACATTTACAAATTTTTATATCTATATATGTATTATAAGTCCATATTTAAGTTTTATAAGTTTAGGGCATTCTAATCTTCTAACTCGAAAATGATGGTGGCTAAATCAATTCACGCTTAACCACCGGCTAAGTAAATATGTATTAAAAAAAAAGTAGAAACATTCAATATTAAAATTGCTTTGCTTTTTATAAATCTAACAAATTGTAGTAAATGAGAATTGTAATACGTGTTCTTAATATCGGTTTACAGATACCTATCAGAAAGAGAGAGTCAGAAGGGGCTAATGTCAGAAGCAGACTCAATAATCTATCTCTTCGAACAGACCCATTTTGTTAAGGCGAAAGCACAGTCCATGGTGACCCGTTAAATATCCCACTAGCAACCTCAACTCTGTTCTGCTGAAGAAGGATACCCTACCATAACTATAAGGACGAACCCGTCTATAGCCTGACGGTTATCTGGAATGCCGCGCCAGTAGTGACTTCTCTCGGCTGAAAAACATTTATCAATCAGAGATCGAGTTGTAGACCAACTTAATTTACTATATGGCTCCACAATAATACTTTTGTTAATGCTTTGATTTGCTGCTTGACTATCTGAATAAATACAGATATGGGCGCCTTTCAACCTATTGCTAATGTTGATTAGTGACGAGCACAGACATCGATGGCATGAACTTCCGTTTGGAAGACAGTCAAGAGTTTTGTGCATATTGATAACAGGGTGTAGCCTAGATTTACTCAATGCTGCTGTCTTTTTAATAGAGATATGCAAAATACATATACAAGTACAAATATACAAGTAAAATCCATATGTACATATTTGTGTTTACATAAAAACTCATTACCAATAATTACTTTGTAAAGGCGTTACCATAATATTCCATAGAATGGATCAATTTATAGTTTTGGTTCCTTTGAATTTAGAAAAACATGCTAAATTACCAAGTTAGCTGAAAAACTTAGAGTTTATCTAGTTGATCCTAGTATGAAAATAAATTTTATATATTAATCAAGAGTAAAATGTTATATTCAGATAGTGAATAATATTAAGAGTTGACTGTAGAAGAATCCACATATAAGATTCACCCATCTCAAAAAAAAAATTGATGTAAAAAATAATTAATATCAAAACATTTCTAATTTCACATATAGCACTTTTTGGAAAAAATTTATTTCGGTGTTCCAAAGTACCATTCCTATTTTGGATAGGAGTTTGACTATTCCCGAAGTAAGATATGCTTGTCTCGAGAGACGACTTTAATGAATTGGACATCACACCACACCATTTGTGCCACTCGCTTGGAAGTGCAAATTTGACGTAGGCATTTGGGTAAATTCTTTTGGAGAATGTTATAGTAGTCGTGGATGTTAGTAGTTCTACTTCCACTCAATATGGACTTGCATTCCCAACCAAGTCTTGTGACTCACAAAACAAAAAGATTTATTAGTTCAATCTGTATTCTCGTACAGAAAAAGTCGAGGGTTGAAAGTATAGTGTGATATTAAGGCATCGCCGCAGGTGACTATGTACGTATATTATTACAGAGGTGATGTTCAAATGTACCAAAATGTACATAAATGTCAAAACTTGTTATTATTAGTGACAAGTTACAGTGATTGTAGTGAAACAACTTTTTATAAGTTTAAAATAATTAATAGAATTTGTCAGAAAAAACCGCATTTGTAGTGAAAGCATAGCTTCATAAGTGTTCCGCCGACTCTACTTTAGAAATTTTAGTAATCGTTTACTCTTATGCAGAATTTAAACGCTGTCACCGACTAACCGCACTAACTGCGGTAGTCTCCCAAAAGCGGCTACTGCTTCAGAAAACTTTAAATAAATCCATAAAATTGTTTTTAATGACGGAAAATGGAAGTTGTAAGATATGACTTCATCATAAAGATATCAGACAAATGTGTAGGCAATACCGGTCAAGACAAAGACGTTGGCAAAATGGGTACCGCATGTGCTCAAAGTCGATCAAAAGCTAGAATGTTTTGATGTGTATATATATGTGAGCGCAATAGGTAGAGTCTCCTCATTCAAAATTTAACCAAGTTCAAAAGATAATTCCATTACTATACTTTTGAGATAAATCAACAGTTATCGGGTGCTAAAGTCAATCAAAGTGCCTGAAGACGCAACAGTCAGTTAGAAGTATTAATATGTCTCTTTTTTAGGGATTTGAATAGTTTAATATTCATTGATTATTCTGAAATGGGAAAATAGTTAATTAGAAATATTATTAAACGTTGTAAATGCTTTCAGTTTATTTATTTTTTTTTTTTATTTTTTTTTATATCTACAATATGTAAAGTCTTAAAACTATCTGACAATTAAAAGTTTTTTATAGTTCTTTACTTTACTGGCTTCTATTTATATATGATTGAGCTAGAAAGAGTAGAAAAATATGTGCTCTGTGGATAGGCGGTTTTGAGTTATGTGCTCTTGCAAGAGAAGTTAGAAGGAGTAAAAGATAAAACGAGAAATAGTAGTAAAAATAAAAATAAAATAAATAATAATTGTGAATTCTAAAATTTGTTAATAGTTTTCCTAATCCTTACCTTATCTTTCCTGCATATGTGCATATTCCTGAAGCATGACTATTAACTGTATGATCTTATAGTTGCGGTTCCAGTGGCTGACGATATTATGTCTAAAATATTAAGCCGCTTAGGACTCCAATTCGATTTCTCAAGTTAGCAAACTTTTATTTAATATCACTTTTGTGTGAAATAATAGCCTTAATTAGTTTCTTCCTTATGTCAGGAAGAAATTCTTCTGGAGGAACATCAGAATGTCAGGCTTGTCGATCTGTATAAACTTGTATACTCTTGTATATAAGAAAATTGATATTTGGTACAATCCATGCTGTGTGTTGGTAAATAACACACAGCAGTACAGGCTTTGGTAGATAGCCCAATGTTTCTTCTCTGAGATTAATTCGGCAGATACAGATGATTCCAAATAATATCTGTCACAATTTTATTTATAATGAACTCATGATTTTCCTAATTTAAAAAAATCAAATTTTGTTATTAATAAATATTAATATGAAAAATATTAAACTATTTTTTTAATATTTTACTTTATTCATATGATCAGACTGCTTATTGCCCTTTATTTATCTTTTGATGTAACGAATTACTTTTGTTCAGAACGCACCGAGGGAAACGAGTTTGTAAACGTGGGCATTGTTGGTCTACTGATATCGTCGTTTTGTTTAAAGTATGTAAGACATTAAATGCCGAGATTTTGCTGGATAGTAGATTCGCTACGTCATCTAAATATGCTCACACAAAACATTTTTGTTGCCCCACAGAACAGGCGAGCATAATGATTACAATAGACAAATGAACTTCAAAATTATGCATATTTCAATTAATTAATAAGTCAAAATTTACAGATATTTGAAAATAATGCACATATTCATCACACCCTTCACACTCTTGTCCAAAGAGTGTACTGAATTTTTCAAGATATTTGTAAAACAGTGGAAGAGACTTTTTACTTTGGGAATCAAAAAAATTATATATCTTATTTATCATCTCCCTTAGTCACTTTAGCATTATTTTAGCTGATATCTATATATATGGGGAATATATAAATAGAATTTTAATGTTTTATGAAAATCCATAAAGATAAATACAGATTTAAATGGGTCTTCCATACAAATAATTGGTTTTATATAAAAGATATATATCTAGAATTATTAGCCTTTAAAATTTTAGAGTTACTATTATAATAATAATTACATTGTAGAGTAGCTTCACCTCTCGATATAAACAAGAAAAACTATGACTAGAGGCATAAAGAGTGAGTCAAAACCATTTGTGGGTGATTGATTGGTTGGTTATGGTAATGACTAAGGTTCTCTATTTTTTTTATAATTAAATCTAAAGTCAGATTTCTGACGTGTTGGAATAAACGTACTCTAAAAGCTGTTAGGCACCAAAATGCTAAGCATAAACTTCCCGATCTCTACCTATGATATGATTTTGTTTTGGTGATTGTGGAAAATGATTTTGAAAACTTTTAGTTTGAATAAGTTTATAGGAAGGAATACCACTTTTTGTCTTTATAGGAAGGAAAAAAGTGGTTATTCGAATAAAGCAGGCAATGAAGTTCCGCTCAATATTATTTATTATTGTAACATTTAATATCCACTATTGTATTATTTATTAAAAATTATAAAAAAATGTGGCTTTTAAATTGGAAGCCGTATTTTAATAGCTACAGAAGGCAATGTATACATACCCATAGCTAATTAAATGCTCTATTACAATTTGGAGCAGTAATTTTACTTCATAGACTTTCATTGCATTTTGAAATATTATTTTGACTACATTTCTGGAATGGGGAGAGTGGATGTGGGGTTTGGGTTCTTTTACATTTAGGGGCCGTTAACACAATTCCACGGACCCTGATTGCTTTATGAAATATTATTTTGAGTACACTTTTAGAAGAGAGTGAATGGGGTGTCTTCTGTGGAGGTAGGGTTGGGGTTAGGGTTTAGGTTAGGGTTTGGATATCGTAACATAACTTTATATGTATTTATCAGGGAGGGGTGGGTGGTTGTTGATTTCAGAATAAGCTTTTGGATATCACACCATAAGTTCCCTTTGACTACGTTCATAACTTCATACGGACATACCATATCTACAATGTGATGGAAGAGTATTTAAAATAAATTGACATGCAGAGATTAAAATATAATTTTTGTTGCTCTTACCACGATCTTTCTCTGTCTTTTTCTATATTTTTTTGTACCTTATATCAAGATGTTTTCATACATTATTAATTTAGGATAAGAAAAAACTTCTTATGTGATTTTAGAAAAAAAATTGAAATAAGAAATAAATTAATTCATCGTGGAAACAAATGTTCTATTCTTTAGATATATTGTAGAATTGTCTAAAATGTATCGAATTACTAACAAAGATAAGCTGATCAAATACCCAACTCTATTTGAAATATTCCATGCATTCGGCTTTAATAAAGACAACAGAAGATATGCATTCCGATTTTCTAATAAAAAATTGACATAAGCAAACAACCCTTAATTTATTGTTTTGGAATTGAAGGTACAAATAATATCAGATTCAGTTCATATCTGTTAATATCAGCGCAAACAAATTGCAATTGTAATAAAATGTGTAAATATAAGTACAATATATATATAAATTTCATACATATGCATATACGGACATTCATACATATTCATACATAGATATGTATATATGTGTATATCATTCATTATTCATAGAATTCTTCTACATTTAAAGTCAACAACCACTTTGTTTATAATCAAAACGAAACAAAACGAAACCGATCTGAGCAGACCCGAACCGAACCCTCAATGAAATTAGTCCGCTTAACTGCTCATACAAACAACCTAAGTTGTGTGTATTAATGAGAATATTGTTAAATTAGAAGGTTTTGAAATGTGATATGCCTAACCACAGCTCGCATACAGTACACAACAATATGCAGCATACAGCATACAGCACACAGCACACAGCACACAGCATACAGCACACCGTGTAGTGTACACAAAACACAAAGTACAACACACGGTTTTCACGGTACACATATACATACAAACACACAACAAGCAACAAGACAACAACAACAACAACGAGTGTGAGTATAAACATGGGCAGCAGTGATTTGTAGTTTGTTTTCTACTGCTTTTTGGTGTGTTGTTGGCAACGTGTGTTGTTGGCTAGCGCTCGGAAGCATGTGACCATGCGCAATAAATATGTATGTATGTAATGACTATTTGGTTTGTTACTTGACTTTGCCATTATTGACGCAACACACAAATAAATTTGTATCCATTTCGTGCATAACATCGCCATCGTAACAAGTAGAACAGCTGTTCTGTTCGGTTCGATGTGCTCTCGTATGCGCGTCTCATCCAAATGCATACAATTACAATCAATATTTTCTAACCAATTAAATACATTTACGTTTTATTTAGGGTAAGCAGAGAACTGCTTGCAAACACACAGTACAGGGAGTTGGCCAATGCAGCGCAGATACGCAAGCACTCCGGCACTCTGGCACTCAGGCACTCCGGTACTACTCAGATACTTAGATACGCAAATACGCAAATAATAATGTGAAATCGAATCCCAGTATCTGAACTGAAGCTTGCAAACAACACCAGCAAAATGTCGTTATTAGCTATTTGACCTGATCCTAATAGGCTTAAACTTAATACGACACCTTTTACAGAGGCAGAGTAAATTGTCAGTTGACACTCATTTTGATGACAAATAAGGCTAAATTTAAAGAAACCTCAAGTGCTTACTTATATGGATTGGCATAAATTCCATGTGCGATACTCCAAAAATGCTTTTATAAGCGCTGAAAAGGGAATGGGAATTTAACGAATTTCTATATATAAAATTAATACATCTATGAACGACTACTCAATTTTATTGTTGCAAATTTACAGTGGCTTCAAGCAGTAATGAAACATCTACAAAAAAAAAAATTAATAAAAAAAATATAAAAAAACCATAATGAAATACTCAATAAATTATAATAATTATAATAGTTTTATAATTTGAAAGTTTATTACATTTTATTTAAATCTTAATTGTTACGGATTACATGTTTCACAAATTTTAATTGCAATATATTACTATTAAATATAAAACATAACGTAATTAAATATTTTCCACAGTACATCTTATTATATTGAATTTTTTTTTAAATATCTTATAACCTACTTGATGACCTACTATACTTCAGAACGGCCTATGGAAAATATACATCAGTCTCTATCCAACAGTCTATAAGAAATGCACCCTACTTCTATTTTGTATGTTTAAAGTAGTAAATTACAGGCGACATAAACCACTATATTGTAGAGCAGACTGTAGAAAAAGTGCATAATATATATTACTTGCTCCCCAGTCAGACCCAGCAATTTACGGACTATGCTTTAGCCAGGAATAAACTGTAATTGTGCTAAAAAGTGATACTGCGTTCGATTGTAATTACGAACTTTTTTTCAAGATGTGTTCAAGACCTGGTAGTTCTAAGTTAGAACAGAGAAAGTATAAATGTTTAACACAAACTTTCAAAGTTATAAGAATTTTTCAATTTGTTTGTTATTATAATTAAAACTTGATTTTGAAACTGTTCCATTTTTACTATAAACCACTGTATTTAATTCCACACGGAATTTAGTTTTGGCTTATTAAAATAAAAAAAATCGTTTGGCTGGCAATTGTCAAAATAAACACAACAAAGGATTCTGAACTGAGTAGAACTCAAACCCTCTTTATATATTTTAGCAAGGGGAACCTACTTAAGAAGTGAAACCATAAAAAGAGCTATCCTACCGTATATTCTTTTCTTTTGCTCTATTTTACAAATACCGTTCAGCGGACATTAGTTGATATTAACCCTAATATGACATTAAAAATGATCCATATGCATCGGTTTTAATACATATATATTAGAAATACTTTAATGGAAACTATCGTTCATTTCGTAGTTATTTAAAATTGTCTATAAATGATTCTTTTGATGTATTATAATGCCTCACACTATTCAAATGGATTATAGCAATACTATATCACGAGTTAATTTAATGTCCGTTATGAGTTAACACATTTAAGTTGTGTTAGTTTCAATGCTACTGACCTAAGTGATTTAGGAAAGATTTTAGCTTAAAATAGATTTATTTTTATATACTTCATCTCATCTGCATATAGTATAATGTGACCTATCATTACCGATATGTCCGCTTTAGTGACGATTTCCAAATATACGCAAAATATAATCACTGTATTGTTGGCTACAGACATTGATAAGGCAAGATAAGGGATCAGCAAATTTACTTGACCTTATAGAACACAGTGGCACAAATAAAAAAAGAAAAGAAGAAGTGCTAAGAAGGTTAATACTTTTAAAAGTTATATCAGGAGAAATGCAATACCGTCACCCAGAAAACGAAAACTTTGTGCTTTATAGTTCAAATGTAGCCATGAAGTAATAGAAAGTACAGTGAACTGCAAGAATTGTCATCTTAGTTTTGTCTCACCAATGGTAATTCGGAAATTACTATTCTAATGAAGGATGTGAGTAATTATCTTTATTTGTATTGGAATAATTGAATCGAATATGTTTACCGTATATTATACTAATGTGCAAGATTTATAAATGCTAGGTCTATACTTACAAAGAACAATTATAATTTGGAAAAGATTGTAAAGCAATTGTTGTCAAATCAATACTTGTATATATACCACCTGAATAAAATAAATTGCTCTGAATTGAAGAGCTTTCAGAGACATAACTAATAACCAAGTGGTAGCTTAAAATATTCTTATTGTTGAAATTTGTTATGATTGAACATATTAAAGCATTTCGATAAAAATCAGATACCTGTGTTGGAGTATATCTCAATATCTACATAAAGTATTCTCAGTTTGTCGAAAAACTGTCCAAAACTACTCAAACGAAGTGCATTTAGGATATGAAAAAATTTTTTTTCGTAAAGGATGAACTGTTTATAGCTTCCGGTTCTATTTTTTATGCCTTCAAATGATACTGATGTCATCATGTCATCACGATGATATCCAAAGAAATTCTGTAATCACCGACTATCATTTGATACACTTCTCGGATGTTTTTATTAGTAGTAGTTGAAAATCACCAACGTCAACAAGTAATTTATTTTATAGGTACACCTTAGAGATCCGGTAAACTGCATTTAATTCAGATTTAGTTTTTGACTACTAATTATTTTTGTAATTCAAAAAATCAACCACAGCATAATGCTCATTTTTTTTTATTTTCTTAAAGTCAGCAGATTCCAGTTCTTGCTCTCTTTGAACCCTACAAGATCTCAGATGGCAAACTGATTTAAATGGATTGATTACAAAATAGATAAAAACTGAAATCTTATGATTAGGGTTATTGGATATGCTTTATGTTCATACTGTACTCAAAATATATCGATTGATTATAATAGTAGATATAGTCTCAGGCTGTACTAGAAGGATTCATCCGCGTACATCAATTTTATCCATGAACACGGTGCACTTAATATGTCGATTAACCACAATAATAGGTGCTGTTATGAGTGAGCTCATTGCATATCCCTATATCATGCTGTGCTCAATATAAATTAATTGATTAAAATAATAGATGAAATCTGAGGCCTTATTAGAAGGATTATTGGATTTTATTTATGAATACGATGCACTCGATATAAATAACTTATTAACTATAATAATAGATGGTTTCTAAAATTGTTATGAGCAAGAGTATTGGATCTCCTGTTGTGCGTGTTGGACAGGAGACAAAAACCGAAATTACTTAATGGGTCGACCTTCTGATGACAAAGTCAATCACAAATTTTAAAGATAAATTTTGTATGAGGAGTTCACAATGCTTTTATGACCTACAAACAGACACACTTACTGGTATATACATTGTGACCGAAAAGTTTTCGGGAAATTTTAAATAAAACGCAAAATTCTTAATCTTCATCAATATTTATTTTATCTCCTTCAAAATATGCTCCATTAGAAGCGATACACAAATGCCAACGTTTCTTCCAATCATCAAAACATTTTTATAGGCGCTTTCCGGTATGGCTTTGAGTTCCCTCTGCGAATTCTGTTTTACGTCTTCTATGGATTCAAAACGCGTTCCTCTGAGGGGTAATTTGAGTTTGGGAAACAGGAAAAAGTCACACGGTGCAAGATCAGGTGAATACGGTGGCTGTTCGATGGTATTTATTGAATTTTTGGCCTTAAAATCGTTGATAATGTTGAACAAATTGAGGTGAATCGGAACAAGCCGAGCGTTGACACGTCGCATACACAAATTGTCCACCAAAATCAAACGAGCCATCTCACGACCGATGCCTAGCTCTCGTGCTATCTCTCTAACACTCACATGAGGATTTTGGAACACGATTTCCTTTGCCTTTTCAATGTTTTCGTCGGTGGTAGAGGTCGAAGGTCGTCCAGAACGCGGCATGTCTTCGACGGTCGTACGACCGTCCTGAAAGGCTTTGTACCACTCATAAACTTGAGTTTTCGATAAAACTGATTCCCCATAAGCCTTTTGTAGCATTCGCAACGATTCTGCACACGAAATTTCGTTCGAAACACAAAATTTGATGCAAACTCTTTGTTCAATATTTTTTTCCATTGTTTTTTTCGCAACGCACTACTGAGGTGAACTGGTTTCAACAGCTGCCGTAAACGAACTGTCTGACAGATCGCGCTCATTTTTGGCATAGTAATTGTCCTTAAGTGCTGCCAAACTACATAAACTTAAAATATCGAAAAATATACAGCGCGCGAATTTTAAATGAGAATTTCCGAAAACTTTTCGGTCACAAGTAAGTGATTTTATAGGAGATTTACTGCATTGTAGAGTTTTTTATAATGAATATGTTTAACTTGAATGCAGTCACTGTTACTAAAATTATTCACCTTTGCACCGTTTTTGTTTAAGTTGTAAGCCAACACGTTGCTACTAAACTTAATTTTGTTTGATCCTTCGATACGAGTATGTGATTAAACCTTCAGATCAACAGACGATTATATATTATTATTCCATATTGCTATGCTATACGTATAAGTACCTACAACAGATATTCTTGCGTATTTCAATACATCGAATCGCAAAGCTGGACGATTAAATTACTAAAAATGCAGCGGCGAAAAAATGTTAATTAACTTTTCATTCCTTAAATTATGAATGATCAATGCATTCATGGCGACACGCTGGGATCCTTTTTATCACAGTTGTTACTGGATGTAGTGCTATTGCACTTTGTACTAAAGTGCAGCGGCTGAGATATTAACATAAACCAAAACAGAGACAAAACTGCACTTAGTCAGAGGCATCGCATAAATGTCTCTGATCTCGATTAATAGAATACTGCGTAAGGTCTCATATATTTGTATTGTGATGTTGGATTATATGGCGTATAGACTCCAAAAAATGAATTTAAGAACACTTACGTTGATACCTAAATGTAGATACTTTTTTGTATCCGAACAGTTCTTTTAAAACTTATGAAGTTGCACGAAATTTTGCGGACTCAATTCTGTTTTATGTTTTGGTTGCTGCTGGTCGAGTGTCTTTTGTGGTATTGCAATATTGGAATCTAAACTAAGTCGTACAATTTATCGTGAGATATTTCAGGATACCAATGATTGAGTGTACTTATCTCAGCGGGAGTTATAAATGTTTACACGCAAATTTACACTCTCAATTGTTTGAAACGAATCAGGTTCTGCGTTTTTGTATGGAAACGCTTTAAAGCCATATATTCCTGAATTAATTACTAATTTTGGAGACTAAAAATACTTATATATTGGGTTCTTTTACGAAAAAAAGGCCGCATATCTATGCGCAGAGTACAGTTAAACTTATAAAAGGATTTCAACATAAATTAGTGAAATAAAATTCATTTACAATCGAAGAAATGCTAACAACTCCTCTGCGAATCTGCGAATGGTTAGTGAAAAAGTACATATTTTTACTCCAATACACAACAAACTTTCTCTGAATTAAAATGAACTTATTATTAAAACTCAAAATATGTGAAATAATATAAAATTTAATTAATTTTCCATTCCAATTTAAATAAATTTTTTTTTTGGCAGATAAGACAGAAAGAATTAACAGATCGATTGAATTTAGAAAAAAATCTGCAAATTAAAAGACTGAATCTTTTCAGACACTAGATCCGCCATTCTTTGTTTGTCCAATCATAGCATATTTAGTTTTGCGCCAGGCAGAATATATGATGAAATTAAGCTAACACTCAACACAATTTGAGAAAAGTAAACAGTGATAAACTCAACTAAATTCTTTTGAATACCAGGTAAACAAATTAACATTAGACCGCTATTCTCTCCCTACCAATCACTGTCCAACTCAAATGTGTTTAGTTGATACAAGTAAAACAAATATACCATATAGTAGACCCAATATTTTCTCTCATTCAAACATAAAATAAAACTAAAGCTAACTGTGAGCAAATATTAAATCCAAGAAACCTGAATAGATGCCCTAGTAGCAGTACCAGTACCAGTACGTATCAATGTCAAAAACTAGCTATCCCTTTAATCAAAAATACCGATGTTCATTCTTCATCTTACAGAATTTACATGTATCAACGTCTTTGATTGAAAACTAATAGTTAACAAGAAAGAGTCCCGTTAAGACAGCATACATTAATCTGTATTTCAGATCTTCTTGGACTCAACAACCTGTGAGTTTGTGCGATGCGACTTGAATGAACTATTTAGATTGCTTTACGCGTTTAAACCGTCACAAGAAGTTTGCAGTTCATAGTTGTAAATACTAATGTTATCTAACAAGTGAATATTTCTTAAGAAGGGTTTGACTAGTTAGGACCATATAAGCTTTTCAGCTGCTTCGTATTTCAGAATTGAAGAAATTTTGAACCCGAATATATAGTATTTTTTGCGTTTTTGTATAAAATTTAAGGAGATTTTATTGCAAAGACTTCAATTAAAAAGCGATTTTTTATTGAAATGGCTGGATTGAATCAGGTTCCATGAACGTATATATCACATTCAAGGTTTTGTATATTAATAAACTCAAAAATTTACTTCGAAGGTCTGTGTGTGGTCTGTCCAATTCTTTCATACAATTCTTACTGAAATTACTACATTGCAGTTATAGGAAAAAAATCCGGCCTTATGTACGATATCTTAAAGTGAAGAAAGAGGTTATTTAAGGCAATTATTACGTTACGAATCGAGATGACTTGCGGTACAACCTGAGAATAAAACTTTAAATAAATAATAACCTAGGAAAAATAACACCAATAAGAAAATTTTTTTTTTAAATTTTTTTCTCTTTAGACCGCAATTAGATTCATACTAATATTATATTAATATATTATAATTAATATTATACAAATGAAATCTTTCACTGAAATATAAGCAAAATTCGTTTAATTGCTATAATAGTATAAAGTAAACTTAATGGGGGAGAGCTGCTAATGAAATGCTAATTAAAACAAATCCAAATAGATAGAGTTTATCAGTTAAGCTAAATAAAGCCACAGATTTGTGTGAGCTAGAAGGCAATTGAGTAGATGTGCCGGTTATAACGAGAAGTACGTCTCGAAATTATTCATCAAACTCGACAACGTAATTTTCCATTATCTTCTATCAGATGCCATACAACATTTATACTAAGTAGTAGCTTGTTTATTATCTATTCTGTTTTAGCAGTAACATACGATGGTGCTTCTTACTATTTTGGCCAAATTGCAAAGTTAAGAATTCCTGTACTCGTCTGAAATTAGGATGTCCTCGGACTACCCTCACTACGACAATAACTTTGTCACCACAACTTTTTTAAGAGAGGATTGGGATATAGGACTGCTTACAACGCCAGGAAAGATAGCGATCTACACCGACAGGTCTAAAATGGATAAAGGCATTAGAGTGCCGCAAACCACTCAAAGCAAATCAAACCATCTTTCATATTCTACCTCAATGTTTCAGTCAGAAATTTTTGCCATCCTTAGGGCATATGATCTTGCTTTAAAATTGGACTTGTGCGGAAAGAAAGTCAATATTCACTCTGACAGTCAGGCAGCTATTAAAACCTTATCAACGGTCTGTATTTCATTCAGATTAGTGCAAGAATGTGAGAAATTTATTAATGCACTAAGTGAGAGGTCTAATGTAACTTTAATTTGGGTTCCTGGGCATTCTTCTGCGAATACCCCTACTTCAATCCCTGCTCTTGCCAGCTATCGTCGTAGGTTAATTTATGACCATTTTTTTGCGACAAGCACACTATTTGCTCTTGCCGCCTCAGCAGTCAGGTCAAGGGCTACATGGCCAATTTATTCCAAATGTAGAACCTCTGACTTATTGCATAGGAGCAAATCTAAGGTATCTAGGTAAATATATGTCTGCACAAGGCACTGGACCATAGGACTGCATGGAGCTATGTTTGGTCTACTCTGTGATAGCTCCTGTAATGCGTATCTACCAGTTATCGAAGAAATGACAACAGAACGGCTGTTGTGTCTATGTCTACGCTTAAGTTTCTGGTGCTACCTTCTTCAACACATTCGGTAATATCTCTAGCCTTAGCATTGGCCACATTCTTGCCTATATAAATGCGTCTGGCTGGTTGTAGCTTGATCTTTTCTTTACTTCCTAATATTACGAAGATTTATGGATTCAAAATGGTTTTCTTAGCTAATTGCGGAGGATTCGGTCCTCCCTTCACCACAACTAATTAACCACAACTAATATCCTCAACGGCTATTTCTTTGGATTTCATTCGAAAGGCTATGATATTACTGTACATCAATTTTTGATTTTTAATTTATTAAAAAAAGGCTCGTAAATGCTTATCTTTTTGTTGGTTACTTCCATCAATTCTCCACCTGAAGCATTGCAACACATAAAATTACACATCCATTTATGAGAAAACTATATAGTGATTATGAAAAAGCAATGGAAGGAATTAGTATTGCTTTGGTATTAAATACATTGCTCAATAATTGCCAAATAAGAAATTTGACTGCCATATCAAAACTTAAACGATATCGTCAGCAAAAGACATTGGATTGGGAGAATGGATACAAATGAAAGTCAACAATTGTAGCGGCCGCAATAACTGCCGCAATCTTCCGAATTAACAATAATTATATTGAATACAATAGAGTTCAGGCTCTGCGTACACATTCACTAACACGACCATGATTACATAGGTACATTGCTATAAGTCTATAGAGTACAAACGAGCCAAGTAACAAACGAGCTGAATCAGCCGATTAGGGTGCGAAAACCCAAATATTATTTTATTTGTTTGAGTTTCAATGGGCTCTAATGTACCAAATAGTGCACGTTACTTCACCTTGATTTCCTCATTCGGCATGGCACGCCAATTCCTAAATGTTTCAATGTGCAAAGCCTTCTTGTTGAAGGGTGACAATTTGTTTCTACACTCATCCATACATACATACATACAGACATACACACATATATACATGCTTACAAAGGCTAAATGGAAACAACGGCGGCACCACCACCAAAGCCAATACCGTCAAAAATTAACGAATCGCTGCGGTAATAATTGTGCGGATCGTTTATTTATTAGTTGTGAAAACAAGGACTCCGGACATATGGAAACAATAATTTTTGCATGTAAACAACACATGTATTTACTTATACAGACACACTTACAAAAAATGCGTTGACGTTTACATCTTCATCTCCATCTGCGTCCCTTTCAACAGCAGCAACAACAACAACAACATCAACACTAACAATACCAACAACACCAACAACACCAACAACAGCAGCAGCAGTGGTAGCAGTGGCAGCAGTGGCAGCAGTGGCTGCGGCAGCATTTTGATAACATGACAATATGAAGCAGGGGAAGAGCGTAACTGATTTAGTATATTGTAAACACAAATATTGTTTAGCATAACATAGCATACGGCAGTCAATACAAAAATCATAAAACCCGCCGAAAGTTGAATCCTGATGTCCATATAAATTTACTTACACATTTATACACATGCTCACATACACGCATGAATGTACTTTTAATGGCATTTCATATTTATACATACATAAACATACACACATACGTTGGTTACTCATCAACTACACAAACAAAATGATTTGTGTTTTTAGAGTCTTTAGAGATTTACTGAATGGTGTCGCATACTTGGACTATTTCAATATTACGTGTATTCAAAAAAAATATAGTTGACGCTTTTTGTCACCTAGTAGTGAAGAGCACAGTACACCTAGGGAAATTCAAAACATTTTTATTAGGAGAATAATAATTTACAATGAAGAATATTAGCTTTGGCTTCAACAGACTTCAAACAGGTTATGTTGCTAGACAATTTCAATGCCTTTCAGTAAGACTATGAGAGTAGAGCATATCAAATTTTATAAAATGACTATATCGCAGTCACAATAGTAATGGATACCATATTCGAATTGGAAATAAAAAGACCACTAGGTTCTAAGAAAACCTAGCCTCAACCTAGCCCCAACCGAACGTAATACCTAGCCCCAACCGAACGTAAAAATCTTAAGCATTTGGTTAAACGACAAATTATCTATCGTTGAAAATTTAAAAAATTTTTATTTCAGATAAAGATGAAGTTCCAAGGAGAGTATTCCACGTCTCTACAAGGTCAAAGTCGGAAAACCACAAATAATGTAACAACTTACATTATTATTCCATCCGTTGTAAAGACAATATTTTGTCAACTGAAATAGAGGTACTTTATTATAATGGTATCGCAAGCAAACTGTCAGCAACTTTCGATCTATTCCACTGAAGTATGGTGTAGAAGGGGGTGACTTGGAGGTTTTTCAAAAAGTTGCGGTAGTAGCGACGTTTAAGTTTTCACTTAAGATTTGATGATGGTCGAACTTATTAGTCTGACTCTGACTCAGTCTGAGACTGAATTATACAACTCAGTGAAGTGAGTTGTATGGTTGAATCGGTTTTTGCAAAAGGTTAAGCGTGAAAACATTGCCACATATATGCCACCTAGCTACGCAGCAGGCACCACTCGGTTTTTGCTTACCAAGTGACACAGTGCTACTACCATGTGTCTATATATTTCGCCAATAGTTCCGTTTTTAGAAATGTAAGACCTTTATATGGGAATAAAGAAACAAATAATTTTAAAGGAACAAATCGGTATAGGCTACATAAATAGTTTAAAATATGTTGTGTAATCGCGAGAAAATACTAAGAAGTAAGTGGTGTTTTGGGTAAATGGAGTCATATGCAAAAAAGACATGGACTACATCTAAAACTAATTCAGATCGTAAATAAAATAGAATTAGAAGTTAATACATGATATTTAATCTTATTAAAACTTAAATTAATTGAAATTAAGAAATTAATTTGAAACAAAAAGTTAAATAAAAAAATATATGAATAATATTTTAATGTCAAAATACTTTAGTTATATTATACAGTGTAGTATTATATATAATATTGTATTATATATATAGTATTATATAATTGTTTTAAGAATCCCATGGAAGTATTTATAAACATATAAATAAATGAAACCTGAAAATCTCTTTTTATTCCAAAAAGTTCCCAAAAAGCCTATTAAATAAATTGTCATAATGAAATAATACAATATATTATATATAATATAAACCCGTATGGTTAGTTGACGGATTAAAAATCCAAATGCGAGTACTAAACTTTTAAATAATCAAAGGAACGCGTGTCCCCATAAAGGAAGATATATGATGTGTGCAACGGTCGGTAGCTAAATTTGGGGGACATGTAACAATTGATGATTTTATATTGTTTAGTTTCAAGACATTTAATTTTTTTAATTAGATATAAATAAATTAGATATTTAATCTAAACTTAAATATATCTTCAATAAAATATATATAATCAGATATTTTATTTTAATTTAATTAAATATAAACGTTAAGGATTTTCAGACGATTGGTTCTAATACTTACATGTCTTTCGTCTCATGCTTTTTCTTTTTAACCTCAATGGTTTATATATTCCTTTTTTAACAGCTTTTCCCGTTTCTCATATACATACGTATTGAAGATTATTTGAACATTTTTATTTTTATACATACTTTTCTTCACCACCATCTATTTCAATTGATACTGATAATCCATCCCCTAAAACAATTTTTTACGTTTCTTCGATCAAGGAACCATACCCCATATTTATGCCCAATTAATTTTAAAGATCCTATGTATTTTTTTGCCATTTCTGCATGATCTTGCTACACTTTTTTTTTCAGGTCAAAGATTTTCAAAATAATTTCAATTTGGTTAACGTTAAAATTATTTTTTTTTTTAATAATATTTACAAAATTATAAATAATAAACTTTTATTATATCAGAAATTATAAATTTATAGAATTTCCATTTTTCCGAGTAACTTTTTCAGTTTTTCTCCGTTTGAATATTACGAGTATCCGAGCACAGTCTCAACATTCAAAATCGAACATTTTCAAAGACTCCACTTTAATACTCTACAAAAAAGGTGACCTAAACGGTGGATACTACCGGTGAAAGATGAAGTTAAAAATGTGGCTAGAAAATACCACGAAATAATATGGATCATTCCCAACAATCTTTCTTCGCGCTTACATACTTTTACAAGACTGAAAAAAAATGCTGTTTAAAGAATAGAAGTTCTCCACAGGAAAAACTATCTGTATGTTATCAAGCATAAAACATTTTTTTTTTTTTAATTTTTTGATATCATTTCGACGGAATACATATTAAAATTATATAAAAAAATTTTTTTTTATATTATAAATCATACATTATTTATATTTTATATTATATTTTATCATGGATAATTTATGGAACTGATCCGAAAGCAATTTTAAGATTTAGTTTCGAAGGATGGTTTTGCTGCTTAAACAAATTAGGATAGACCGTCTGTTTTATTTACTTACTTAACAAATATAACAACCCGTTACCGGGTTTCGACCTGATACGAGTACATTATGTCTACCCATGCGCCTCTGCTACATGCGCGTCTTCTCTAGTCGCGTACATTAAGTCGGATTAGTGCTGCCTCAACTTGATCACTTCACCGAAGACACAGTTTACCTCTATGCCTTCTTCCTCCAACTACTACTTCAAATACTTTTTTCGCTGGAGCTTCTTCATTCATTTTCACGGCATGATGACATGAATGCTCGCATTGCTTTATTGGTTCATTTGCATGCGGTAGTCGTCGCCAACTCGTAGAGAACCAAAGTCGAAGAACTTTTCTCAATCTATGTTGCTGTTTAAAAATTCACAATTTACAACTTTTACAACTTTTTTGATATCTAAAGTTTACATCATTTAAATTATAACTTCACAATACTTTATAGACTAAATACACATATGTTTCGGTCAATTGGATAAGTTGAACTCTATATAAAATTATAAAATATCACAAATGTTAGTTAAGTTTATGGATAAATTTATAAGGGCTTTGAATTTGAGAAAATTTCTATACCACTCCAATCAAATGTACATATAATCCAATTATGTACCCTCATCTAATAATAATTCTTAAAGGGCATCGATAAAATTTTGGCTTGGCATTCTGGAGATCATCGACTGGAGCTCGTGCGTTAATTCAGTTTACAAATAAGTTGCTATGTTTGTTTACTTGTGTACTCTACACTTTTCCGAATGACAGATACAAAAAGCAATTTTTTATTAGATAATTTGTATACTCACTCGTAGAAGCAAAAGTTTCGCTTTTCTTCAAACCGTAAACACTCGTATGTATCTTCTAACTATTTAATTAAATCAGTAGGGTCAAGTAGTAAATATTTTGACCCGCGACTGATTAATGTATACATGGTCCAGTGGCAGCATTTTCATCATTGTCATGAGATGGAATAATCAACCGCATAAAGCACTGCACTGATGTTATGAATATGAATATGAGTGCCTCAGAAGTTTAATTGTAGTGTGGAGCTGCTGTTGCTTCGACGAGTATTTAATGTGCAGTCGATTTTATGATTCTGATACAGTGAGAACGTGCTCGAAGTTTTGTGTAGTAAGCACATTCATTGGCTAAATTGAATGAATGACATTTTAAGCGGGAAGTACAGTTCGTTCTTGATTATACGTATACGTACGATGTTTACAGCGCTGAAGACGATGGAGAAAGATGTTATAGTCTGCCACTGATTGTGACCGACGTGGCTGCATACGTTTGCTTTACTTACAAAATGTATAAGATTGTCTTGTGTGGGTAGTAGGTTCAAGCCTCCTTTGACTTAAAAAGTTCAATTGCTAATTAAGTACTGAAAATAACTTAAATATAAAAAGCATATTAATCACGCCATAACACTAAAGGCAGGCTATTTGATGTACAATCTGCGAACATTCATATATGCACATCAGTCACTTATTGTGCCCTTGAAAGATACGCTTATTTGCTGTACATACTCGTTTATAGTTATAGTATAATATTATCGTACTCGTATATATTGATTGGCTTCTGTATAGTCAAATAAATAAATAAATAAATAAATAACTGAAGCCCTACATAGTCATTTATAATATTTGGTACTTGTTTACCCACTAAATGGAGAGAATACCTGGCTATTAGAAAAATTAAAAATAAGTTCCCACAAAAATTCCGGAGAGCAGTTTAGTCACCCTCAAGTTTGCACAAACATAAGGATGTTGAATGCATCCGTTCACACTCACTCGCCTTGCGTTTGTTAGATACTTAGCTTCAATTGAACCCAGTCAATTGGAATCAATGACTTCATTTGGTTGTTTCCTAATGTTTTTATTGTTCTTTTTATTTTCGAAAATATTGCACTCGAGAAATATTCGCACATTTTACTGTGCTTCCGTGAGTGTTGAACTTATTGATTCCACCATTGGAACATTGGTACATTGGTTGGTGCCTGTATAACTAAAAATTTGTGTTTACAGCTTGTTGAGTTTTTAATTTTTCCTTTATTCGAGTACTTGTTAATATATCTACTAAACGCAAAAAATCTTTTTTCTCAGCAATTGAACGATAAATAAAAAAAATTCGGAGAAGTGAAGTTCAAATTTTGGCAATTATACTATAATAAAGCGAAAGTAGAGCAGTTGGTTATGTTTTACCAATGGGAAAGTACTTTCTGTTATTTCAAATGCTTGAGTTATAGTATCTATTGGATTGTTTTCGAATCGGAATTGTTATTCTAAGACATTTTAAAAGTATTAAAATCAGTTAAAGCCATATATAACTCTTTCAGTGACTGTATGCAATACAAATTCCACTATTCATTCAATTTTCCCTTTCTTTTGCTATTATCAATAGTTGGTGAACTCTTTTTTCCGGCTCTTTATTTACTGCCGGGACTCTCGTGATATTTTAAATAAACATTAAAGAACTCATATAATATGTGCAGACAATGTTGCTAAGAAAGCGTTAAAAACTATAATCAAAACCAATTTTTAAGATCAACAGAACATAAATGAAAGACTAATTTGAGACTAATATGCTATAGCAACAATCTTTCGAAACCGAAAATTCTGTTGAGTGATGTTAGGATTGAGGTAGGAATAATCGTGACGGTTTTGGATCACTGACTAAAACAGAGAGAGAGAAATATAGAATTTAAATGGAGTCAGGAAAAGTCATGGTGGTTTCAAGTCATTGCCTAAATCAGATATATGTAAATATAGGGCTAGAATGGAGATGGGAAAATTTGTGGCGATTTTAGGTATATTTAGAAAATATAATAAGAATGTCAAATTATGTCGACATTTCTGTTCAGTAAGGTATGGCAATTCATCATGTATCATTTAACGATAGAACTAAGCTTCCAAATTGTGGAAATTTACTTTGAAAAAACAAATCTGTTCGAGAAGTTCATATCGAAGAATTGTGTTTAGTTATGAAGCTTATTTCTCGTTAAATGACAACGTTAATAAAAAAATTATCGTATATGGAACGAAGATAATCCTCAAGCTGTTAACGAATCATATTTACATTCTTTAAAAAGTGACTGTTTGGTGCTGTTTACACGCTGGCGGCATCATCCTTCTTTATTTCTGTGGATATGAGGAAGGAACTACTATTATAATGAATGGCGAGCGCTATCGAACCATGCTGACTGAATTTTTGTTTCTAAAAATTAAATAGTTAAACGTCAACGGCATTTAACATTTGGTTCTTATAAGACTTGCGCCGTCTTATTGCCATAGAGCGCGCCTAATAATCGATTTATGTCGAAATCAATTTGGTAACAACTTTATTTCAAGACCGAACTGGTTGACTGGTCCCCTGTTTCGTTCGATTTCACGCCTTTAGATTTCCTTTTATGAGATTATGTTAATTCATTGGTTTATGCCGAGAGAACCGACAAGCCAGCAACTCTTGAGATGTTGGAAGCCAATACTCATGTCACTATTGACGCCATAAGTTCACATTTATTGCTAAAAATAGTTAAAAATTGGATTGATCGAATGAACCATGTAACTTATGGTCCACGGTGGACATATACCGCAAATCATATTTAAAAAATAAATGCTATTCAATTATCTATCAGATTATAATGAAAAAAAATCATTCCACTAATAAAAACACCCGATACATATAAAAGACTTATTGTATCATGACACCAGTAGACCGCTATTGCATAAACTTTCAGACATATTTTACATACATTATTTATTGATATACGTGCGCAGAAGCATGGACGTTATCACAGAATGATGAAGCAGCGCTGAGAGTGTTCGAGAGAAATGTTATTCGTAAGATCTTTGGTTCTCTACGAGTTGACGACAACTACCGCATACGAATTAACCACGAGCTAGCTGTACGACCTTTACCACAACTTTGATATAATTCAGCGAATTAACATCCAGCGGTTTTGCTGCCTTGGTCATGTCGTGAGAATGGATGAAGATGTTCCAGCGAAAAAGCTATTTGAAGCAGTAGTTGGAGGAAGAAGACGTAGAGCTGGACCGTGTCTTCGGTGGAGTGATCAAGTTAAGGGAGCACTAACTGGAATTAATGTACGAGACTGGAGAAGGCGCGCACGCAACAGAGGCGACTGGGAAGACATGCTACGTCAGACCGAAACTCGGCAACGGGTTGTTACGGCCAAATAAGTAAGTAAGTAAGTAATATGCTTGATTTTATTTATATTAATTATTATTATAAAAACGCCAGAATATAAGAAATCTGTAATAACACTAGAACGATGGCAATAGTTGAATCGAAGTCATTATGGTAAGTCGAACCTAACCTCTAACATCTCTCCGAAAGACATACAGGCGTTCTTAACTGATACTCGTCTATGGAACTAAAGTGGGTATGTCAATATAATACTCAAAGGATGCAGTGGCGTGATGACTACTTCCCAACTCGTTTTTTAAAAATCTAAAAAAGATTTTACCTCTAATAAAGTTACTGAGTTGCGTTGAGAATTACATATTGCAGCACCAGTAGCACTAAAAAAATATTATGAAGTTAACATATAAGAAATAAAATAATTTTTAGTAGTTAGCCTGTTATAAAATATTTTCGGAATTTCAGAATATGCGCTGCGGTAGCGCATTGTGTCACAATTTGCCATACCACATCCATGTCCTTTTACGAACTCTTCGGCACACATGAGCAATAATGAAGGAATACACGTATGTGAATACAAAGAAGAAAGACTTCCATTCCAACCAATGAATAATTAAAAGCAAATAAGTACAGATTCCGTAAAAGGCACAGATGCACTTCGTTCCACTAAAAATAAAGATATGTCATTAGTTACTGCTTTTATTTTCTATCTTCATTTTCATTTATCGTTTCAGCTTACATTTACGTTTTATTTCGGTTAACTTCATTTACGAAGGCATCGGTCAACAGACTAATGACGATAATTGAGCGCCTCATAACTTCACGCTTAATGCTTTGATGTCTTAATTCTTGTTTGATTGTGTGAGCCGTAGATCGTTCATGTATTGTTACTTGTTAGGCACATTGTGGCATTGTATAAATTTAAATAAAAACGAACACATTAACACCTGATCTCCAATTGAACGCTTACTGCTGCTTACAAACGGGCTATGGGCTATGGGCTATGGGCGACCGACTGCGGACTGCGGGCAACGGGCTGCAGGCTGCAGGCTTTTATTTTAAACTGAAACTACCGCTGCTATTGACTCCGTCACATTTAAGTCGACATCATTATACGACCTGTAATAGACATTTTCATGCAAACACCTTTTTTATTCCTTTGTTACCTTTTTTGTATAAACAGATTGGAGGTGTTGGTTGTTGGTTGTTGGCTGTTGGCTGTTCGCTGTGCGTTGTGCGTTGTTCGGTGTTCTGTATTCGGTGTTTGGTGTTGCTGTTGTTCATTGTATTGTTACGCTGCATTTTATTATATATTTGGCTCAATTGTTATTTAAAACAGTTTAACAAAACACTAAATACTACACGCGGCAGCTTTGCTTGTGTGTGAAGCCATGTATTAATTTGACTGGCCTATCCGTCATTGTTGAACCTTAGCAATTATAATAATGTGGAGCGCTGATATCTCAAATCGGGCCCACAAATTTAATAGCCGATCCCAACCATCGATGACAACGACAACTTAGCCTGAATTTACCCATAAAGCTAGATTTCACAGTAAAACGACAGCAAAAATGTCAGAAGCAAAAATAAATATTTTTAGTTTAACCACAAAAATAATAAAAACAAAACAAAAAATACAAAAAAATAAAAAAAACAGACAAAAACAAAAAGAAAATAAAAAGGAAAAAACATTGACACTAATACCTTTAAAAGACGTTCTATAACTTTTCTCTGATTCAAGTTATGAAATCATATTTTAAACTAAAACTTCAAAAAATAAACTTTGGCTTTGCCAATACTTCAATACCCTGCACACAAATCATTTCAATATAAATCAATTACTTATTAGTAGTATTCCCAAACTCAAGTAACTAGCTGAGTAATACTGGATTCAAACAAGAGTTTTGTTTCAAATTTTACCTGTCAAAATTTTTCGTTTTGCATTGAAAGCAAAAACAATTGACAGCTATAATTACAAACAAAACTGTAGTGTGAATCCAATATATGTAAGTAACATAGTTACAGTTAAAGGAGAGAAAGAACAAAGTAATTTTACTCGGAATGTGCTTTACTATTGCAGCTTTACACTATTACTATGCTAACCGGTTATCATGCTCCTTACCCGAACTCATTAATACCGCTAGAATTATATAAAATTTTCTCTTAACTATATTTCAGCGCTTAACAAATATTTCATTAACTTACTAGACTATATATGTACTTACTTAAAGATATATGCCTTTAGGTAATTTTAAAAATTATATCACATTTACACAATATACTTAACCAACTCATTTATTGAGTTTATCAAGTTTAACATAATTATCCAGATTCACAAAAAGTCACTATGCAGCTAACACACAAGTAAGTAAATCTGCAGACAAATAGTCAAAATTATATATTTGGCTATATATAAATGGTCAGATAAATGTGGATCCACACAAACAGTTAATCAGGTAGACAGAGATAGTCACGCCAGTAATCGAAAATCCCTATAAAAACTCATTTTCTTGTCTATAAAACCAATATATTAGTAGCTTCACATACATATAATTCAAGGAAGTATACATATAAATATACATATATATATTTCATTATGTATGTATATAGCATATTATACCATATTAAGAATATCAGTAGTTACAAAAATAATTGTAATTCTTATTAACTTCTATTTTCAAATAATATTAATAGTTTCGAAATGTTCAAGATAGTGAAGCAATAAAAATTCTTAATATAATTTCTTATTTAGTTTTGAGTATTAATGTGATTTCCTCCTGATTGTTAGCACTACCAAGAATTTTCTAGAATTCAGAGTACACATATGCTACTTTGGGAGTTATAAAATATTTACTTTTAAATAACGTCAAAATGTTATAGTCATCTCATTTTAATTTCATAAAATAATTACGAAAATAAAAAATTATAATTCTTATTCACTTCAGTTTTCTAATTCTATAAAAGGTTACGAAATGTTTCAGACAGTGAATCAATAAATAGTTTTAATATAATTTCTTATTTAATTTAGTATTAAGAGGATCTCACAATCACTGGCTCAATATTCTACAATTAAAACTACACATATCTTGTTTTGGGTGTAATAAAATATTTGCTTTTAAATACCCTTAAATTGTTACAGACACCTTATTTTAATTTTGAATGAAAGAGATATAAACATATCAATGTCTGTAGGATATTGCATAAATAAGATGTTATAATTCTCAAGTAGTACAGTTTTTAAGTTAATAAAATGCCTTCTAATATTTAGAGCATTGCTCAAAGGATTATTTTAATATAATATGATTAATATGATGTTTATTTCGAGAAACGCGAATAAGAATAGAGAAAACTTGCAGAATTTTTTTTTTTTAGCTGATTCATCTGAAATATTTTATTTCCCTTTGTGTTAGTAAAGAAACTTAAATAGTCTTAAGCTATGAGTTAATCTGTCTATAGTATTTCTACACCAGTATAAGGGCTTGACTTTTATAGTAGCTTCATGAAATTTATTTATTTTATATCAGTTATATTTAAATTAAAAATACTCAGTAAAATATATAAAAATTATGCTTTATTTAAATTTATTCACTTGGTAACAAAATTTGTTTAAATAACATAAATAATCATTTAATAATAATAATAATATTTTTTTTTTATATTTTCTAATAACAAAAATTGGAATCATTAATTGGAACAAATTTTATTTGACAAATACATGTTTAAATTATTTATTCTCTAGGTATGTATCTGGAAAGAAGAGAGACATTCCAGCTGCATCTAACAGCAATTTCTGAAAACTATTCTACTAATGACAATAATTTTTAGTATTATTTCAAATCTTTAAATGTAAAATTGATAAAGATTTCATTAATAAATTTAGTATATTACAATATATTGTTTATATTATATGACTACTATTATCTGACTGATATTATCTGGCTGTTATTATATGACTACTATTATCTGATTGTAATTATCTGACTGTTATTATCTGACTTCTTAGATTATAGCGTTATTATTGTTATAGAAAACATTGATATATTAGATTGGATAAATAAAGGTTATTAATAAATCTAATAGCATCTTTTGGTTTAAGTATATAGACAGTATCTAGTATCACATGTCAACGTTCTGTATTCTCATCTTTCAATCACATATAAAGTTTTTACTATTTATGATTATTATGTGAGGCCCTGTGAGGACCCACTTAGGAGAGAAGGACAGCAGTAAGTAAGTAAAGATTTTGTCAATAGACTTAAAACATTCCAATAAGGAAACAAGTTCCATGCTCGTTTAACTCGAAACTTCATTTGTTTGATTCCAAAACTGAGAGATAAATTGTTATTGAAACTAAAAGACAAACAGAGGGACTTTGTTAGATCAGATTTTTTGATTAATAGTATTTACATATGTATTCGCATTCCATATGGTCGGCGTCGTCTTCTTCCCTATGTTACAAACGTTTCTGCAAACTTAATGTACCTTTCTCACATAATTTGTGTGGAGGGTATAATAATGTTTAACAAATTATTTAAATAACTAAGCATGTCTCGCAAAGTCGTTCGAAAGCAGTGCTAGTCTACAACTTTACTTTAAGCGTTTTGTATCCCATTTAAGTGCGTCCAGCATCCAGCGTCCAGAGCAGGCATTGCAGTACTCGTAATTCGAACTCGCCGACGTTCTTAAAGTGTAGTTAGTGACAAATGAAAAATAACGTGCTTAAGTTAGCAAAGAGGACAAACAAATAAATTTAGTTTTATTAAATAATGAGCGCCTAATTGGCAACTTGAATAGAATTGTGTTGCCAGCAAACTTGAAATGATATTTAAGCAATACAACAAACAATTTAAATGAACATATCTAGAAAGTTAATTGAATTGGATTTTTTAAGTAAAAATGTGATATATCCGACGATACTCTTCAAACAGATCATAGCCGTTTATTACAGAAATAAATTAAATCGCTGACATTCACTTCGCGAAGTAAAAGAATTTTCAGTTTTTTTCTTTTCTACATAAGAATAAGAAAGACTTGGATTACATCTATAGTGATGGCCTATATCTGCTTACAGTTTAAAAACTGACTCCATAGAATTACATGAGTTTACTAATTTGTAAAAATATAGGATGTTACTTTATGGAACTGTATTTATCAGTTTCAGCAATACTATATTTACTAGGAAATTTTTAATCTTAGCGCTGTACACCTCTGTGCACAAACTAAAGAAGTTCATCGTGTTTGTAGCCAAAACCCGGTAAATATAGAGGAAGTGTTCCACTGTTTCTTCTATCTTTACAATTTTACAACTTCTGCAATATTCATTGTTGGCAGCTACATTCTTTACTGCGTTTTTTTCGGGTATATCGAAATTGTCTTATCCAAGTTCCTGAAACAAAATAAAAATGCAAGCAAATAGTGTTACTGATAAAGTTAGTTAACCTATATAAATATAAATTTGAGTAATAACACCGATGCGCTTAAGCACGCACCTTTAACTTACCTATCTAGAACTCCCACTCTTAAATAGTTTTAAATAATAACATGACCTAGCTGTTATTCTTATTTCTTGATGTTTGGAAATGATTTTCCAGTCCACAGTAGTTTCATTGATAGAGTTTCTGTTATAGCATAATGGTCTATTGATTCGCTTTTGAATCACTTTAAAGTATGATGAGACACTCGATATTCAACTCTCTGTCCAATAACGTGTAAGTAAACTAATCCTTTAATTATTAAAATAATGAAATGGGATATCACAGTGTAAATTTTATTGTATCCAACTAGGTTGAACTCCAAGAGTTTAAACTGGTTGGACCCACTTTTACATAAAACCCATTAAACTAATATAAATTACATCTTTAGTGACATGGCAACACAAATTAATTCTTGCGTTCGATATTCTAATCTAATTTCATCTAACTACACATACCTATCTTGCCGAAAAATAATTAAGTCAGTTTTCCAAAAAATCTGAATAAAGAAGCTTAGTAAGAGATTTAAACAGTTTGATTGGCAGAAACAAAAAAGAGGGTTTGATTGGCGAAAGTTTCAGGTAAAACCGGGTCTACGATCAAACGTGACTTATCAATTTCATCGAAATTTGATTCTTCGCAAAAGCACCTTACTTTTATACGAATCGAATGATATGTAGAAACTAGGAGTAATATTTTAATGCTCAAAGGATGTGGACTTGTACCGTCAAACTGTTGCAAATAAAACCTGTACAATCTGTTAAAATGAGAAAACTCCAGAACACTTATTACACTTAGTGGGTAAGTAGACACTCTAGCTGAAGCTTAGTGTGCTCGTATATGGACAACCATTGGTAGTCTAAATTTGTCGAGCATGGCTGGAGCTTCTTCCACTATGAAGAAACTATGGAACTTTCACATGTCAAAAGAATATATTAACCAATTGTTTCTGAACCGTAACTTTTATTTATTTAGAGCCCATCGGGAATAATTCAATTACTCAATGAATAATTGAGTTAGTGAAAAACTGAACTAGCTTTTTTTCAATGTTGCTTGGGTCTATATAAAGACATTATCGTATTGCGTAATAACAAAATCTTCAGTTCATAAATTTTAATAAGTATTAATAAATTGTTAAGAGTATCAAAGAAAAGTATAAGATTCATGTAGTTTGTGAAATAATATCGCCGCCAGATGGCGTGTATATGAGTTAATATTATTTAAAAATTTCTAATATACATGTTTAAGAATTAAGTTTATAATAGTTTATAAAACTTTTTTTATATTAAAAAAAAGTTTTTTTGCTGCTTTTATTGATCCGAAGGCGGGACGAATTGATTTCACCTTATCCAGTTGTCGGTCCGTAAGCCTGTAGATAAAGAAATGTTTAAATTTTTTTCTCAAAGGAATCAGTCAAGTTGACTTAATTATAAAACCAGTTAGTGAAAACACTTATCTTGAAAGATATACCAGCTTTAAAAATCCACTAGTAAGTCAAAATTGTTTTGTGAAGGATGCTACATAACACCTGTATGTTTAAATAATATGGTATCTATATCGACAAATAGGATCTTAGATTTAGAGCGATTATTTATTTATAGAGAAATTATTATTGAAATTATGAAAAAAATTAAAGCCCGCAGAATTTAAATACATTTGAGAAAAGCTAAATGAGATTATGGGGTATCTATTTTGATAACCAAGACTGAAGCGGAGTATTTTTTTAGCAACGGACGAGAAACTTGAAAGCAACAGAACTTTATTTTTTTAAAAATCTATAGAATGTGGGATACGGGACTATAAATTATCTACTTCGAAAAGCATAATTGCGAAATAGAAACAAGTGCTTTTTAGCAACCATCAAGAAGTTTGGAACGTATGAAAGTCAAACAAATTTATTAAGATTTGAAAAATTTAAAGTCTATAGTAAGGAGAATATGTCGACTAGGCCAATCGTAATATAATTTAAACAACGATCAAAAAATTGGAAGATCGCACGATCTTAACAAATTAGAAAAAATTTATATAACATTATAAAGTAAATATATATATAAACTGGATCTTGAGGTCGGTATGTAATGATATTTAAAATCTGTTGAACTTAATGAAATTTGGGAATATACAAATAAAATTTCTCATAAGTGGCTTTATAACAGCACTTTGGTTTTTAAAAACTGTTCATTTAAGCAAAATTAATGCTTTTACAGTGGTAATTATAGCGGAAAAATAATACAACAGAATATTGAATATAATTCGGTGAACTTGACTAAATATAACTCATCAAATTATTATTTATTTTAAAGAAAATTCTTAATGTTAAGAAAAATTCTGAAGGATTAACCATCATTGAACTCATAGTTATAAGAAAAAATCAATAAACATCAACAAATCGGTAGGTAAGTATAATTAACTGGCAGAAAAATGGATTAAGTTTGAGTTTTCAGAGAGTTGTATATGATAATTGCATATTTGAGAGATCAATGTCTCTAAGCTTTAATGATTTCAACAAAGAAATCTGTAGCTACCGACGGTATCACGATAACTCGCTTTCTAAAAAACAAAGATTATCTTAACTGACCCATAAAATCAGAAAATATGTATATTGAAAAAAAAAAAAACAGCAAAAGATGTGCAAATGTAAGAATAGGAGCCAAAAGCGGAGATGGTTGAAGAAAGATTGTTCAGTATGTCTAGGTCCTTAATGGACTGTTAAAATGGCAATGAAAATGGTGAATGCTTATTAGTTTCAAATATATTTTGTTGCCTCAAGTCTTGACATGTCAGATATTATAACAAATATTGAGATATCGAGAGCCTCTACTTTTATTTCCATCAGTGAGAACAAGTGAAGAGTATGTACTATATGTACTTTTCAATATATATTTGATTTATAGTATAATGAGATATATAGTATTATATAGTATTATAATTAAATACTAATAGATAGCAATGATGAATCGTTTGTTTAAAACAACTTCTTACAATATAAAAATTTGATTAAGAAGTAAAAAGATTTAAGGTGTACTCTACGTTGCATTTGTCTTTAAAGAAAAAAAGCTATGATATTGGATAATTAGTGTAGTTCTATATATAAACGTAAGGAATATAAAAATAATTAGCAATGTTTGTGTTACTGCATTAGATACTCAATCAAAGTAGACAGAAAGCTAGAAATGAACTTTCAAAGAGAAAGAAGACATAATTATCGTCCCAATAAAATGAATTATAATATCAATATCTCTAAACAAAATTTAATTAATATTAATTTCAGTGTTTGGTTCTGGAAATAAGAAATCGTCCATGTTAGTAGGTAGAAAAAGTTTTTTAAGTGTTTCAAAATTTCGTCTGGAAACTTCAATGTAAGCCAAAAGCAGAAATTGTTGCAGTTTAAGGATGAAACTTTTATTAAGATGTCTCTTTGTTATTTCTTTTGGTTACAGGGTAGTACATATGGGAGATATTATGTATTATATGCTATGAGTGACCAGTATCAGTACACTTAGCACATAGTACATATGAGATATATGTTAAAACTAATGACATGCTTTTATGATGGACTTTAAGTGTTAATTTTCAGTATACTTCCTCATCTCAATTAGCTACGCTATTATTAAGAGACTATAATTGAAACCATAGTATTGCTTCGTAATATCTGGCTATTATAGCTTGAAAATAGGTTATCGTCATGGACCTAAGTTAGTAGCCTGAAAAATTGTAACTGTCTGTGTTAATTTTCTATTTACTTTCAGATCTCATCTATTTATGATATTGTTTAGATAGTGAAACTATGACTTAACTTCAAGGCATAAAGTCTTGCTGTCGTAGTGTCTATTTTGTTAAACATTATTAAGATATTAAGATAGTATTACAGAGATTTAAGCTTTTATTTATTCTCTATTTCCTTTCTCATGGCAGCTGCTATCATAGTTTTGACAAAATATTACTTAGACAATTATAATAAGTTGTGGTCTCTTCTCTATGTTTGCCTTAACTACTCTTAAGATGTTGTTAAGCTGATATATAATAGCAAAGCATAGAGTATTGCACACTTTTAGGATTCATTTTCAGTACTCGCTTACATCTCTACTCGCTTTCATCAACAATACCCTAATGCTATAGTTAGGGTAGTCTGACTTAAACCTAAGTTCAAAGTATAAGGTCTTATGTTATCATTTCTATCAAGTTTTTAGTAACACCTGGTGACAGTTTAATAATAATTTAACTGAGGCTTTAGCTAATAACAGTCTTAAGATATTGGTAAAATTGTTAAGATAGTATAATTCAGAACTGAGCTAAAAGTATATTTTAGAGTTCTGATGTCCATTTTTTATATGTTTCTTCAGAAACAGCAGATGGTGCCTGCCTATTCTACTGCTTAACTATTATAAAGAACTCTATAGATAAAGAATGTACTGAATCTACGATTTGGCTACGTTATTGTTATGCTAATATAACTGAGACTCATGTTAAAAATATAAAGTGTTGCAGTTTTATGGTCCATTTTCTGTGTGCTTCTTCTTGTCAAGTGGCTTCACGATTATGAAGATATTGTTTAGATTGTAATGACAGTATAATTTAAAACCAAAGCTAAAATAATTGAGTGTATTGTAATTCATTGTGCTGTGTTTCTACATACTATCTGACTTTGCTACTGTTTAGATATAATAACTGACTCCTTAGTTAAAGAATATATAGCAACATCTGGAGATCTACCAATTTATGACGCCATTATCAGGATAATATAACTGCTACTTATGTTAATATAAAGTGCAATAGTTTTGTGTGCTATTCTCTGTTTTCTACTTTAAGACATGTGTTGAGATACTGCTAAGATTGTTAAGACAGTATAACTGGGATCTAAGTAAGAAGTATCAATTATTGCAAGGTGGTAGGGCCACTTTTAAATACTCTTGTTTATATCATCTGGCTACGCGTTTGTTAATAGTAAAGGTAGATCGACATTTAAATCCCATTTCTTTTTTCCAACATCTAACGATAATACTGCTTAGTTGGTATAACTGAAATCTTAGTCAAATAATTGTTTGCCAAATGGAGGGACCCATTCTATTGTTAGGATAGTAGTACTGATAGTCGATTCAAATACATAATGTGTTTGAGTCTTCTGTTCTATTCTCTGTATTCTTCTTTCTGACATCTATAGAGATATTATATAGCTGGTATAAGTATGTTAATATTTATTGTTAAAACAGTACAGTTGAATCCTATATTCAAAGCGTAGAGGGGGTATTAGGATTATAAATTCATAGATCGTATAACTGAAATCTTTTTTAAGTTATATACTGTATAGTATTGATAACCATTATTTTATTTGATATCCATCATCTAGCTATGGTACTGTGTAGTTGGTATAACTTAAACCTTGCAGTTTTGAGGGATCTATCATTCGAAGATGCTAATATTACTTTTCCAGGCTTGTATTCTATTCTCTGTCTGTTTCTTCTAGACAACTGGTAAGATACAGTTAACAGTAGAGTATGTTATGGAGCACTAAGACCGTAGTTATTTTTACGTTATCATATGGCTATGGTGCTGTCTAATTGATATCACTCTACCTTTATTTACGTGGTATGTTGTATAATATTATTATGCAATATTTGACTAGACTATTCTTCAGATAGTCTAGGTGCAATTTGAACCTATGTCAATGAAATGCAGTGCTATTCACATCTCATCACTCTATAATATTCCTAATATTGTACCATATTGAAAACATGATATATCATATAGATAGTTTATAGATGATATAAACTATATTCTATTAATTACGTTCTTCTATTAATGTTAGCATAAAACAAAAAACACTTCAATTTCATTTAAGTTTACATTAGATATTTTATTTTTTCATAAATTGCTTCTAACAAAAATCTGATTTATATATATGTTTCCTAATTTATATGCTAAACTTTTTAAATATTATTATGCAAGAAGATACTTTTCAAATCGAATTTTTTATATAAATTCATTTAATCACGGCAATTAAGAAACAATTTTTTTTTATTTTTAGTTTTCATGAATTTAAGTTTTAGTTTTCAGTTTAACATTTGTATCTTTTTTAAAGCTGAGCGATGCGAATGAAGCAAATTCGCACCTATCTGTTCTTCTTCTTCTTCTTGCAAGATATACTATATATATTCACTAGATATATATATACACATATGTATGTATACATAGATATGTATACATATGCATGTATATATGTATAGATAGTTGGAGAGATAGATTTATATTTATATACACATACACATATAATACTTTTTGATATATTCGGCTTACCGAATTACGCTGAATTTCACAGAAATAAATTATTATATTTGTAAATCAATTAGCATTTAAATAAGGACTAATAAAATAATAATTGTATTAATAATTAATGATTTTTATAATTAATTAATTAATTATAGTAATTTTCGTTATATTGAAATATCTAAATAGTTTAGGATTTCATGTTTAATATATATGTACAGCGATGACAAATAAAAAAATGAATTTACGTACTCTACTTTTGCTTTATTCTTACACAAAGTATCTGAAGTATCTGACGGGTTTCGTATCTGAGAGGACGCATCGCGTCGTTTGCTTGTTGATTGGTGATTGGTGATCGAAACCTTTGTTACGCTTCTTTTCGGAGTTCGTATGCAGTGCGATTAAGTAGGTTTTCCAAGTACTTGAAGATACTTGGGAGCAAGACATATTGAAGCGTTTTTGTTTTCTAATGTATCCTTGGCCCAAGAAGAGAGTCTGTTTAGATACTTGCTCGTTATCAGTTTCTCAGTTTGCATAACTTAAAATTAGATATACATAGGTAAGCCCCTTGGTGCCGGATCTGTGAGGAAATAAGTTCGTTCTCAGCTATTGCGCGAGACCATCGTGATTGGTGTGAGTATCGATGTTGCGGCCGCCGTCGGCGATAGCTGTTGGCTTGGAGAAGGTAGCTGGCCCAGATGCGTCATGACTTGCAGTGGCTGTTGTGTGGTTGGTATCTGGGGAATTTGGTTCGTAAGTTGATTGTTGGCTATGAGATGTTGTTGTCGATGCTGTGTCAGATGATGATGCAAGAGTTGTTGATAATGTAGGCGCTGATACAGTTCCGTTGATGTTGGTGTGGTGTGACTTTGGTGTGGTATATTACCGAAGAATGAAGGTGTTGGAAATGTGATTGGCATTGGTAAGGAGTGTGGATTTTTTGGCACATATGGACTATAACGACCATACATGCTTGCCAAGAGGCCAGGTGCTGGTGGTGGGGTAGTTGCTGCGGGTGTTTGTTGCGGATAAAGAAATTGTCCAAATTGTGGATAGCTCAAACCGGGAAATATGGGACCAATTAGCGAACGTTTAAAAGCAGCTAAACGTGAACGTGAAGCAGCGGTTGTACGTCGTCGTAACTTTCCTGTTGAGCCGCCGATGAATACATCTTCTGCCGACGGATCGAGCATCCAATAATTACCTTTACCGGGATCATCGTAGTGACGCGGTACTTTAACAAAACATTTATTCAAACTGAGATTGTGTCTAATGGAATTTTGCCAGCCTTGTTTATTGTCACGATAATAAGGAAAATTTGTCATTATAAATTCATATATGCCATTTAGCGTTAAGCGTTTTTCCTGACTTTGCCTAATGGCCATCATAATCAATGCATTATAACTGTATGGAGGTTTTTCGTTACCCTTCTTATCGACAACGGGCTTGCCATTCGTTTTTTCAGTTATCATTTCTGCATCGATTTCACCTTCTTCGTCCACGTCCTCAGCCTCAATATCGGCATCATCAACGCCATCATCGCCACCATCCAATTCACTCTCCAACTCCTCATCATCTTCTCCATTATGTTGTTGCAGTTGTTTTTGTGCGTTTATTTTATTATCATTTCGAAAACTCAAGTCCACACATTCTCTGAAAGGCGTCGGCGACATGCTCGTCACATCGAGATCGGAGTCCACATCAGTTATGTCGTGATCTTCTGAGCCCAGCGGCGAATTGCAGTTTCTTTCGTGTGTTGTGTTAACGCCGTAGTTCTCTTCTTCATGATCCTCGACTGTTTCTGGTAGGATTGAATTGATTGAAAAACTCGATTTGAGATGAGGTGTTCGTGCCATTTTTACAAGTAACGCGTGCTTAAAATCCTCGACCTGAGCGGAAGATTCCTCAAGGAATGCAAGTGATGTTTGATGGCTTTGATTAGGTAGTCTTTTATCGTCTTTAACTCTATCAATTTTAACCATGATTTAAATTACAACACTTTTGAATTTACAACAAAGTCGACTTAGCTATACAAGTTCAGAAACTTCGTCTTCTTCCACGTCATTTAACTATCCACACTATATTATTTACACACAATGCAATTATATACTTCGACATGTACAACAACAAATAACAACAAATAATACCGCGCGTTTCAAACGTCTTTGCTATTTTGCTACTTTGTTACTTTGCTACTTTGCTACTTTGCTAATAAGCTTAATTAATTTCAACACACATTTGAGTAGTGCAAGTCTAAATATTTACATTCGGAGTTAAACAATTCGCACAAAACGTTAAACGTCTGTATCAAACAAACACGTCTGCATTGTGTAAACGCTAAAAGTGAACTAAGTTGTTGCTCTCTACAATGTTTTGGAATAAGTGCAAGTCACATTTTGCTTATATCATTGGCGTGTTTGCGTTAACCAATAAGAATTGTGGAACATTTTGGAGAGTTTTTTCTTCTGCTCTTCTGTTTTGTTTTGTTTGGATTCTTGCCTTTGCGTATGCCTAATAAGCATGCAATGCTGGTAGCAGCAATGTTGACACACACAGAAATTGTTGGTGCATGACTATTCAGCTTAAGCAACACCAATAATCACTCAAATTGTGAACAAACTGCGACTTTTCCCATTCGCTAATAGTAATTGTAATTGACAAGGAACAAAATTGTGCATTTTAGTTTGTTTATTTGCTCTCATGTATGGATGGTATGGATGGTATGGATTGTATGGTTGGTATTGTTGGTATTGTTGGTATGGTTGGTATATGGCTTGCCATGAGACTTGTTTTTCGACTAGCAAAAATTTGCTCTTTTTGTGTTTGCATTCATTCTGCAGATGCTATGTTTGTCGTATTCTTCTTCTTCTTTTCACCGCACACCGTATACAGTACACTGTTTAGTGTTCACTATTCAGTGTTCCCTGTTGAATTGGTTTGTATTTTCGTTGTTGTTGTTGTTGTCGTTGTTGTTATTGTTTTTAGTTTTAGTTTTTGTACTTATTTTCATTGTTGTTTTTATTTTTGTTTTTGTTTTTGTTGTTACTGTTGTTGTTGTTGTTGTTGTTTTATTTACTCTTAAACATTCTAGTGTGTATGTTTTGCTTTAGTAACGCATATGTTTTGCTGCTGCTCCAGCTACAGCTACAGCTTTAGTTTGTCTTTGTATTTGTGTTTGTGTTTGTATTTGTATTTGTGTTTTTGCTTGTGTTTGGAATTTTGTTATTGTTATTATTGTTATTATTGGTGCGCTTTATTTTTGAGTGTTTTTTTAAATAATTTCTTTTGCGAATTATAAACTGTAAATAAGATTAGTAGAAGCAAAGGACTTAATTATTAGAATCCGATTAAGATCATTGGATTTGGGAATGCTGCATCAATAAATAACATGTTTTCCTTATAACTTTTTTCGTTTAGAAAAATCTAAGGCCAAATCGGGTTGCCAGAGTTTTTGTTGTTGCGCTCCTAAAGGAGCATTATTAGGATCATTAACAGATTGCGCAGTTTTTGGATGGACCGCAAAACAGATGATATGTACTTATCTATGTGTGATCTTTGTATGAACACACATTTTCAATCCAGCTATGCACCTATTTTATGCCCTTAATTCACCCTTTCATTATTTGGAAAATATGACAGTGTTATATATTTAATATATCATTAACATTTTAAAAATCGTCATTTCATATAAAAATAATGAAATAAAAAATAATGAAAAATAATTTAATTCATATAAATTCATATAAACTGAAACAATTTTCATAATTTTCTAATTTATTTTATATACATTTATTGAATAATTTATTAAATTCATTTCGTAATGGGAACTAGGATTATAAAACCGATCAGGAATTTGAGATGATTTCGATTTAAGAAGTATTTTGTGGTTTAGACGCTTAAAGTTCCCTTTATTTATGGCCTATCAATGGACCCATAAGCGATCGATGTGGAGTTTGTTAAAGACTCGCTCTTAAACCTTATAAAACCTATATCTCTTCGTTTACTACATTGCAATGGACTCAGGCGACCTATATAAGACTAGTTATTATATCAAATTGTAAAGTTAGAATATACATATTTAAAAATGTTGTTCTAGGTTTTTGGAAACCCAAATAAAATCCGTAGTAAAGTATACACAAAAGTGATAACGACACATACATACAAATATGGTATATATATTTGATCTATTCATATATATGTTTATATATGAACAGAAAACTATTGTCAATTGTTAGAGTTCTCGAACACGAAATCTGTCGTATTCCGTTTTTCTCTCAATAGGTGGAGAGCCTCGAAAACCACAATGTAAGTCTTTAATCTTCTAAAACTTTATTTTTTGTTTTTTAAGAATAAATTTAATTGAAAAGCCTTCCACCACTAATGTGAAGGAGTTCTTTGTGAAATGGCCTGTATGCAGAGAGAAATTTCATAAGAATAATTAGGAAAGAGAGTTGAGAAAAAGACACTTAGTATTTAGAAGTCTGTGGTTTTCCAGAGAACAGTGTGAGAAACTTGATTTCAGTAAAGAAATTTGGGAATAGAGTTGAGATAAAGAAGCTTAGAACCTGGAAATCTTATTTATCTAAGTCAGAAAGCATGGTGTAGTATTGAACATCAATTGATTATGATATATGTAACGGTGATATTTATTCTTGACTTATTGCCATTCATATGTCCGAGTTTTTTTATAACCTTTGTCTGCAGTAAACTTGAACATTTTATTTGTTTATATACAAAATAATATAATAATATAATATTCTGACTGAACTTAGTAATTCACTATTCAGTGAATAAACGTATAAACACCAATTATATCTTAAGCGCTACCGAATACCGAGCTATCGAATCACTGAAATCGATCTGATTGATCGACTTCATTAGATGTTTTCTCTAATGATGTTTGAGTTTAGTTTTTTGCAAAATTGTTATATTTTTTATTTAAACCTGATGATTTTGTTGTGTGACACCTTATAAATAGACGCACCTTCCCAGTAAAATTAATATCTTGATCCGCATAACATCTGAATATAATGAATGTGTTTGAGCTGACAAAATGTCGTCTTTAACCGAAACGGAGTGAAAATTGTATTCTATTCTATTGTAACTATTTGGCTTTATTCTGAGCCAAGATGGATGGCTCCGATGGATGATTTAACCAAAAGACTTATTGAAATAAAAAAGCATTTAGGAAAATATGAAAATTAGGGAACACGCGCTATGGAGGATCAAGACAGCTATGGACTAGCAGGGTTACAGTTATTTGATTATTTATTTGATTTAAAAATAATCAGCCAGGAACGAAAGTTACTGGTTGAAAATTCTTTGATAGGTTTGGGGAATTAACAGGCCGTTAACCTAGGACCACCCCTGGGTTAACAATCCGCAGCAACTCGCAGCGGGTTTGTTTTATATAGATTCACTTAAGAAAGTATGATTTGGTAAATTTTGCGTTTTATATAGAAACAATCTATGAACATGCAAAACGGATAACCAAGAGAAATTTGGATTAACAGGATTTCAACTATTTGAAAACATTTGAAATGCATGTTTTTAGCCAGCTATAGAAATGACTGGTTAAAGATTGTTTAGTAAGTTTATGGGCTTAATGGTAAGTTATGGAATGGTTGATAATGATGACATTTTTCACTTGGATCTTAACATAGCATAATATGGTAAACCTCACGTTCCATATCAAAACCTATCTAGCCGTTCAGTATTGACATAAATTCTAATCTTTAGCTTTTCAATTATTAAATAAACTAAAATAGTAGTTAATAAACTATTCCAAAACTAGTAAATAATATTTCTCAAAATATTTCTAGCCAAAACAAAAGACGTAAAATTCTTCCTAAGCATTTCTAATAAGCAAAAATTCCATCTTTATGATACACATTTGCTTTGGCCGTTGGTGGCAGAAGGTGACATCTATGAATTGACCTTTAAATTATAATACTCGCATGCACTTAAAGAGGAGAAAATCTTTTATTGATATTTAAGAACTGACAACACACAAAATATCGCAAATAAGAAGCTATATTTTCATTGTATTGCCCTTCTTGACCCGATATTCAATTAACTTAATTAAAAGTGGGGGCAAAAGTTGTTTAATTGAAGCGGAGCACATTTGACTTCGGATGCAATGTGGAACAAACGGCTTGAAGACATGATGAGCGAGCGGCCTCAGTGTGGAAATGTGCACCGAACTCAGAACTCATGTGTGCACAAATCTTTAATGATGAGATGAATGCCTTCATCGCAGCGATCCAAAACGGAAATGTTGCAACTCACTCGAGTGTGTGTCATCAAGTATTTATTGCATTTGTACTGCCAAACTTTACGCATTTTGTATTTAATAATTTCACAAAATAAATGGTCAATGGTTTGACCGGCGGTCAGCACAAAGACTAATTCCGAGCCACCAGAGAAGCATTAGAGCGGCGAGCGACACTGAGTGAATGCCTCTCGAAAGCGCAGAGTCTACAATTTCCGACAATTAAGTCTTGTACGCTCTGCGTTCGAAGGATTCGAATGGAGTATCCATCAATTCGTAAACACTCGAAAAGGTTTAGCTTTTATTTACTTTAACTGAAAAAGAGGTTATTTATTATTTTTAAACATCATTTGTTAGTGCAAACTGGGCATGCCGAACGCCGAACACTGAACGCTGAGCGTTGAACGCTGGCACCGTTCGTGCTAAACGTGAAATTGAGGCAATTGGACGAATGCGACTAAACATCGCATTTCCCGGATTTCGTACGGAACACCATCGTACGTATGACGTGTTGATGAAAGTGTTTTTAATAATCATTTCATGTTTCTTTTTTTTTATTGGTTTTTTTTTTCACCCATTTGACGTTTTGAATTAATCGTCAAATCTACATGATTACAAATAATCGACCACCAAATGTGAACAGTGGCGAACGAACCTAACGGATTGCCATGACAAAAATCTTCCATCGAAACTCGTACACTTAAGAATTTGTATCTTTTTGTTATGAAATTTAGCAGAAAAGTGACAGCACGCACGTTTGGCACTTCTGCCCTCTCTTACCTATGCCGCATAGAGAAAAGAATACCTCCGCTTGCTTTGATTTCGTTTGATAAAAGCACTTCTGTGCAGTTGTGCGGATATTGTTAATTATATTTATTTATATCTGTACGTATGGGTACACAACTAAATCTGTATATACTAAATAATTGATCGATAATGCTTAATATCATTAAACAAATGTGAATATGATGAATTAGACACATAAAATACTAATGTGTGAAATTTTGAAAGCTCTCAAAAGAGGACGACCAAAGCAGAAACGGGTTGACCAATGGTTTGGCTGTTGCATTTAATCAGAAAGCTTATGGAGAAAAACGGCAACCAATATCTTCGTTACCCAAACACATTCATAATAAAGTTTCTACGAAAGCCTTAGGCTAATACCAAGGACCTACGATGCATTATTCGACTGCAACATTACCCAAAAACATCAACTGTCAAGTCTTAAGAAAAACCTTAGGCTTATTCCAAGCTAAAGTTATCCACACGTCTCTTATGAGTCAACAACAGCAACTTCTGGTATGTATTCCAATCTTGACAGTTTGCAAAATAGAGTTTAAAATAGAAAGAGGTTGGATTGGGGAATATTACTTAACAATTAATGCTTTTGTTATCCAATAGTTTTTAGGAAAGGGATTACAGTAACTTAGGTGTGGATTAGGGAATAGATCCCCCTACTTAATAATTATGTTTCTCTCATATGACAGCTTTTAAAAGAGGGATTAAAATAATCAAAGTGTGGTTTATGGAATAAAGCTCTCTACTTGATAATTAATAATTCCGCTATTTGTTAACTTTCAAGAGATCAATTAAAGTAACTTAGGTGCGGATTAGGGAATAGATATTGCTACCTGACAATAAATGGTTTTGGTACCCGACAACTTTTAAAATATCGATTAAAATAACTACGATGTGAATTAGGGAATAAACTCCCCAATGTAACAATATAACTTATATAGCTATAATACACTCTAAAAACACTGCTAAAAAAATTGTTTTTAGAACATTCTCTTCATTTTAGCACAATTCTGACAAATCAAACTATGCCATTGTATATATGGCAATAGCTAGGCTGTAGGACACAGTGGATCAAATGGCGATTTTCTATTTTCTCACAAAAAAGCAATGTCATTCATATAATTGTTGGAACAATTTCCTCACAAAGGTACAAACAACCATTATAAAGTATATAGTGTTATATATAGTATATAATTCTCAATATATATTATTCTACCAATTACGAGTTTGATTTTAGTAAAAAAAAGTCCTCATAATAACATTATATCCATTATTGCTGAAGAAAACTGTCTGTATATGCACATAACTGATACCTAGAGCCACTATGTGGAGTGTTAGAACAAAATACAAATAAACAGGGTACCAGCACTCAACGGAGCGAAGCACCGCGACCATTACAGATCTTTTGTGCCGCAACAGACCCTAACCGAACAGAAGACATTCCGCCTTTCGAATGAAAACCAGAATGTCAGCCGTTTAGGACCGCCTAATGCCAGAAAGTGAGAGTAGTTCTCGACCCAGTGACCTCCTCCTGATTAAATTAGGGTTATGATCTTAAATCAAGAGATATTATTAGGGTTATCCGTAGTGCTACTTGTCCAGATTAACTTTGGAGACTATCCAAGCGGATGACGCAATAATGTTCTAGGGCGCGAAATTTTTCCAATTTTTCCGTTAATAATTATAGTATATCAGTCTATATTTAAATCTACGGGTTCATATGACATATAAACGAAATGTATTTTATATCATTTACCAAAGTTATTAAGCCAAACAATGGCAATATCTTCAGTTTTCAATAAAATGGGTATAACTCACCGGTATAACTTATACTCCTTACTTACATATATAATACGAATATACATAGTTCAGCAAAAGTCACTAACTTAAAGCGATGGCAATAGTTCAGTGGGCACAAGGCAAAAAACTTGACACTAAAACATGAAGTTGGCATTCTACGCCGAGTAAATCAGATGATTTTTGGCGAAAATATATTAAAAAATTAATATGTAGAGTTCTTAGTTACCATATTGTGCGAGGATCATTTGCACGCCACTGCCTAAGTACATTCTGCAATTGAGGTATCGCATACTGAAGGGAGTGAGATTTTGTTTTTATTATCCAGCAACCAAATTGCCTACATATTAGGTGCACTACATATTAAGTGGATGAAGGTATTAAAAACTTTCAAAACTACCTGGCACATGGTTTTACATACTCTTATGGATCTTGCATTCAGGCACAGACTCTGCTATCCTTTATGCCTAAATAGATCAGTAATGTAAAGCATTTAATCCTGTGTTTATCAGAAAATATTATCAATTGTGTGAATGTTAATGCTATTAGCTATTAGCTTGTGTTGAGCTCCTTACCCTTAAGCCGTGGCTTCTGAAATGCAATCGGATCTTCATTGCATTTCTTTGGGTAAGGTGAGTGTAAATATCAGCTGATTACATTTAATGGTAACACAGTTACGAGGGATGCAAGTATGCCTTAATCCAAAAATAAAAAATACTCTGCCATTTGTCTTAGGTATATATGTATAGTTTTAAAACTCTTCTTCAAAAATCAGTGGTGTAGTTAGGATTTCATCAAGTGAGCCATTGACTTAAAACATGGGTTCGCAGGCCTTCATCAGCGCCTTCAGATTTTGTGAGTGACGAAGTTGTGATTTTATTTTTTACAACGAGAATAAATGAAATTTTTTTGATGATAACTAATTAATACGTATATTAATAATTAGTTCATTTTTATACCACATATAATCGCTTAATCCGTTAGGTTCAGTTAGGTTAACCTGACTGGTCGTATGTCGCACATACATTTAGTGATTCTTAAAAAACACCAGGTGCAACTAAATGTATTGTAAATTTTTAAAGGGTAGCATGTAGAATGCTAACGTTTTCTACAAAAAAAAAAGAAAGTGCCATGCTCCATTCCTGAGCATGGAGAATGCTCTTTCATCTTTCCAAACAGTGGAGACTCCTATAGGTATTGAACTCATATTTTCTTAACTTTTAGCTTAAGAGATCTGTGCCTTTATACTTGAAATGTAGAACCTTTGACTTGGTACATAGAAGTTAATCGGAAGTAAATAGTTTATTATTTGTCCTAAAGAGCCACAGGAATGTAGGACGGCATGGAATCAAACGCGAACAATAGAAGACATTGGAGCTACTGCTGTGTCTATATCTACACTTGTCCAGAAGCAGAATTAAGCTATTGAGCTCCCTAGTTTTTAACATATTTGGCGGTATTTTCAACATTAGTATTGGCCAGACATTTGTAATTATCTTTTTTTTCGTTTTTTACAGTAGGTGAAAAGCTACCGTTGGAAACTTGAACCCACTAAACCACCTCTTAGAAATGAGTGGAGAATTATCAATGTTCACGAGTGGTTCTAATATGCTTATTCTTTTACCAATAATTACGTGAAATGATGAGTTAAGATGAATTTCGTAGCCAAATGAGGAGGACTTGTTCCTCCTACTATTTCGCCTATCTACCAACTATAATTTATAAATTTTGAACTAACGTATATGTGTTTGTTATTTATATAATTGTAAATTAAAGATTATTATTTCTAAAGACACATATTTTTTAAACACGCTCACAACTAAGCTCAGTTTCTGTAAACAAGTCTTCAACTTAATAAATTCATCCAGTCTGACATTAAGTACAAATTAATGCACCAAAGTTAATCCTGAAAAGGCAAGCTTGTGTGTCCAAGGTCTTTAACAATGAACTTGATTGATTCATATGAGCACTATATGCGTTAAGTCATCTATTTAATCGACTGCAACTGCTTGGACCTATTAAATGCACGTTCTCAAAAATTCGTATACCGATATGTCCGCTATGTATACCGATATTCATATACCGATAGGTATTTACCAAAACAATTTGCATATTGACAGACAGATACATAGGCACGAACTCAGTTGTATATAAACAGATATATCCAATTAACATAAGTTAATATATCCATCCAATTATTAAAAAATTAGTTCTACATATCCAAGTTCTTATTTCAAGGCTATCATATCCTCTCTCAAAACTATAACACAATTTTTTAATAAAATTGTATATCTGATGCATTATATTTTCGTTTTTTACCTCTGTTAGGTCACGTTTAAAAACGAGTCTGTGGCAGACTTCATTCGGACCAGTTGTGTGTCCCTTGCATAACCCTCTCTACTTTCATAAATTGTTCATCAATATTCTACATCCCTTCCTCATCTTGAACAACATTTCTTTAAAAATTGTCAACACTATCTTCGCCTTAGCTAATATACATTTTTCACTTCATCTAATAATTAATCAGAGATACATTTTTACCGTCGTCATCTTATCACTATGCTCTCCCTGGTGAGCTGATCTTTAAAAATCAGTTAATCATTTTGTCAATATTTTCAACTTGTTCAACACTTTTTCAAAATTTTATCTTTATGTCATCAATTTACCGCTATTCTCTGTCTTAAATACATGTTCTCCAGAGATGCATTTTTTGTCATCATCATCTGACCAATAGTCCTTTCTTGGTAAGTTTATATTTAAAAATTATTTTTCTTCATTATAATTATCTAATCACTATTTGTTTTTAGGTCAATACCTTGGCTAACACTATTTCAAAAATTTATTTTATACTTTATCCTCTTATCATCATTTCTTTCCTTGACCAATACTTCCTTAGACATTTTTTTGCTATCATCATCTGGTTAACTCATATTCATAAATTAATTTTCTTCATCATCAACTTAGTCAATACTTCTTTAAGATTATATTTTTTCTTTAATCAATTTAGCGCTATTCTCTTTCTTGATTCCTTGATTACTAAAGAGATGCATTTTTTTGCCATCATCATCTGACTCAATTCCCCCATTTGGCTAATACTATTTTAAAGTGCTATTTATACTGTCATCACATTTCCGTGAAAGCCCCCCTGACCAAGGCTTGTTCAAAATATTCGTTTCTAAAATCCATAGCCACTTTCCTTTTGCAAAGGCCTGGTCACCTCACTGGTTTCACTGCACGCTGCTTCCTATAAGCAGTTAATAATAATAAAAAAGACTGCGTAGGCGGCGGATGACTGACTTCTCTACTATGAACGTATGATTTTCGATTAAAAACAGAGTTGCGACTCCTCAGGGAGATAAGCTGCTAAACACCTAACTAAATTATGTAGTTCACTTTGACATTCAAACTACATTCAAAGTAAATTCTCCTAATCGTTTTCGTTTTTCGGTTTCAAACTAAAGTGATGGTTCACACTGTCAATAGGCACTACGCTACGTATATAAGAAAGGAGTATGGTGTTTGCTTCTTTATTGAATAAAATAGACACTAATTTTATTATCAATGCTGTCAATACCCAAGTTAGATACAGCAGATTACAGTGTTTTTATTATGTTCGGAGCATTAAAGTTTTCGTCGCATCAATTTCAGAAGATGTTCGATGAGATGATAAAAGAAATTTGCCGCCCATACAATCAGCAGGAGCGAAGTCACAGCTGAGTGCACTCAACACAAGCAGCAAATGCCACTAATAAAGATATCAGAACGACTGAATCCAGTAACATGAACAACGCCCTCGCACATCTTCAATACTTCAATAACTCAATGCGATCTACCTCTACTTCTGCTTCAGTTTCAGTTTCAGCTTCAGCTTCTGCTTCTGCTTCTGCTTCGGTTTCGGCTTCGGCATTTGTGTTTTTTTTAGTAAATGAGTAAATCAGTAAATGCCTTTCTTCTTCTTGGGGATTAGGAATCTGTTTATACAAGTATTTATGATAATGTAAAAACTGAAAAACTGAAAAACTGAATTACAAAAGTCAAACATTTGAAGCAAAGCAAGTAGCACCGCACTGTACCGCACCGCGCTGCATCATCCGATCGCATACAGTTTGAGGATCGTATACACAGTTTCGGATCTGGCATCTTCTCGCTCCTTCGTCAAAGCATTTGGCTTGGTTTTTTTCTTCCATTTATTTCAGGTAGAAAACCTGTGAAATGAGCTGTTGCGCCTGTGGCGGTTTTCCTTTGAATACAAATCTAATGAAAATGTTACCCAATCTCACAGCTGGATATGTCACTGGATACGATTAAGTAAAATGAACAACAAAAGTGCTATATATATGTTTCCATCATACATTTATTAACAAAATTTCAATCCATTCTTATGTTCAACACAACACAAAATATGACAATAGGTCTGTAGGACAGACAATAAACTACTATTACAATCTGTCAACTAGCATATAAACGTATAGATACATATTTATGGAACTTTAATAATGGCAATTTAAGTAATTAGAAAAAAGAATATTAACATACATACAATATATACATACATAGATTCTTGGACAAATATGTTACATATCATATCAAATAAGTATTAAATAATTTTCAATCAATCAATCAAATAATGATATCAAAACGATGACATCTAATTGACACATCAACAATTTATGGTTAGTACAAATCGTCTTTAACTGGGTTCTGTCTCTCTCTCTGTCTCGCCAGTAGTCTATCATTAACTATAGTGCAACCTTAACATTTTCTCTTTGTTTTTGATATCTATTTATTCTTTTGTACTCTTTTTCTTGTGCCGATATAGTAGCTGAGCTATATATGCCAAGTGAAGAGATCATATAGAATGTTGCCTTTCCACCAGATCTTTTTATTATCCCATCTGCTACTCAAGTATTTAAACTTTCCTGAACTCCTTCACTTTGCGAGGGCATTGAGTAGTCAACTTTATTTTTGGATTTTCTAACTTTCTTTGGATCTTTTGATCTTTGGATTTTCCTATCTGCCACTGAAGTGTTCAAACTGTGTTCAACTCTTTCTGTTTTATAGCTGAGAAAAATATTTAGATCTTTGGATTTTCCTAACTACTCAAGTGTTTAAACTGTCTCGACCTCTTTCGGTATTGTTGCTGAAGAACATCTTCACTTGGCGTAGGCGGTGAGCAGTCATCTTTATTGTTGGATTTTCAATCCTAAAGTATTAATTCCTTGTCAGCTTAGCTAAGTGGAAATTTTTCAAAAAATTGCACGGCATGATGTAATAGTCCACTGGGCATTGCTACATCTTGGAAAGGTGTGGACATACTCGTATTGAGCTGCAAGTAAGGAGCACTTTGCATATTTGGATATGTAGCTGGAAATGCTGGAGTCAACCTCTGATAGAGTGCGGCCACTGTTGCTGCTCTCACATAATCATTGCCAAGTGTTCGATTATTCAGGAAAGGACTAGCACCAGGTGTGCAGTAACTATTTAAGATAGGTGTAAACATAGCTTGTCTATATGCGGCTATACGAGAACGGGTGGCACTGGGATTTTTTCTACGCAATTTTCCAGTTGTCTCGCCAATGAACACTTCTTCTGCACTTGGATCGAGAATCCAATAGTTACCCTTGCCTGGATCATCGAAGCTGCGTGGTATTTTCGTGAAACATTTATTGAGGCTTAGATTATGTCTTATGGAATTTTGCCAACCACGTTTATTTAATTTAAAATAAGGAAATCTCTTTATCAAATACTGATAAATACCATTCAATGTAAGACGTTGTTCTGGACTAGCTTGTATAGCCATCATTATTAGCGCATTATAACTGTATGGTGGCTTCTTTTCATCACTTTCGGACATCGGCTTGCTGCCATCATTGTCTGTGGAGTCATCATGATAGTCGTCAAACTTTTCGGAAGTTATAGATTCGGTTGCAGTACTTATTGGTGTACTAGTTCTTGAATTTTGGTTTTCGAAATCTTCCGAACCGGAAAGTTCCCCATCAGATGAACACATATCCGTAAGAACTGGGTCATTTATGGGCGCAATTTTACAATTCACAGTTTTCGATTTGTTCGAGAGTATAGATTCAATGGAAAAATTACTCTTGAATTCCATTTCACTTATATTCTTAACCATTTTTACTGTTTATTTTTTGTGTTATTGTCAATATTGAAATGTTGTAACTATTTTAATTAAAAGCAAATAACTTTACGTCGTATTATTTATTTATTAATTTTCTTTATTAAATTCAAACAAATATTTCAAATAAGTAAACGCACTCAACGCAACCTTATGTACTCAAGATTCAGTAGATACTAAAGTATAAATGTTCCTCAACAACTATTTATACCTTTTATTTGTGTGCCTTAAGTGTGGAAGCTCCGCCTTTTTCCATTAATTTGGTTTGGAAATAAAATCCACACAACTGAAACGTGCTACCGTTGGCCCATCGTTAATGTGTGTCGACTTAGAGTTGAGTGGAGAGTTGAGCGTCGACAAATACTAATGGTTGAATGGTTGAATATCGTTTACTGTTTGCGTTCATTGTTGTTGTTGTTGGTGCTGTTGTTATTATTAACAACACAATTCAATGCTTTTGTTTTTTGTTTTTTTTTTTTTTGCTTCTTCTTCTTCTTGTAATCAATAAAAACAAAAGCATTGTTGTTGTTGCATTTCGTTTGGTGTTTTGTTTATGTTGAAAATTGTTTGCGTTTATCAACAAAATATCTATTACAGAACACGGTTAGCACACAACACAAATAGTAGCAGTGAGTAATGTCTGCTGGCATTTCTAGTTCGCTGCGCTTGTTGTTGTTGCTCTGCCTCTTCTTGTTTTGTTGTTGTTGTTTCGCCTTTTTTTGCTGTATATTACAAAAAAAAAAAAAAGAAATTTAGTATTTGTAAGGCGCACATAAAGGCGAGGCGGCTAGTGACAACCACAAATATATCTATGTAAACGTTTCTCAACTTCATTCTTATTTGTCAACATCGTTCTGTGGCAACTGGCAAATGAAGATGGAAGATGGAAGATGGAAGATACCCCAACGTCATGCCCCAATAGCACGTAATTATCACAAATAATAACAACACCAAAACAGAATTATTTTATTATGACAAATATGTGAAGCTTTCATGAAATGATTTTAAATATAATCATCGTATAAATATGTTTATATGTGCAGTGCAAGAAGTATCGGGAATTAAGGATTTCAATGATATATGTACATAAGAGACATATGAGAAAACAAATCTTAGTAAAAAAGAAAGTTACTTGTTTGAACCCAGTGACGTATAACGTACTCAGGGCTCTGTTATTTATTGTCTGTTCTATTAAAGAACCATTACAAACCGTTACCGGATTTCAATCTGAAACAGCATGTCTCTCTAGGCAGCGCTACTGCATGCAAGCCTTCTCTAGTTTCGCATATCAATCCGAGTAGTGCGGTAAATGCTTCGTTCAACTACTGCTTCAAATACCTTTTTCGCTGGAGCATCATCATCCATTCTCATGACATTATCGCGCCAGCAAAGCAGCTGGTTGTTGATTCGTTGAATTACACTAATGCTGTGATAATGCTCATACAACTCGTGATTCATTCGGATAAGGTAGTCATCGCCAACTTGTAAAGTACCTCTCTTCTCTCACACTGTTACTGGTCCCAGTCTCTCAGCGCCTCCCAAATGAACCGAATGTTATTAAAATACGGGTGTTGAGAATAAATGAATAAAAAGATAGTTATTGTGGGGGGATGTTTGGAATAATAGATTCTAACCAAAAAACTGCAACATTAGTGTATGTGTCAAGACATATAATGTAATTAAGAGTCTCCATTCTGGAGACCACCCCCGCAAATGAATCAATTATCACATCGCAGTATAAAATTCTAAATGAAATGTAGGTAGATAAAGTGGAGGGGAATCCGATGCCTCCCAAATTAGCTAATAAATATGTTTTGATTCCACATTCCTTCTTATTGGAGATAGAAGGAAGGGTGTATAGCAGAGTGTGTTAAAGAATGTAACGCTCGATAGCTTAAGACTGGACATAAACATAGAAGTTGCTCTGATGCTTTTTTTTCTTCGAGCACCGATAGCCATGCTCTACAGGACTCCCGCCAGGGCAGAGTGAACTTGACATCAAGCCGTCCTATTATGACAGATATTGCACTAGTTACTTTCAATTGATTTTTATGTACCAAGTAGAAAGTTCTACGTTCGGAATATATATGAGTCAAATTTTTATTTGCCTATCGCAAAAAATGGTCTTATAACAATTTCCGTCTGTAGCTGGCAGGAGCAGGGATTGAAATAGGAGTTTCTATGGAAGAAAATGAAATTTCACTCGATTCGATTACACCTATAATATTCTGTCTGAAATTCTGTTTCGATTATTAAATTGTTTTTAAGATCTACAATCGATTTCGATTAAAGTACTTTATATGCCACAGTCATAACAAATTTTAGTAATAAAGTTTTCCAGGATCCTCTTCCTAAACGAAAGAGAAGAAATTGCTCTTTCTCAAGTCGCAAAACGGTTTTCATTCATAACCATCAAAACTTTTTCGTCTTCAAAATATACTACTTTTTGTTATGTTTTTCTAGGAGATCATTTTTGTTCCCGACAAGAAAAAATGTAATAGTTTATAAAGATTCGAAAATCAGAATTCTTCTTTAAACTTTAGAATTACGAATTATCTATCTTAAATGTAGACAGAGCAACAAAATATTCTGAATATGTAATCGAAACTTTTATAACCAAATATCATTCAAGAAGGGATTATTTCTATTTAAACCAGAACTACCATATAAAAAACTACTACATTTTCTTTTATAACTTCTTGACAGTTAATATCAGTGCTATAGATCTGTGCTTTTGGAATACCTACATTAAGACCGAAAAGTTTTCGGAAATTCTCATTTAAAATTCGCGCGCTGTATATTTTTCGATATTTTAAGTTTATGTAGTTTGGCAGCACTGTCCTTAATTACTATGCCAAAAATGAGCGCGATCTGTCAGACAGTTCGTTTACGGCAGCTGTTGAAACCAGTTCACCTCAGTAGGGCGTTGCGAAAAAAACAATGGAAAAAAATATTGAACAAAGAGTTTGCATCAAATTTTGTGTTTCGAACGAAATTTCGTGTGCAGAATCGTTGCGAATGCTACAAAAGGCTTATGGGGAATCAGTTTTATCGAAAACTCAAGTTTATGAGTGGTACAAAGCCTTCCAGGACGGTCGTACGACCGTCGAAGACATTTCGCAACGCACTACTGAGGTGAACTGGTTTCAACAGCTGCCGTAAACGAACTGTCTGACAGATCGAGCTCATTTTTGGCATAGTAATTAAGGACAGTGCTGCCAAACTACATAAACTTAAAATATCGAAAAATATACAGCGCGCGAATTTTAAATGAGAATTTCCGAAAACTTTTCAGTCTTAATGTATATATCAATCTTATTCTTTCTTTCTTTCACGTTTCGAATTTAGTTGAGCTACTCAACTCTATTCTATTGGCTATAACGACATTAAACGAAATGCCCGGTACTGCTTTTCTACTAAAAATCGTCACTAAATTTTGATAGACCTTTTTTCTCTTAAGAAAAAAATGTGTTTTATTAATACTATGTCTTTTTATAAAACTATAAAATGAAAAACTATATGAAAGCTATATGAAACTATATGAATTCAAAACGGGAACTGGGGTACTAAAGAAACACGTATACATAATTTCGTTATTAAAATATAAACAATTTTTATAGATAAAATTATACATATTTATTACGTTTGTAAATTTTATTAAGTGAGAATTTTAAATGATTATAAAGCACTAAATCATTTAAACTGGTGACTCCAACTTAATTTTTAATATTCTCTAGAAGTAGACAAATTGTCCGAAAATACAGAATTGTTTATTCCGTACGATGCTTTCATAGATAATTCAATTATCCAATTATTATACACTCAAGTATCAAATAAATCTGAAAAACTATAAAGGTACTTAAACTACTATATTTACAGTAGTTTACAGTACTCATGTAGAATAAATCAATCTTATTTCTTGACTATGTTCCAAACTAAAACTGAACTATTGAATTTTTTTACTGTTGACAATAACGTCACCGTGAATCAAAACGAATAAGTAATATACTCTACAAACAAAAATGTTATTGGAACTTATAGACTTATATACTTTTTTCCATACAATATTTTCGAAAATAATCCATTTATCCATATATAATAACCAATTATCATTCAGGAAGGGTTCGTTTCTATTCTCACCAAAAAAACTATAAAGGTGATTAAATTACTACATATAATTTTTTTTCACAAATTTTTCAATCTTTATATCTATAACGCTTTCTAAAATACCTTTAAGGTCATCTTAGTTTTTGAATATGCTCCAAACCTCATTGAACTATTGACCTATAGAATTCTTGTACATAGGTAGATAATAAAATTCTTATAATCAATTATCTTTTAATAAGAATTTACTTTTCTTTTTACAGTTGACAATGGCGTCATCGTGGAACAAACTCAATGATAATCTTTAGAAGATGGTATCTATATATCTTAGATGGTATCTATATATTGTTTTTAACTCGTTCACTCTAAACTTTTCGTTGATCAGATTTGACTAGTCGCTATATGAGATAACTATGTGTATTGTTAAAATATCTTAATGAAAAAATTTATAATTATAGATTTTTTTCAAGGAATATTTTTTTTGTAGAGTTTCATTCTCCTGAAGATATTTTAATTTCTAGTCTATGCCTCTTCATTGAAATAATTGTTTATATTCGATCAGAGATATATAGACTTTTTTACCACACCAAACTTATAGCAATAATAGAATAAATTTCAGATTTTGTAAGGAACAGAAGTGATTTATTTGAGCATATTGAGATATAGCTATCACGAGTATAGAATCTATAGACTTTACTTAAACTCTAATAATCAGTATGATAGTCAGATATGTCGATTATTTATGTTTTCATATGTTTTGTTTGAGAGGATTAACCTTTAAACTATTTTTTTACTAATAGAGATGGCTGTACTAGTCCAATAGTAACAATTAATAATGAAACTGATAGGAATAACAAGAACAGTTTCAGATTCTACCACGCAGAGAGCTGACATATATCAACCTATTGAACTACAACCATCATACATAAGAAATCATACATAAGACGTATTCATAGTTTATGTATTCATAGACGTATACACGATTTTTACTCTTAAGATGTTCAGACCTGTCGTATATCTATATTTTAATATATTTTTTTTTCTTAGGAGAATAATCTTTAATTAGTTAATATTAACTAATAATACAACTAAAACAAATAACAAGAACAATTTCAGATTCCGTAACGCAATGAAATGATATTTATGTGCATATTGAGTTGTAACCATCATAAATATAAAGTCTATAGACGTTTTCATCTGTGGTGGCCAAACCTTTGATCATCCTATTAGAATACCGAAAAAAAGAAAAACAACTATGTATTATGCACAAGCGGTATTCAGTTAATTACTGAATACCGACAACAATAACAAAAGGAGTTTCAGATTCTGTAACGCAACTGAGCGGTATTCATGAGCATATTGAGCTGTAATCATATGGGCAAAATATTTATTGAGTCGTTCAGTTTACATCTTTGAAGTCAAACGAACAAAAAATTGCAGATAACAATGCGTTTCGTTCTGCTCAACCGTAGCAATCCCAGTCACCAATCACCAGTCACCAGTTACCAGTTGCCAGTCACCGTATATCAGATGCTGTTTAGGGATTGTTTGAGATTATGGTGCATTAAATCAATTAGTTTTGTAGATTTTATCACATCTCGGCATTGGTGAAATTTGAGTCGTTAAAGAACTACTATTTTAACAAGCTAGTTTATTATATTTAAGCACTGAAAAGCAATGCAAACTTATCCGACTGACTGAAAATTCAAAAATTCGAAAATTGGAAAATTGAAAAATTGGAAAATTGAAAAATATGTAGACGATATTCCACTCGACAATGTTTGCAAATGCACTTCTCAATCAGAACATCAATAGGATTAGCTAGCCCCTAATAATGAATTATACAAGAGACATAAAAGAAAATAGGCGTAGAACTATTTTTTTTTTCTTAATTTTTTTTTTTTTTGCAGCAACCTGCATAACCTAAAAAGGTTTGCGTGCCATTAAAAAAAGGTGTTTATACATTAGGGGGAAACACTTCAAAGGGTATATTGCCACGGAAATAAGTTATATTCATATAGATTTGTGTGTTACTTAACACGACACATAAAAAAGACATATCTACAGCATTTACTTATTATTAAATAAACCGAATAAAAGGTTAGTTAGAGTACATAAAATATAATCATCATTCTGAATAAGATTTCTCGAGGTTTCAAGTCAACTGGAAGTAAAAGGACAACGAATAAGGATAACATACTTATGTGTGACGATAAGCAGTGAAATTTCGAAACAATTTACTTACAGGTTTATTCTCATCTTTAAACTAACAGTCTGTCATTACAAGCTCCCACAAAACTACATAATGCGATAATAAGCCGTGTACTGAGATACTTACTTTCGAGATACTCTTCTGCAATGCACAATTAGCTACGCTTTAGGGAGTCTTAAACACAAAACTTGTGATTTGCCTGCTCACATTGCAACGGAAAGGAAACAATGTTGTTTCCCTGACATTAAATGATTACATTTAATGAATTTTAATCTCTGTAACAAATCAATTTACCATAAATTGCATTAGGCACAACATATTTCATAATTTAAAATATTTTGCTTTGCTAACACAAAAGTTCCAAAAACAAAAACAAATACGAGTACCGGAATTCATCGCAAAACCATATAAACCATGTACTGAACACAAAAATAATAGATAATGTGTATACGAAAGACGACATTACTCTGAAGGAGAAAGAGAATTTCGCAATTTTTTAAATAGTATCTACACACTTTATAATACCATAGATACACAATAACTAATTTAAATACAAAGCAAATATACAGGGTGGCCTAAGTGCATTGCAAATATGCAATGTGACCCAACACTGCAATAACTTTTGAATGGGTGGCAACACTGTATCCGTACTTTGCTATAATATTATTGCTGCAATGTAGGAGAATTCGCACTGCGACCTGTAGATCCAAAGGACACAAATCATGAATTTATAATATTTCTACAAGTACAACTTCCTCTAGAAAATGTAGTAGTGGGCCGACACTATAGAGTTTTATCATTTCATGGAAACTACAATCAATTTCAAACTGCTGTAACTCTAAAACAACACTGCTTTCATAAATCGCTAAATTATTATTACTTTTATTACGTTGGAGAATTAACACTGCAATCTAAAGATCTATTGTACTACCTTCATGGATTCAGTGCAATTTTATAAGTTTTACTTCTTGTATAAGTTGTGGTAGTAGACTTACATTGCAGAATTTTATTGTTTTACTGGAACTGCAATCAACTGTAAACTGCTATAACTTTCGAACTGGTGACAACACTGCTTCTATAAGTCGATGCATTACAATAAATATTATTATAACGTTGGAGGATTTACATTGCGATCTAGAGACTTGCTGTACCAGTTAATTCTCGAAATCCAACTTCTTCTAAAAATTGTGATATTGAATCTCCGTAGAGAGTTTTATTACTTCATCGGATATGAGATGCCTACCAAGTAATTTCTTACGCTCATGCATCAGTGTCCAGCAAACTACCAGTAGGTGTTTTGAAGTCTCATTCTCTTCGATTCAAAACCGACAAGTCCATTAGATTAAGTTCCCAGTTTTTAGAGTGATAGTTTCACCTATAGCACAAAGTCAGAATTCCTGTAAATATTTTTGAATAACAATATTTCTACTAAGTTGCATACAATCCTTAACGCGTTTTAGGTTGAAAGCCCCTACAAGTGATTTCGATTACGTTCGCACAGACATTTTATACCAGTATAACTTTCTTTGTTCACTTTGTTTTTTCGGAGGAGGTAAGAAGAAATCACTTTCCCCAAGCCATATAATAGTTCCGAATAAAAAAGCAAGGAGACTGCTCCTTTTCTAATAAGTTTGTCTGCAATTTTGTTGTCGGAAATTGCCGATCTTATGGGTAACCCGTAACCCAAAAGATTCATATTTCCTTATTTTGGCTAATTTCTCTACCTCTTCTTACAATTAAACTTAATTCGACCTATTCTAGCTACTACTAAATTCAAATTTTTATAATCTTAAAAGTAGTGGCAACATAGCGTATACATTTTATATAACGATAGCCGAATTTATTGCTTGCAAGTTCACCTAAAATCTTTCATCCCGGAAAAAATTTTTTATTGATAATACTCAAAAGCAGTAATGTGATAGTGCTATGTTCGAGAGAAATGTTAGAGAGAACTAATATTAGTTGGATAGTTTATAGTGACAGATCAGAACACATTTTCCAAATTCTCCTATTTATTCGGTGAAATATTCGGTGTTTTATTATCACATTATTCGCAAGAAAATTAAAATGATAACAAAAAAACTAAGTCTTTTTGACTAATCCCATTAATTTAGGTAAACACATTTTTCATCTTTATCTATGAACAGTCTGACAAACTATCAAAACATACTTCCCAAATAGCCTCTTTCTTTAAAAAGCCAAACTTAGTGGTAGCAGAAAAAATGCTTTATTGTTTATTTTTTCTGTAAGTTTTCGTAACTTCAATACTGAATATTAAAAGGAATACATGGATTCCTATACATCAGCTACCAGAAAGAACTCCAATAATACTTGAAGTATTCTGCTCAATGTCGGGATCCTTGAAAATCTTAATATATAAGTTCACTATATTACGACGCTATCGAAACTACTATACTGCTATAACGATCTTTAAAAAAGAAATTGCTTTAGAGATACTTAAACTGAATGAAATCCTCTCCGAAGTGAAAAATAAATCTCTGCTCAGTTAAACACATAAAAAGTCTGTACAATAAGTACTTTGAAGTAATGTCAAAATGTAGCTTTATAAACTTCAGAAAAGTCAAGATTTCCTCAACATTTAGAAAAAGTTAGACTCAGTAGAGCGAAGAAAGATTTGCACTTATATAAATAAAGTCAATTTCTGAACAAATCTTTTTTGCTAAGAACAATTTTTAATAAAGTGACTCATAACCCAAGCAAAAAGTATCAAAGAGGCCAGCAATGGGTTCGGTATACAATGATTGTGATTGTCAAAGGTCTCTTCTTGTTGTTTGTTTTTGGGCTCATTTTTTTTTTTGGGATCTCTTAAGAAGGTACTATGAAGTGCTGGTCAAGGAAATATTTCGGTGAGAGAGAGACTATTTCACCAAAATTCTATACCATAACATAAACGGCTCGACAGCTAACAATAACTGAAGCTGAGAGTCAATGTTCCAGTTTTTACTTCGAACACTAAGTTTCCTTTAAGATCAATAGCTGCAAAACAGTTCGTTTTCTTGATCTGTGGAGTTATTATCAATTATCAGGCCAAGTCCAACACTGAAGAATACCAAAATATAGAAATGCTTTTAAAAGGCCTTCTTCATTTATGGACGAAGATTTCAGACATTCACATTCATGCAGTATGCGCTAATTTCCACTTAAAACTGTGAGATTTCAAATAGGAATCCAAAAATTTAATTAGTTTTCCAACAGGTAGTGAAGCAGCTAGTGGGCCCAAAAGGGATTTAGGTCTATCAAACAATCATGATGCGTTAACAATCCTTGTATAAATCTTTATAGGTCCGCTTTTGAATAGGTCCGTTAGTGTTAATAGTTAGAGGTGCAATTGGGTTTAATCATTTCGGCAATTGTAGTTGTATTAATTTCTAGTATCTACAATTTGCAGTTCTGTATGATTACTATTTATGGGTTGTATCATACTTGATGTTTTAGTAGTCAGTTTATTGTAGTCAGCATAATAAAAGTTTAAATACACACTCCGTTGAATGTAAGATTGATACTATATCCTTCAGAAATAGTGCTGCAAGGGATGAGATTAATATATATCACTACTGGATACCCGGATTCGAGTCCTATACAAACAAACACGGTTATAAATTCTAAAAAGAAGCTTAAATCATTTTATTTATTTTATTTCTTACTATATAAACTATATAAATATATGCATCATTCGCATAACTACTATATTGTTAGTAATAAGTTTCCAAGGTTATGGAAGAAAAAATGTTTTCCTATAAGATCAAGCATCATTTTAAAGTTTATTAACAAAATGTAAAGCTTTTTACTTGTATTTGCATAGACTTTTACTGAGTTATTTAATATAATGTGTGTCTTCTGGAGGTCTACTTAATACTCGATGTAGTCTGACAAATATTCAAACTCCACGTTCTAAAACTGAACGTTCAGAATTTGATTTGTCTATCTTCAAAATCAAAATTAATATCTCTAGAACAATTTGTATACATTTTCACTAAGCTATTTAGTATAAAATATTTTCTCGAAGTCAACTTAGTATTCACTTCAATCCGATAAATATTCAAAGCCTATACCTAAAAACTGAACATTCGAAATTTTACTTTCCTCTTCAAAGCCCAAACTAATATCTCTATATCAATTTACACACATTTTTACTAAGTTGTTTAATATAAAATGTGTCTTTTGGAAGTCTGCTTAGTGTTCGCTTCAACCCGATAAGCAATTGAAGCGGTATTCAAAGTGAACACCTAAAAATTAATTATTGAAAATTTGATTTGCTTGTCTCTAAAATCTAAATTGATATCTCTAGAACAATTTGTATACATTTTCACTAAGCTATTTAATATTACTTTCCAATCCAACAAATAGTCAAAGCCCATACCTGAAACGAAATGTTCAAAATTTGATTTACCAGCCTCCAAAATCCAAACTGGCATCACTACATTGAATCATTTTGCCAAATTCAGCAAAACTGTACTATATATATCTATACTCGTATGACTTATAAGATTGCTGTCGTCTTCCAATAGTATGACAATCTTAATATACTCTTTAAATATATGATGTGTAAATATCTTATGATTAGTTTTATGTAAATATAAGCAAATTTCCTTTCCTGTGTTACACCAAAAAGTCTTCATCTTCTCTATTCCTTCCAAAAAGTGAAATTTCTCTCAAGAACAAAAAAAAACAAAAAAAACAATTCTTATTTATATGTCTCTGTCTGTGTAGTCTGTACATGCGTTATATTTTTGTGTGATAATCCATCCTTAAGTGATACCGCCATCATCGGTGTCTTTGATAAGTGCATTCTCTATTATAAATTGTACTATACATCATTGTCGACTTTAACAAAGAGAGTTAAAATTACTCAAATTCAACTAGATCTTTAGAATTGTTGTCCTGTTTGAACACCAGCCGCAAAATAATAAAAAGAACCACGTCTCAATTATTTTAGAACGTAGTTATCGCTATAAACGTGGTAATCATTGATCTGATGATGTTGCTTGTTTTGTACATATTGGTTCCAAATGAAAGGTGAATTGTGTTCAATGCCCAGCAGGATCCCAAAATCGTCCTTTTGCCAGCGTGTTTGCCGCTGCTAGCATGTTCATTTGATCCCAGCGACTTAATTTCTGCTTTGCTTTCAAACAACAGTAACTGCTACAACAACAACAACAACAACAACAATAACAATAACAAAACGCAGCAGCATAAATTAATAATGAAAATATACATAAATAATATGTGAGGCAAAAAATAAAAAAAAAAAGAAAAATGAAGAAAAATGAAGAAAAAAAGAAAACATCACAGCAATCATCACAATCATTCGCACACAATAAACAAATAATTATGTATAATGTACACAAAATACCGAAAAACACACGCACATACACACGCAAAAATATATACAAACATATCAGTGTTGATTTACATTGCAACAATATACATATATACATATATACATACGTATGTACACTCACTCGTAAGCCTACATTCGTACACTTATTTATGCCCATGAATAACACCATGCTTAAAGTGTGAAAAGGGGACAAAAGTATTTTATGTGCCGCTGTTAGCTGTTAGCTGTTTGCCGTTTGCTGCTTATTGCTTTCTGCTCACTGCTCACTGCTCACTGCTTACTGCTTACTGCTTACTGCATGTAATTTGTTGTTTGTTTGCTCTTTGCCGTTTGTCGTTTGCTACTTCATAAATGCCAAACACTGCACATTGCATCGTACCAATGCGAATGCAGTTAACGACACGACATAGTTCGTTGATACTGTTGCGGTTATTTGTAGTGAAAGAGGATTTTGAATGGAGGCAGAAGGAAAAGAAAAAAAAAATTTTGTTTTTCTAAAAATTTTAAATTTTAAACATCTAAACTTGTGTATTTAATCAGATTAAATTGGAATAATAATTGAAGCGTCTATCTTTTCTTAAGTAGAGTACCGCACTCCGACTTACTCCGACCATGTAGGGACACAATATAATGCCTACGTATACATGTTCGTAATATACGAAAATAAATAGAATTAATAATATTTTTAAATAATTAGATTATAAGGAATAAAAAGGTAGCAATAATCAACGTAAGTTCCAACAGAAAAATATCTTAAAGAAATTGTCTTTTAAACAGAGATTTATCCTATTGCGATTTGTACACGTTTTAACCTCGTTAACGATTCCAATTTCCCTGAACAATAGTCCCTATACAGATAGTAAAGTAACGAGTGTGTCTTTTTGGTCAATAGATTTAGTTTAGTTATGTGAGTATGAAGCAATTTTATTATTTCATAAATACTTTGGAGACACAATAGGATAGTACGCTGTAAGTACTCTGCAACACACACACAGGAGTTATTACCCCTAGCTTTTCTACACAAATCTCTCCTCTCACCTGTACCTATTAATAGTAGTAACTTTTCAACAGATCTATTAACTAACACTAATAGATAATAGTGTAAGGCTGGACCGTCCAGACCAGGTAAGATCGCGGGCCAATTCGAATCACTGAATAGGTTGGAAGGCAGGAGAAATAGATTCATAGGTTCATAATTTTATATATCATAAAATAAAAATACGGCGATAATGTTAAATTTAGTTTTATTAATTCTTCATTAATTTATTTTTAACAATTTTATTAATATCAGCATTACTAATATTAATTGTTGTGATACCAAAAATATTTTATTTTTATATATTGACTTGGATGCAAACTGTAGATTCTGTGAAAAGAATGAGGAGTCGGCCACACATGTGCTGTTAGAATGCCTAGCGCTGATGCACATACGAAATAGGCTAATAGGAATGTATATTCTTACGGGAGAGGCAATAAAACTCTACTCTAAGACCAGAAGCGGTCGCAGTGCCACATCCCCTAACAATAATAATATAATAACTTACGGCACTGGATACGAATTTTTTGAATCAATTACACAAAGAAATATATACTAAAGTCTTTGGCAATTAAGCAAATTGAAGTGAAATTCAATAAATTATTTAAAAGATTTTCATATATTTATTTAAAATACCATAAAAATAAAATAATGTAATGTTATCGAAATATAACAAAGAAAAATATCCCTAATTGTGGTAGATTACGAACAAGTCGCGGGCCGCACAAATATTAGCCGCGGGCCGTATGAAGCCCGTGAGCTGTGATTTGGACAGCCCTAGTCTAGGAAATAGACAAGCATCAAAATACTGTTGCAAAATATCTTCAAAACACAATGTCATAAAACGATTGCAGTAATACTGCAACAAAAAAATTCCCTTGACGAAAGTAACTGACTACACTCTCAGCGAGTTATCTATACAATTTGAACCGGAAATTATGTTAACCTGATCACCATATTCTATTTTATATCATTTTCATTTCTCAAATCTATGGTGATTTTCACACCAGAGATTCACAGTTTCCTTTTTAGGTTGGTTAATCTCAAGGAAACTGTATAAAACCTGAGATTAACTTATAATACACTAGATATTTACCAGATTAATGAAATTACACTGAAATTAACAACACTTTTATATTTTTTGATAGCAATAGCTAGGGATTACTCTAAACATGTTCAGTTGGACTACAAAATTCAAGCGAAAAATGTTAGAGCACAAGCAAATCTAGATTCACCAATCGAAAACGATATTACTCTTTGGAACTTTATGAAGAACTTACCGCCACATTCTCTTACCAAGTTGATATTAATAGGTATTGTAATTTTATCATTATTTGGGCAATATTGTCATCGATCCAAAATAGCCCCAAACAGCTCCAGTTGTCAGTGTGATTTCGTGTACTATTGATAGCTGACCGGATCACATAACGAACATATTGTATAAATTGTATATATTATATTCAATTATAAATTATATATATATATATATATATAATTATATATATGTATATTATATACAATATATATTATATACAATATATATTATATACAATTTATATAATATTTTTATTAGGTACATGATTATGCATATTAGAAATGTATATCTCTAATATGATCATCAGATCATATAAGCAATGAGATTGGATTGTAACAGAATTCAATCTTCTTGGATTGTAATAGAATTTAATCTTCTATGAAAGAATTAGTTCTGGATCAACTTATTTTACAATTAGTCTATGTTCCACAATATTTATTGAATAGCTGAACCGATCCTTGTGAGATTGCCTGCACAGTCTTTGCCATTTATTTCTTTTGCCTGAATATAGACACCCAGCGTAGCATTAACCTATTTTGGCGGAAAAGTTGTAGCTGCATGCCACACCAGTTTACCAAGATTCTGAAAGAGAACTATAAAATATAATAATAATAAAGCTATTAAATTCAAGAGGTCCTATGCTCCACTGGGAGAAAAAGACTGCAGTAGGTAGTAAGTAAGTATTAAATTAAAGCGATGACAAAAGTCTGGTATATTAAATACTAACTATGAAATCTCCTGATCAAATCAAATGATGCCATCACCACATTACAAACATTTTGACTTACTTAATAAACCTCTTATATACAATAGTGTGAAGGGTACAACAATAGTTGAATAAATCTTTATATTGTTTTCATATCTTTTATCTTTAACTAATATATATTTGTATCTTAGGTATTTTAGACTAAATTCAAAAGTAAAATGTTTTTTTTTTGTGTTGTGTTTTTTTTATTTTCTCTAAATTCTTTACCATTGATCTCAATTTATATGTAAAACTGTTTTTGATTGTTATTTTTTATATTTATTTTTATATTTATTTTTATTTTTATTTAACATTTTCTGTTGAGCACTTCACAAATTACACTTGACTAAGCACCAAATAATATGTTAAACATTCCAATTATTTCAATTTGACTTAGCCACTTTGATCTTTAAAGGCGGCATGTATGAGGTATGAATAGATAATCAAATTGTTTCCAAATTATGACAAGGCGCTTTGTTTGTTTGCGGCTTACGTTAAACAGAATTTGTATCCGATGAAGTGAGGGGCATACATGCATTTGGCCTGTGCTACCAGAAAGAGCAGTGATTTTCTGTCTGTATTTAGGTTGGAGGAAACCTGATATATTCTCAAAAAGAAAAACATGTGTTTTTACTCTCAATTGCCTTAATCAGGCGAGGTTTGACATTTTAAGAAACTCATTTCAATATCCAAACAAATACAACAAGTTGTAGATATAATAAGTAGTAGATACTTATTGTATGCGTGTATTTTCTCTTCATACATCGAATCATCTATGTTGTGCTCAACTAGCTCAACTACCACAAAACAGAAGAAAAGTTAAGAGATATCTAAATATTGTATTAACTTCTCAGATATGCGCGTGTGAGATATTGGAAATAATGTTGTTATTCACTACTGAATGGCTTCACTTATTTATATTACAAGTGCAACACTTCGTTTTCATTTCAGCATGTATCTATCTATTATATCCACAAGATGATTATGACTATTCCTTGACTATTGGTACATTGAGCGCACGATTAATTGAAAAGTCAAAGGAAAATATTGTACTTTTTGTGTTCTGTGTTTTGTGTGTGTGAGAGGGAATAACAAAAACAATTTTCTCAAATTTCACATCAACAAAGTATCTTTTAAAATGCCGCTATTCAAGTGCCATATGTATTTACTTAAGTATATATGCACAGTTGTAGATATGCATAAATAAATGTATGGTCAATATATGTATTTGAAAAATAGTTTAATATTTCATACATATAATTGTCAAAAACCTTTAATAATATATAATTATTGTAATTATAATTATTAACAATATATAATATATATTTTATATTAAATAATCTTTTTATATATACTCAAACAGTACTTATCCGAAGACGTGAACATTGGTTTAAGTGAAATTGGTTTTCGTGCACACTAAGAGGTGACTTTACAATTATAATTCAAGTCTCAGTATTGACTTAAGTTATACTTTACTCATCAACTTAGCTAACTTAATTTATACTTAAGTCACCTCTGAGACTTAATTTAAAATTACCTTACAGCTGTGTAACACACTTCCACATTTACTTTTCTAGAAAAAAATAACCATTATATATACCTAACTAAACAGTGCTCGCCTAAAATCGTAAAGACTGGTTTACTTATATGAACACGAGCAACGCCAACACTAACAACGCGAACACTAGCAATATGAACGGTAATAACATGAACACTAACGATGTGAACACTTTCTTTTACATTTATTAGTCTAGGATAACCATATATATACCTAAGTAGTGCTCGCCCGAAATCGTAATCAATGGCTTACTTACATGAACACTAACAATGCGAACACTAATAATGCGAACACGAGCAATATTAATGGCAACAACTTTAACACTAACAATGGGAACACTAACTTCGTGAACACTTTTTTCTTTACATTTAACAGTCAAGGATTATCCTAATATAAACCTAAACAGTACTCGCCCGAAATCGTGAACACTGGCTTATTTAAAGCCAACACTAACAGTGCGATCACTAGCAAACTGAATAGTAACAACGAGAACGAACACTAGCAATGTAAACAGTAACAACGAGAACACTAGCAAAGACTAAAAACGCGAACACTAGCAACATGTACACTAAGAACGTGAAAGCTTTCACCCTTACATGTACTACACTAAAAAGTAAACAAAATTTTTAAATGTGAATGTAAAAATTTTTAGCTTTATTAGTTCACGGTTTTGTGCGAGTACTGTACGCTAAAATAATTTATTAGTTAAGTTCAATACTAATCGACTAGTTAATTTTCTTTTTCTAATAATGATATGACAATAATATGGTAAATTTGAACAAACGGCGATTAGTTTAGGTATTCAATAGATGTTGATTACACTTTATGTAAAAGTATAGACACATAGTGCTCACAACCGTTTCAGATGACAAGAAGTGAGATTGTAATAATTAGTTCCAGTAGTTTCTTGTGTAGAATGTTCTTTTGTTTTGCAATTTCATCAAAGAAAACGGATACATTTTCTACCTGTATGATTGGAATAACTTCATCTGCTGCAAAACCACATGCAGTGCACCCAAAATATTTGGAAAACGGTTCAATTAGCACTGCCAGCAACTTAGTACCGGAGCAGTGCCAATAGCCACTATTGCCGATTCCCTATTTGCTATTGTCAAACAGTCAAACAGTCCAACTTTGCAACACGTTGCAGATTTGCTTTTCATATGACCGCTCTGTGGGAGTTCTTTAGTATGTTTTAATGACGTGTAACTGAGTCTTTAGTACACGCATGTCACGCAGGGATCGCAAACTGTATTTGTATTCTCCTCTGCTCTAAATGTCAGTTTGACTCTGTGTCTGCATAAGTGATGAGAAGGATAAATGTTGTATTGCAAACATTACACTGAGTTGTTTGTTATTGAAGTCGAAACTGTGCTGACATATTTATTACTCACAAAAAAAAAAATAAAAATATTTCATACTCCTAGATGTCACCGATTTCTTTCAAATTATTCATCCTTGCAAGATTCTTGCATGCCTTATTTAACATTGTTCCAGTACAGTTCTCACATAATCAAGGTCAGTTCTCCAATTTGGTTAACCGACTTCAAAAGATCCTTAATGTGCAAAATGCTTAAATAAATAAAATATCTCATTAGTGCAAATTAAACTGAAGTTAAATGCTATACAAAGACCTAATTTCCCAAAATTAGCTACAATTTAACATGGTTGATTGGTTGGTTTTAGTGGCGAGAGAGCTTTCTCTTCTGTTCAAGTAGTGCTTGGGCATCGTTTTGTTACTATAAACCCGGTATTGAAAATATTGATTTAAAAATCAACCATCGAAGTTGATAAATCAACCACATTATTTTTTTAAAAACCTGCCTTTGGGATGTTCGTTCATTAGTTCGTAGGCTTCCGTAGTGGAGCGTCTCAATCTTGCCAAGTTTGAAGAGTTGAGAGTATAGTTGATTCCTAAACTAAACTATCCTTTTTTCCTATAGTGACTGCATTTTTGGTTGAAAGGCGTATCCAATTTTTTGCCATGAGTGCGAACTGAATACTGGCCTGTCAACTACAATGAATTTCGTCACTTCATTCTTGGCTCTATTATGTTCTCCAACATAGCGTACACATGTTGGATTTCTCTTAAATCATTGTGGTTTTTCATTTGCTTTTTGCAGTGTAATATATTAAATAATAATTTAATTTAAATTTATTTATTCACTAAATTTATTTAATTCAAATTATATTAAATTAAATTATTACTGCTTTTATTCAACTCCTTCTCATAATACATCTCGTATAAAAATATATTTATCTCATGTATATCTTGTTGTTGCCTCCTTTATATACTGTTAATATACTATTCTATGTGGGTCCGGAATCTAAATTAACAACAAGTAACAATCTCGGTTACATATTAACACTGCAAAACAGTAACAGAATATATTTCATTGAAATATATATATTTTATTGCGGCCGTACCTATTCTATTTGATTGTGGCCTTACCTATTCTATTTAATTGTGGCGACTGTTACTTTTCTAATCTGTGCAAAATTAATTTCCAAAGACTAGCACACTAACTAATCCAACTTTGGAAGATTTATCTCACTATTCTTACTAAATATTAATCCAATATCGCCACGGAACAATATTGGATTGATCGCGCTATAACCCCACCTCCTTCACTATTATCCTATCTCCCTAACTACGCCCATGCTTTCTGCCCTAGATAAACCTAGCCATTTTGGTATTAAGCCTATCTGCTCTCAGTTTCCACATTGCTGTGAAAATCTTCTCCATTCATTCCAAAGAGGTGGTTTTCGTGGGTTCAAGTCTCACACAGGCTTGTAAATATTTGCCAATAGTCCTTTTGCTTCTGGCATACAATGATATCTTGCCGTTGATAAAGGTAATATCACAATAAGATAAAAAACAGTTATAGTCATATATCAATGATAAGTTAATTCTTGGATGTCAACTAGTGATGTTGGAATTACCATAAATTCTTTGCTATTTAGTAACAAGTAAGTAAAAGTTAATAAAGTTGAACTTTTTTATCTTGAATGCATTCTTTAAGTAATTTTATGCAAATTAACCTATCGTTAAAATGTATAGCTATTAATCGTAAAAATCAGAAGTTTTTTTACTATATATAGGGGATTTTCAATATTAAATTTTAAAAAAAGCTATTATTAATTATATACACTGTATAGCTTAGATGTAATGTAATACCTGTTATGTGAGAGGTTTCCAAGATTGATTTTTGCTTATAACCAAATCTACATATGGATAATCTTATAGGATTACTGTCATTCCTTCAATATATGTGAGCCATTCATAATCAATCGAATATTGATTATAACCGATCTTATTATTATTAGTTCTACGAGTAGTACCAAATTTTGTCATTCTTTCATTCTAAAGTAGATTGAAATTACAGTTGTGTCTGGTATATCTTCATAAAGAATTTTATCTACTGTTGATGCTGGTTATAAAACAAGATATTTTCCATGTATAGGAAAAAAAAGCTATTTTCAATAGATAGAATAAATATTGAAAGTTATATAAGTACTTCTTGAAAAATCCTAAATTCTTATTACTTTCAGATAATATATGATAGTATTATAAGACACTATTGTATTTTCTTTTTTACTTATCCTTTTTTAGTAATTATAATTTCCAGAACTTTTCATTATATAGGTTTTATTACATTCGTATGTCGTTCTGTGTACAAGGTCGAAATCATATTATTAGATGGTGATATAGTATCATAAGAGTAGGCAAAAACTTGAATAGAATGGTTTTGTCATAAATAGAATGATTTTGTCTTGAATAGAATGATTTTGTTTTAAATGCGATGGATTTATCTTGATTACAACGCTTTTATCAATAATAACGATGATGTATGTAATATAATATATCTGGCGGTTCTCCACCTCTTCTCTAGTTATAATTTTATTATCGTCCTCCCATGATGATGCATTTCATATAGTTTTTAATTGGAATTATTCCATTTTATGTGGACATCTTGAAGGTAACTGTTTCAAGCTAAAAATAAGTATTTTTTTGTCAATATTAATATTCTTCATAGCTCTCTAGTGGTCTGCCACTCCGCGGAAGTGTAAATATATAAAGTAAGTGGTTTAATTCATATCCATAGGACATTAAGACTTGTCAAAATGAAATCTACAGAAATAATCTTCAAATTTTCTAATAAAATGAAATGAAATGAGCAATGACAAAAATGACTATCTATGAATTCACGATCTATGAGGTCTATTGTGTTGAAGTCTATATTTTGCGTTATAGTGTGTATGTAAGTCTTCTAAGTAGCATGCAATACTGAAGGAATCCTAAATACAGTTCAAATTTTTTTTTTATTTGGGTTGATATCAATATATAAATACATGCTCGTAGTGGTTTAATCTTTATATAAATATTCTCACATTCTTCTTAATTAACGATGCTTAAAACTAAAAACTTATGACAGCAGCAGCATAGGATGACGTAAAAGAATTCTCGACTTATGGCGACAAAAGTAATTTAGGAAACCACAATAGATCTTTTGTTGGCCCAATTTATTTCCAGTTGAGTCAATTCAAAAAAACTCAGTTAATCGGAAGTAATCAGTAAACAAAACATTCAAGTATGCGGTATATGTGCATACATTCATGTAGCTGAAATGAACACAAATCGTAGGAAATACATATCCTTTCGCTAATAAAAACTGAAGTCAATTTCAATTTTAATATTTCAATTTAAATATTACATATGCGCTTATATACATATATACACATATTTGTTTGTATGTCAAAAACAACAACAATTCAATTTATTTATTTATTGTGATACTTAAAGAGGAATGAATGACAAAGGCATATAATAGCAACCAGGATCCTTTTATTTCTAATATATTATATACTATATTCAATAATTTAACATAATTTAAATTTTAATTAAGGTCCCTTACTCGTCGCCAACGCGTAAGGGACCTCTGGAATGCTCCTAACGCCTTCTCATCACTGTTCGTAATTGTCCAAGCTTCTGCACCATACAGCAAGACAGATATGAAACATTCAAAGATCATCAAAATTCTACCAAATATATGTGTATAATTTATTATCGATATCAACATCAGTACTGCCATCGTAAGCCCGTATTGATCTCCTTTTGCGATTTGTCTTCAGATCTAGGATAATACTTTTTATAAATTGTCAACCAAAGACATAAAAGAATACAGAAAACCAATTATAGCACAGAAAATTCTTATTTGTTTGTTTGCTCTTTACTTTATAAAATTAAGTACATATAGATAAAGGATGTTAGAAAATACTTTGGTCTCCAGACGCCATGAGACCTTCCTTTATCAGAGAACAGAGTACAGAGAATTATCATCTTTTATGTTTGCTGGAGAGTTTCTTAATTTACTTTTAAATTTCTTTATTAATTACTTTCTTTGTTCATTACTTAATTACTATTTTTAATAGTTTAATCCGTTCTTATAAGAACGGTTCTTATCAAGAGACCCCACTGCCAAAGTAATGAATCTAATCAAGTTTTTGAATGTAAATTTTCAATATATATCAATCTTGTAGATAAAGCTTATAATCCATTTAGCATTAAATACAAAGAATACGACAGAGCTCTGCATATTCTCCCGCTTCTGCTATCTTTTAATAAACACTAAACCGATAAACACGCCCTAAATAGTGTTGAAATTCTCTGGTAACTAACAAAAAGCTTAATGGTGTAGACCAGCGTAAAGCAAGTCAAATTGTTATTTCAGCAAAAATAAAATCAAATGAGGTCCTTTCAGATAACTTTATTGGACACTTCAAGCACCCCGAACTCACACTAAAATTATGTTTGTCTTTTATTATAAAATTTGGAACAGTAAGCTTCAGACTGTATATAACTGTAGCAAAGCCTCTTATTATAATGTGCATCTTAGCCTCTAACTATCGGTCATTCTTGATCGGTACTAAATCGGTACTACAATCGGCAATGTTTAATTGAAAACCTTGTGAAAATAAGGAAGAGGTTAGTCTGACCTCTGTAGATATATCGTTAGAAATACAGGAGAACTGTTTTATCTCATCGTGGTGTTCAAAAATATGTATGGCTTAAGTGGTATACGATGTACCTATATACTCTACAAAGTTAATCTACTTTTTATTCGCAATATATGTTACATATAAAAAATATAAAAAAAAATTTAACCCACTTTAGTCTAATATTGTATATTTGAAAAATAGTGTTTTTCAATTTTATGTGAAGAGGTTATTATAGTATTAAGGAAATATAATTCTCATTTATTACAATTCGTTACCAATATAATAAGTAAACTAATCCTGGAATACAGTGTATCAATACTTTCTGTTAATATAATATCTATCACTGAAATAAATATGCGTGGATTGATTTAGCTACCACTATTATTGCACCTATTTATGTTTATTTTGATTTTATACATACGAAGAAGTGTGGAGAGAGTTTTTACAGTAAGTTGGGAACGATTATATAAAATGTAACTAATAGACCAATGTTTAAATAGATAAGTATGGAAATATTGGCAAATATCGGAGGACTTTGCACGAAAAATATACTTACAAATGGTTTGGCAATGTCTAAGTGGTAATCGAATAGAGACTTTTAACTTCTTTTGCGGGTAATTGGACTGGTAAAAGAGCCTGATATACTGTGGACTTATTTTAGAGCAATAGAGATGGTTGGGTTTTTTCTGAAAACTAAATTTTTCTTAAAATTTTTTACTCAATTTTTTACTACTATTTTTTAAATCAATATCTTATTTTTTGATGGACATTTTTACCTCATCGTGCTTGTTCTGCTATATGGTCTAGAATCTTACATAATAACCCACGGTGATGTGAGGGCATTAAAAGCATTTCTGAAATAGATTCTTCGGGAAATCTTTAGTTCCTAACATGTTGGCAAATTGATAAATGCAGACTATATATCGAAGACACATAAGCTTTTATACAACATAAAAGAAGAATTTTCGACAAATAATTGATCAACTAATCAGAGTAATCAAACAACGATTTTAATAAGATTAAGATTGTTCTAGATACGGCTGAAGCGAAAAAAATCTTTTGGTAATTTTGGACGGGACAGAATGCATAAGTTCTGCAATGGATGCAGTATCATAAATTGCTAATGATTGAATCGATCAAAATACAATACAATAAAATACGTGAGCGATGTGCTGTATGAGTTTAATCGTGACATTGACATTGTTGGGTGCATTAAAACTGAGCGGTTTCGCCTGGCTTTGTGACATCATACAAATGGAAACAAACGCTCCGGCTAAAAATGCGGTAAAGGTTACATGCACTCGGTACTACCCACTGGAGACAAGACACCACTGAATGGGCTGGCTAGAGTAGACTACTAGACGCGGTCACTGTTGGAAAACTTATTAGAAAACATTTGCATGTTAGAAATCCCAGATAACCAACGATATAAAGATACTCGGTACTACTCAGTGGAGACAACAAGCCATTGAACCGGCTGGGTAGAGCATGTTACTGGATGCGACAAAGAACGACTCATGTATGTAATGGAACTCATTAACTAAGTAAGCAAGAGATCATTTGGAGGAGAGAGGTTGATATCATAATTTTTTAAAACAGAAAAATTAGGTGGAAGACGAGCTGAGTTATAATTTTAAGTTTGTTAAGGCAGCAAAGACACCTGGAGAGACACGTTGCATCAGGGAAAACCCGATAACGGATTATTATGATCATGTAAGTAAGTAAGTAAATATTTAATGGGATAAGTAAATATGATATATTCACATTGTTCTTATATGAAAAGCTTGGCCGAGGTTTGACAAAATTTTTGATGCAAGATTAGAAATCAATAAGATAACAAAAATTTCAATAGCATAATTAAAATTTTTAGATTATCTGTTAAAAAGTATCAAAAGGAACGCAACACTAGTGTCGATTATTGAATGAAATGGCACGAACATAAATAAAGATACTTCTCCGTTTAAGTGTATTACCGCATACAAAACATGAGCACGTGACTGACTGCTTAGTAAACATATTTTTACTTGTTCTGATGGGCATAATAATTATGCGGAAAGTGTTGATAGACAACGTTACAGTCACTGTCGCTGTCACTGTCACTGTCGCCGTTACAGTCACAGTCACACTCGCCGTCATCGTCATCGTGACAATAACCATCGTTGTCATCGTTATAGTCATTGTTGCTGTTATCAACATCGTCGACGTAGTGGGTTGTTTAGCGAGAATAAAATAAACGATAGAACCGGACAACCACTCCGGCATTTGTTGTTGAATTAAAAATTAAAACTATGGAACACTCACTTACTTATGAACCCACTTCCTTGTTTGCAACAATCACTCTTGTTTTTTTGGAAGATTGCTGCTTTGTGCTTGGAGTGTTATTGACTTGATTCCTTTATTGCACTTATATTGGTTTGCTCTTGCTGCTTCCACTGTAGCATTAGAAAATGTTGAGCACTGTTCTTTCCGCTGGTGGCGGTCGAAGGAACGTGTTGTAGGTAGAAAATATGAAGCTGCGTAAAAGTTTTTTCATCGAGGAACATTCTCCTGCCTCGATAACCAATACAATAATTCCAAGTTTTTAAATTCTGATCAATACAAAGTAAAAAGTCTGTCACACTTCGCTCCAACCTCTCGCCAATCTGTACCTCGCCGATTCGTTAACATTTGTTTCTGTTTTGTTTCCGTTTTTTAGTGGTTCACATCATCATGTCCTGACAAACTTCCAAACGCACGAGCTAAACAACGAACATAAGTACGTAAGGGTACCACGAAACGTGACAAAAAACAAAAGAAGGCACTTGCATGTCCCTTTAGCAAAGTTTGTCGCTACTGAAAAAGTACTTTCCTTGCGTCTTAAATGAAAATATTTTCATAAAAACAACATTTCTGCTGCAGAAGCACAACCTATTACGGTGTAAGGTTTTAATGAGAGGGAAGTGCTCGCTCCATATGATACACAACTTGGACACAGAAAAGCGTAATTGAATGCCACATTACTTGGTTCTGCGAATCTGAAACCACTTATCTGTACACGTTTAAGCATTCACTTACGTATATCAATGGAACTTAGCTCAAATCATATACTCTACATATGAACTTTAATATTCACGCAGGACATATTTCATTAAATTTGGCTCAAACGAGTATGTGATAATTATTGTCATTGTTAACATCGTTATTACTATATTTATTTATCACTTATTAATAGTAGATTTTAACATGGAGACATAAATGCTGGACCAATTAAACTGCAACCAACTTTAAACCATTATTACATTCGAATTGGTGGCAGCACTGCATTCATATTTCATTTAATGTGAGCTCAACATTGAATTCATATGTCGTCTAACGTAAATCCATAATAGTCCAATTAAGCTGTAACCAATTTCAAAGTGTTGTGATATTCGAACTGGTGGCAGCACTTTATTAATAATTCGCTTAACGTAAAGTTATGGTGGTTCAATTGAACTGTAACCAACTTCAAACTGTTGTGATATTCGAACTGGTGGCAGCACTTTATTAATATTTCGCCTAACAAGAGTTCATGATGGACCAACTGAACTGTAACTAACTGCATTTATATTTCACCTAACGACTGTTTATGATGGACCTATTTCATCGACATTAAAAAATAACTACGATCAACAGAGCAAAAGTTTTGATGTGCTTACACCAATACAACCAATCGGCGAATAACGACTTAATACAGTTAACTTAACAGGATTGCCAGAAGATCTAACTAGTCTTCTTATCTTCATAGCAATAAAAGGTCAAACCATCATTTATATTGGTTTAGGCGATTGCAACAGTTAATGGTCACTCTCTGTTAATAATCTCATGCCAAACAAAGTTTATATGAATATGTACCGCTGAAGATGTTTAGATGTTGTAGAACTGTAGATAAACAAAAATTTGAGTAAGAGAGAAAGAGAAAGAGAGATTCAACATATCTACAACATTTTGTATAATAGCACAAAGCTGAGAGACAAAAAATAACTGAGAGACAACGTTCCATAACTTATTTCGACAGTAGACTCTTCGATTACCAAATGAAAACCTAACGAGTTTTTGGCAATCAGACAGTTTCACCTCAAAATGTATTGCATAGACGCAGTATAGGTTATGTTATCGTACAGACTATAATACTAGTAAAGCATCTGGTTTTCACAGCAAACCTTGATAGTTTGATTAATTCAACTGTTCTCGGGTCAAAAAATTCCCTAAAGTTAAAATCTCTCAAGGAATTAATACTTTGTCTGCAGAGAGCAGGAGAGTAATATAACAAGTGCTCAATCATTTGTTCCATGCCCTCATTCTAACAGTTTATACCGAGGTTACTTAATTAAATCGTTAGCAAAAAATAACTTTAAAAACGGATGTCAATAGATTAATGCTAGTCTTTGTTAAACAACTTTGGAGAGTGTCTGTTTTTTATGAAAAATTTTCGACCAAACTTGCCTGAATTTGGAGTAAGTTCGTTCCATCATTCTCTGCTTTGAGGAGTTGTTTTTCGTGTAACAAAAAGATTTGAAGCGGTGACTGAGATATCCATCTTAAATGTTATCTATCTTAGGTAAAAGAGTAGCCCTTGATCTATTGAAAGCGGTAACTGAGATATCCATCTTAAATATTATCTATCTTAGCTAAAAGAGTGGCCAGTTGACAATGTGGTCCGATCCTCAAATTAGACAACCTTTAGGTACTTCACTTATCTTAATAGTAGGCATAATTATCGAGACTCATGTTGACTTTCTCTCTACACTTGTGAGTGGTTTTAAGGCAGCTTGAGTTTCCTTAAAAATATAAACATTGCTGTACAATATTGTATTACCCGTACCATCTTAGATGCCATATGGCATCATATAGCTTTGTATTCATCTTGGCAAAACATTCTAATAGACCTCTTTAATTTGGCTATTTTTTGTATATGTCACAAATTGTTTTAGTCGCTGTAATAGCATAATATTTAGTATTAAATTTTATTAATTTTATTATTTTAATATATTAACTTTTAAAGTTAATTTTAATCCAAAAGTAATATTTTGGAGTTTTATTTTATTTGTTTTTATATCTTAATTGTTGATAAATAGACATCTCCAGAAACTATTGTCTACCATATAACCACTTCATACTCTATTTTATTAAATGTTGAATGTAAATATATCGGTATATGTTATTAGTTCCATTATCTTCGATCACCTATAATATAGATATAGGTATTGTTGTGATGTGTTTGGTTTGTTAGTTCAAAAAAAAACAAGCTGAGATATAAACAAACCAATGGATAAGACAAACAGACGGACATGATTTAAAGTCCTTAAATGCCTTCTCACTGCGGCGCAAAGAAACATTTTGACAAACACAATACAAACTTCTCACAACCACCAAAAATATTGAAACTTTCTCAAACTGAACACAAATATCAAATATAAATCAACAAAATTATAGTTTCTTAAACCTAATTATATTTCCATATGGTTGCACGTTTTCAGTGGATTTGCTTAATCCGAAGCATGTTGTCACTTCTCAACGATTTAATGGGGAATGATTTAGAGGATTGGGCGCACTGAAGTCGCTCACAGTTGGCAGCACATCACCAAGTGTACTGAGCACACAACTATTAAATGCTGAGGCTTATGCTACTCCATATCCATATGTGTACTCTAATGTATTGGATGAGCTCAAAAAACTCAATAAATATTATTTAAATATTAGATGCATTTAGGTATTTAGCTGCGATTAGTTCATGTGGCTTTTCATTTGAAAAGGGGGAAATGCAGGTACTGTACAGATATATACTCGTAGCTCTCAAAACATTTTTCTGTTTATTTATTGAATTTTAATTTGTTTAGATCAATTCAATTAATAAAGTACACTATTAATATTTTAGTTAATAAAAATTGAATAATTAATGAAAGAAGAAATGTTATCTTTGGCTAGATGTTGTTAGAAATATTACTTAGCTATATTCTGCCTTCATTTGTCCTCTTCTTTGTATTAGAGACCTCACAACGTAATATCAAATCAATAGTTAACAAATACAATTATTTTTAATGAGTAAATTAACAAACATATGTAACAATTATCACATTAGATCCTTATATTTAGCAAGTCTGTTGGGAGTAAGTGTTTGAGTCTTCCAGTCTGCCCTGATACTTTCGTCGGTAATATCTGGAATTCCGAGTTTTCGTATGTAAGTAGCCGAGCTATATACTTTGCACTAGTCGCCTTTATCACCTCGATTATTAGTTCAACGCCTAAGTCTTTATGAATTTCGTCGTTTGGTATATACCAATCAGAATTGACGATGGTCCTTAATGTTTTTGAATGTTGCCTTTGAATACTTTGAGTGTTGGATTTAGAGGCAGTACCCCAAATATAACAATGTTTTATTTGTTAAACATATAAATAAAGATAAAAAAGACTCCTAATAACTGTCATAATCATGTAATCATGAAAACAGTTTCCGGTTGATATGCGGTTTTGCCTAGATCCATCTATGGACAAATATTAATTTTTTTTCCTGCTTTTTGAAATCAAATCTGAAAATAATTTCTTTCGTAAAAGATTGGATCTCTGACATTAACAGCTTGAAGTTTAAAAAATAAAGATTTAAAGAGTTTATAAGAAATTTTTATTTCAGAAATAATTATAATTACATACTTAATAATTCGATTAAAAATAAGATTCGTATCTCTTAAAATAAAAATGAACTAGAAACTTAACTGACTAAGCTAATACTTTTGACATATACTACCAGTTCTGCTTCACAGTTAACAGCATCAAATGAGATACAAGTTCAATTCACAAAATTCCACCTTAACTATAAAATGACTTAATTTTTATTTAGATGGTCTCCGACATACACTTTACAACCATACAAATATTTTGCAAAGTTCAATATTCTCTCTTTTAACAATAATATGATAATATAAACAATGCAATATCATTATTTATACTAATAGCATATAAAAAATAACGTCATTATCTTTGATAGCCTATTTCAAAATCAAAAAAAAATGTAATTCTCATTTGCTATAAGTTATGAGTTATTATAAAAACTAAAAAGAAAGCATTAAAAATTGAAAACAATAATTTTGTTTATTAATATATATTGTGCTATTTTGGCATGGATGCGAGGATTGATTTTGCTACCACACTAATAGAATAATGATGTAATTATTCCCAATAATGTGAGTCTGGAGTCATAAGCTAAAATTTTCAAAATGGAACTAATTATAATTATTATTAATTATTTGTACTAATATGGACAAAGAAACATTTTAAGGATCTCATCGAAAAGTCTCCTTTTGGATATGTGAAACATATTTACGGCATATTCTACCAGCATTACTTGGAAAATAGAAGTTCTAAAGTTAGTTCTGCAAAAGTTTAAATACTATTTACACAACTTTGTAGAAAATTCGATAACAGAAGATTAGAAACTTTCATTTTCATAACAGCTGTGATCCTAAAGATCTACTGAGGCGACATAGCCAAACACCATCGTAAAATTAGAGTTGTCATAAATAACTTTTCCTACTTTATGTGCGAAGACAACTCTAACTTCTTTATTCGAGAGGAACAGTGTTAAGTCCCATACAATCTAAAATGCAAGCAAAAGTTGGTTGCATATTTGCTTCCGAACGTACTGAAATTTAGCTGGATGTGGACCATTGGGTTCCAGATATCTTTTGAATTTAAAACTAAAAGTCGCCTATTTCAGTATTTGTGGGTCTAGTTATATAGAGTCAACAGTTTAGGAGTCTATACGATCTAAAGCTATACATCCTGATGCAGACAAATCTGGAAAATGAATATCATATGTGCTACCATAAACAACATTAGAAAGGTGGATGACTAACCGGTAAACGGTAATACCAACTTAGTTGAGAAAACCGATTTCAATGACCAAAGAAGTCCAACCATTGATTTACTTACACTTTTTAGGTAGATTTATTCAAGTAAAAGAAAATAAACCTTTTGCGTAGATTCACAACTGTTGGTGATATATGGATCTATCACTAATCTGGATTGAAAAAAAACAACAAAAATAAACGAAGGCGACGGTTGGCAGCCGTAAAAACTGATTATTATGTTTGATGATGGTAGGGTTTGATTGCTGCTTGACTACTTCTAGAATTTATCACTAATTTACTGAACTGTGTGAGTAATATTACTTCAATTTACGCGATTTGGTCAATATAAGCTATAGACGTGTTTACTTAAAAGGACAATTATCGAAAAAGGTGCAGACTAAACCAAAAATGCAATTTGAGAAGAAATTTGCACAGAAACTATCGAAAATGTCCAAAAAATCAATTTTGGGGCACCATAATTTCCGAACCTACTTAAGTACAGAATCATATTAATCATCATTGAGGGATGTTTCATAAAATAAACATTAATACACGACATAAAGTATTCAGATGAAATATTTTTTAATATTGTGATTTATATGACAGCATGTTCTTTCCCGGGCAGAATTTTCATTGACTCATTGACTGCATCTTAGTAGCTATTTACTTTTTTCGTTTCTCAGATAGAGAAATCACCTATTAAATTTGAAGCTCTTTGTAATGAAATAATCTGTATACTCTGTATACTCTGTATACTCCTTGGCATGCAGTTGGCTCGTCCGTCTGTCTGTCCTTCTCTTTGTGCAGAGATTGCAGGCCAAAAGCTCAAGTCAATGTGCAATAGTATTCAGAACATATACTCTTCTTATTTAAAAAGTAAAATTATATAAATTCATGATGATTTAAGTCCATCGTATCTAAAACCCGACTTCGCTAAATGCACTTAACATTTTTAACTTGCCTTTAACTTTGTTAGTAATCACAGGAATTGTACGCGAATTAGAAATAATCTTTCATAGAGAAAGGAAGAATTATAAAATAACATTATTTATTAACTAAAATAATACATTCATTAGTAGAAGTATGTGCGTCACCATTCTTTTCATTAATTATTTTCTGATTAAAATGTATTCAGACCTTGAGCCTTTCTTGGAACTAACCTATATTTATCGAATGGCATTACTAGTAGCAGTATTTGGTTGAAGTTTGAAAGGTGGACTAGATCTAGATCTCTATTCTCATTTTACGAAATGTTCTATGCCGCGGAGGCTCAACACTTCGGTGTTCAAAAGCACGTGTATTAATATTAAGCTTCAATCGAGGCCCTATTGAAGTTTCAAAAGAAATTTCCGTCAGTACCAATGAAGAAATGTGTGCAAAACATAACTTTCACCTTGGTTTGGTGCGAGGCCTACCTACAAACCTCTGTAGAGCTTTGGGTCACAGCACCCGGTGATGAATACGCAACTCCAAGTCAAATGAAGTGAATCATTCTACACGTGTCAGTTTGAGTATTAACCATAGCCACTACGAGTATAACCTTAACTGGTAAGCATAGTCGAAGCTGCAGGCCACTGACCCCTGTAGAACCAGATTTACACTCCTGGTCAAGTGTCACAAGTGAGGCGGAACGAAACACTTACTACCATGCACACTTTCTACACAAGTGTCGGCGTGGCACCGGGATATTACGACAGATATGCTTTACCTCGGGAATATTCTAACCTTCACCACCTATCTTTCACCGCAAGGGGGAGATATAGGTGGACTATTATGTATATGCTATATATGTTGAAATTTGTCAGGATTCTAAATATCTCTATTGAAATATATATAGTATAAACTTCAGCAAAGCCAAACCTCAAACACTCTTACTTAGATACATTTTATTTTGTCACTTTTTTTACATGACAATAAAAAAATATGTGTTAAAAGGCATTTAAATTTCATTCAGTCTTGGAAAAGATGGAACTAATTACAATGCAGCGCGCACAATTGATCGAAAAAGGATCTAAACTGTCAAATCGGAGAAAACTAAATGATCTAGATCTCAAAGAGAGTGTAAGATTCGTCCATAGACAAGCTCTTTTTTGTCAATTATGAAAGTAAGTAAGAATTGCTTTTCGATTTATTTCATGATTTTGACAATTGAAATCGAGACAAGGACACTTTATTTTATATTAACGCATTAAAACAACAGCGCCACCTGGCGTTTATTACTTATTATTGGTTTTAGCTTAGTTTTCATGTAATTTCTTTCAATTTTAAAGCTCGATATTTCGGCAAGTAAGCTATACCGACATTATGAGTAGTAGAAAACGTTATATCCTAAATAGCCGACAATGTTTCTTATGATAAGAATAATAGGAACTATTAGGTACTATTATCAATATTACTGTCAGTAGTATTAGTTTCCTATTATTAATATCATTAGTACCCCTTCCCTACCTTCTCATACCTTTACTACATTTACCTGTAGTAGTTGACTAACCAACTGACTATCCAACTTACGACGTCATGTCTGTTAGACATGTAGTTTTTGACCCTCCACTCTGATGTACCTACGGTAGTGCCTTAGCGGAACGCATAACTGGAACCATGATATGGATATGAGGCCGTAACAGTGACAAAGGTATAGAAGCTGGAGTTTTGAGCACAAAGAAAATTATGCAGGACGGTTCGCAACATCTTCACAATGAATTATTATTATTATTATTAAATATTAATTCTTCCAGCATATTTTCACCTTACAACAATATTGCAGCAAACTTCAAACTGTTAACAAGAACCATCAAACTGTCTAACAGTTTTGCTGTTCTTAAATAGTCCTCAATTTCAAACTGTAGTCTGCTGCGATATTAATAAATAATAATGTCCTGAGCCTAATGAATAATATATGAAAATACATATTATTCTCCTTTCAAATTTACTCTTTTTCACTATTTAAAAAAATTACACAACATTGAATTGAGATTAGTTTTTTGATATCAAATCCAATTTAATTTAATGTATAACTAGCAGTTCGAATGTAGCCATTTACTTGATGAAGGCAAACATTTTTAATTACATTCATATTTCTATTTAAATTGAGAGAAAGTCCAAGCAAATATTAATTCAACTCACTCAGTTATTTAACAAATAAAGCAAATATAATAAAAATAATTATTATTATTATTTTTACATATTATTATCTTTGTTTAAAGTATTAAAGTATTAGGGACAAATGGTTGAAGTCTTAAGTAAATAGAATTCATCGCATTGTGGTGATAAAACATGATAAAACGTAGGGCGTTAAAAATGAAAAATGCTAAAAATGACTTTGTTTTTAATGTGCGCAATAAATAAATAAACAAAAAGTAATTAACTGAAATTAACTTTAAAAAAATTTTAAAAATAATATAAGCACCATTATTCTATACATTCACTAACCATAACTTATTCAATGCCTACTGTCACTCTGTGTCCATGCCAAGGGAAGAGACAAGTTATGTCTTGCTATATTTTATACGATAACTGACAATTGATATAGCGTAATACGCATGTCCTACTATAAAATAGACAAATCTCTGTTGTCAGTTAATATTCATCTATGACTTTTTTTATTAGGGTTCAATTAGTTGCACAACTTCAAGTGACGTATTGGACTTAAGTTTTGCCCTGGTATAAAACCATCTTATGTCTATGTTTATAACATGATATAAAAGTGATTAGTAGATTGCGACACAACGCTTCTTGCTACACCGACAATTGATCTGAAAACTGCAGATCATCATCGTTCGAAATCTATTAGTTTGCCTTTTGTTTTTAATAGTAGGACCTGTGTCAGAACCTGTACACTATTTAAACTTAAAGTCCTGAAGATGTGACTCGCTATGTGCACAAGTAAATTATTACTTAATTTATACTTGATTATATTATTATTTAGTATATACTAATAAAAAGTTGTAAATAACTTTTTAACTTAAACTTTTTTTAATGCGATGTTTTTGATTAATTTAACATAGAGATGAAATATTTTTAAAAACTGTTACAATCCGTCAAATAAATTTGAATTGACAAATTTCATTAACAAATCAATGTAAAAAGTAAATAAATATATCAACATAATAGGTCTATTAACTTTGAATATTGTATAACATAATATTGTAATAATTGTAATATAATCACAGATTAAAATTTTCATACAATTGAATATCTTTATCTTAATTTAACTAAATTATGTTAAAAAACTTCACACAAAAGACTTACAATAATAGCAACCCTGTAATAAGCGAAATACACATCGTTTATACGGCGTTTACATTGTGAGATAAGTTAAAGTTAAGTTAATCTGCATTTTTAATCCCCACAGTATACATTACACATTGGAGATTAATGTTGACGTATCTCTTGTTCTGTTTTGTATCATGTGTTTGATAAACTTCTGTAAATTAAGCATTTAATTACAATTCTGTACAAAAAAATTGTAATATAAATTTAATAAATTATTGTATAATAATAATTTAATAAATTTTAATTATAATTATGCACAAAATTATTATAAATAAAATTTGTTAAAAATTACTCACTTCGGTATTTTCAAATTTTCAATGATTGTTTTGAATAGATTTTGACATTTCTTTTCCAATTCTTCTAAGATCGTAAAAAAATCTACGATATTATAACATTTACAGAGTTGCACAAAAAAGTAAACACCATTTCAAAGATATAAAAATTAACTTCGACTAAGAAAGAATAACTTTTCTATTAGGAAATCTGAGATTAAACATAAAGATTAGTACTTTAATCTATATTATTGATTTGGTCTAGTTTTAATCTTACAATATAAACGCAGTATAAATGTACAACTTAACAACTTGGTCAGAGCGAAAACATCAATGACTGTTTTTTTAATCTACTGTTAATCTCACAATGTGAAAGTACTATAAAGGACACTGGTCAGATAAATGTAAATGTCAATATATAAATTTAAAAAATATTTCCCAATGATGATCAAAATGACATATTAACATATTAGTACTTAACAAAATACAACTCTGGTTTTTGATAAGTGCAACACTATAATATGCTCTGATCAACATTTTCTTGTCAATTGTTCTACAAGGAGCATTGTATTGTTTAATCGTCATTTTACAGATATATGTATGCTTATAAATGTTTTATTTACTAAATAATTAAGTAGCGATTATATATTGCTTGACAAACAGTAGTTGGAAAGCAATGGAACCTAACAATTCTGGTTTAAGGTATAAGTAAGTTCTATATACATTTTCGTAATGTAATTAAACAATTTTTCTTTTAATTGTTAGTGTATTGGAGATGCAAAATGGCTGGAACGTTAATGCAACCGTTCCCCGGAGAGAAGAATTTATTGATCACGTAACTATTTTAGCTTCTATACTAGAATATTTGGTTCAGCTAAGTATTTTGTTTCAGACACTTCTGGCTCCTGAATATATCAGAGATCCTAACAGCTTTATAGTGCAACTTATAGAAGGACCATATGTTTTTCAAAATCAAATTCCAACCACTTCCTTCAATACAACTAATACGTTTACACCAGATTTAAATTTTCATAACACAGTTTTTCAACTTGTAAACATACCCGACCAGTTTCAAGTAGCAAATTATATTGGAAATGGCATTCCAACTATTGTCGGATCACAACTTCAAATGGAACATAATGAAACATCATTGGGGTTAACAGAAAGTAAGGAACCAGAGCTAGGTTTTAGCTCTGGAACAACATTGGAATTAACTGAAAGGAGCAATTCTCCTTGCACTGAAGAAACTAATGAAGACCTTACTTTTAACTCTGGCACCACATTAGAATTAACTGAAAGAAGCACTTCCCTTTGTCGTAAAGAAACTAATGAAGATCTAACCTTCAATCCTGGAACAACAATAGGATTAACTGAAAGAAGCAATTCTCTCTGCAATAAGGATATTACTGAAAATTTAACGTTTAACTCTGGAGCTACTTTGGGATTAACTGAAAGAAGCAATTCCCTTTGTCGTAAAGAAACTAATGAAGATCTAACCTTCAATCCTGGAACAACATTAGGATTAACTGAAAGAAGCAATTCTCTTTGCAACAAGGATATTACTGATGAACTAACGTTTGATTCTGGAGCTACATTAGGATTAACTGAAAGAAGCAATTCCCTTTGTAGTAAAGAAACTAATCAAGATCTTACTTTTAACACGGAATTTTTGAATACTGACGAAGATAAACTTTGTACTCCAGAAAATGAGTCAACACTTGATTCCGCAACCGTTCAACAATTTCCAAGTCTGTCATTGTTAACTCAGTCAAGTGTAGGGCTAAGTGTAAGTTTAAAATAAATATTTAAATAAAATTTAAAAATGTTATTTTAGGATTCAGATGTATTGCAAAGTGCGGATCTTACAATTGCTCGTACTCTTAAAACCAAAAAAGTATTGCCGCACAAAAAACGAATATCGCGCAAATTAAAAGCTTCAAGGGAATGTTTAGAATCTTTAGAATTGCCAGTAACTTTAGACGAAAACATAACGAATGGTCATGCAACATGTACTGTGCAATTTAATTGTGAAATTTGTGGTCAGTCCTGTGTTTCGCAGTTAGACTTCTTTTCACACCTAAAACAGCATTACGAGCCAACTAATACTGACACGATCCTTACAGATATAAGTTCCATTGATTCGTTAGCGGCAGCTACTAACTGCGAAGAAAATTGCTCATTAAATAAAAAAGTATACATTTTTATAATTATAAATCTGCAAAAAACTAATTTTTTATTAATATATTATTTTCAGAATGACATTTCTACTGTCACCTCTGTTTATGAGAGTCTTAATTTTGAGGACTTCTCTAATGTTGATACTGTCCATTGTGTTGTAGATCAAAACAATGATTTAAAACTTATAAGCGCAAATAATATAGAAAAATGTATAGATTTCGTTACACAGCCAAATACTGCTTCTGGTATAGATCCAGATGAAACCGAGTTTAGTGATACTGAAGACATGTTAGAAGGAATACGAAACGTTGTAGATAAAGTGTCTGTTGAAGATACTTGTGATGAAATTGATCTTATGACTTCTAATGATATACGAAATGAATGGTATGTATTTTATAATTAACTTTACATTATGTTAAATAACATTTTGATTTTTATTAGGTTAAACAATAATTTTAGTGGAATAGCATTTAAAGGCGAAGTATCTCTTGAACCCCTTCAAATGATGGTATCGGACACACACAATGTGTCTTTGATTGAAAAGGATATTTCGTTAAAAATGAATGATACTGCTGACCTGCAATTATTTTCAAATGATAACTGTATAGACAAAGAAACATTTGACAATAATTGTAAGGATGTAAATAGTTCATATCTTAGTGATGACAATTTAGAGTTAATAAGTTCTGTAGGGATAGGAGAAAATATTTCAACAACTGTGTGCATTACTACTTTGGATAAAGAAAAACCATATAAGAGTAAAACACCAAAAAAAAGCAATAAACCAAAAAAAAAGAGAAAAGGTAGAACTAAAAATGATTGCGCAAATAAAAAAGAAGTCAGCAAAAGAAAAGATACCATTAAAAAGAAGAAACAATGGATGTGTAGTAGTTGTGATCGCGGTTTCAATTCTGCTAACGCTCTCAAGTATCACAATCGGACGCATTCTGGAGTTCGACCTCATCAGTGTGATATATGTGGAAGGTCATTTTTTGCTCGAGGTGCGCTCAAAACACATCTCTTAACTCATACCGGTGATAAGCCAATCGAATGTATGCATTGCCAACGGAAGTTCCGGCAAGTGGGAGATTTAAATTATCATATTATTTCTATACATACAGAAGAAAAGAGTCATCAGTGTGAATTTTGTGGGAAATCGTTTTCACGCAAATATTCACTCGTTGTACATCGTCGTATTCATACAAGTGAAAAAAATTACAAATGCGACTTTTGTCCAAAAACCTTTCGTGCTAGTACATATTTGCAAACACATCGAAGAATTCATACAGGTAATGTTCACTTCATTATTTAATTATAAAAAATATTTACTTAGTATATATTATATATTATTATTACTCTTTTTAAAATTTGCCTCTAATTAGTTCATTGAATACTGTACTTTATTAATTGTTTGTTTAGTACTTCAACTGGTGCGTTTGCGCGAATATATGTTCAATAACTTCTTCCTTAACAGCGCAATTAATAATAGAAAAATACGCGCTTAAACGATGTATTCCATTTTGCACGGTCTGCAGCAACGACTCTTTTATCTACTATATAAAACAACTATGTATTCGTCTTATAAACCTTTTTATATTATCTGTGCTCTAAATCCTAGCGGATTACCACAATAACAACAACTATATTAAATAGTCGAAGGACTACTGAATGTTTTTATTTGCACCTCTTAGATTAAGTTGGATTAAGCTGGTTAGCATTAGATTTCTGACATAATCTCCACTGACTTTAGTTAGTGGTAAGGGTTTAGTTGGTTAATCTTCTTTACCTAATTAAAACAAATTCAATCAAAAAAAGGTTGTTATTGTGTTTATTTTAGAATAATATGTAATACTCATATATACTGCGTGTTCAGTATATGTGGTGAACACTCAATTTATAATTACAATCATTATAAATAACACAAATAATGCTCTTTTCGTATGGAAACGTTAGAAACACGAGAAAATGTTCGTGCGATGATATATTGCGGTTTTTTTTGTCGTGGACTATCAAGACAAGAGTAATAATAATAATATAAGCCATATTCCATCAGGAACATAGACTATTTACATAGAATCGCCAAGTACTTCTGTTTAATGCTAAATGTCTCAATTCGTTATTAGTTTCCTGCCGGATTGTTCTTCTCCATGTGGTGCGAGGCCTGTCGGGTCTTCTATTGCCTTGTGGATTCCATCGCAGGGCAGCATGGCAGACCTTTTCATAGGGTTTCCTTAATGTGTGCCCGAGTCAGTTGTATTTCCGTCGTTTTATTTGTATATTTATGTTTTCTTGGTTTGTGAGTTGCAATAACGTTTCATTGTCCACCACACGTGGCCACCAAATTCTCAATATATTTCGCAGACATCTGTTGGTAAAAGACTGCAGCATGCGGCTAGTTTCAATGCTTACCATCCATGTTTCAGAGCTATACAGCAAAATCGATTTGACACATGCGTTATATATATTGGCCTTAGATTTCGGAGATAGTTCGCTTGAGCTCCAGATGTTAATGAGAGTTGCAAATGCAGATCTTGCCTTGTTAATTCTGTTTCGTACGTCAATGGCTGCGCCTCCCGTTGTATTTATTATGCTTCCAAGGTAGCAGAAATTTTCAACGGTTTCAATGTTGGTGTTACTGATTGTGAAAGTAGGAGCTTGATTTGATTTAATTATGCGTGAATTATGCAAGACAAGAGTGCATCGATAAACTTACTTTCACATTTGGCGATGAAGTTTTTTGATGATACTATGCCACTGTGAAACGCTAGTACAATGGTTTTAATCACTCAAATTCGTGAAGATCGTCCAAAATTAGTTGTTTAGTTGTTGAGCCAGAAAATATTGATGCTGTGAAAAAACTGATAATGCAACTGCAACTCTAGGTATTAGTTTGACCAGTATATATAAAATATAGCACGATCATTAAGCCGTGAGATAGGTTTGTTCTTGTTGGATCCCTCGTTATTTGACAAAACCTCAAAAAGATACTCGAGTCGATTGGTGCACACAAACGCTCAAGAAGTACAATGCAGTGCTTTAAAAGACGTATATAAGATTGTACCAGGTGACGAACCATGGATATATGCGTATGAACCGAAATTGTGAACAGCAGTCGAGTGTATGGGTGTTTCAAGATGAACTAAATCCAACAAAAGTTGTTCGCGGTTGAAGCACTTCGAAATAAATGGTTGCTTCTTTTTGTGGGAAAAGTGACTATATAGATACGAATACAGGAACGTAAAACGGTCAATTTCGAGTAGTATGTCTTTATGCATCATTATCGTCACAATGTGTTCACCTTAGCTATAATCTTTCTCGATCATAGCTCGTTGAGAATAATATAAATTATGCAGGGTAATCGTTATTCTCTTAATATCTGCTTAACAAACGCTTGCCTTTCGATTTGCGTTATTGTTGCAATATTCAGCGTCTCGTACAATCTTCTTAGCTCGTCATAACATTCGCATCTCCAAAGCGAAGCGAAAACTCTATTAATTGTTAGCCATTTGTCGACCTGGACTTCCTGAACTCGAAGAAATTCTATATGAAAATTATTATTCGAATAATTGAAAAGTAAAGATTTGTTAACCAATATCATGCCAGACACATAATAGAACATTGTTTTATCATCTCGTTTTATTCTGCTTATTAAGAATATATACTTTCAATGTGAAAATTAGATAATACCTGGATAATAACTGTACGGTCCACCAATAAATTTTATTTGATGAAATATTATTATTGGATTTGAAATTGTCTAACTCTTACCCTATTTTCTATTCTAAATAAATTTCTGCTCAAGAGAAGCGATACATCCTTGATACGCAGATATTTTTTCATTGGTATAAATATTATTTTTATGAAAATTGGAAAAGATATATTTGAAAATCAAACATACGTATAAAAGTATCCGGAGCATATGTTTTGAAAAACGGTCGGCAAATACCGAGTCATAAAAATCCCAAAAGCGATTGAAGACCTTACTTAATCAGGTTGCGAAAAATAAATGAAAGAGTGAGTCAAGTGGTGAAATAATTATATTGGACTCAGTGTGTTGTTTTAGAAAGAGGCAGTAAAATAAATTTTGATACTGACTAAAGGCCTTATATGAAGTTTAATCTCTTCTTAATTGGGTTTCAGACACTTTGACGAACATGATGCGATGGATATGTGATAAAAATATTAATATTTTATAAGTTGCTTGAAGTTGTTTTTTATTCTACAACTATTTATACTACTTATTATAATTCTATATAAACATGTAGTTATCGTAATTCCATTGGATTATTTTTCTAATAAAAATTAATTTTATTTAAAACTTTAGGAGAAAAACCACACGAATGCAAAATATGTTCCAAATGTTTCCGCGTTGGGAGTGATTTACGTCGTCATATGTTAACACATCTACGAAAAGGTGCCAAGACGAGCTGGTAGCACACAGAAGTAGTTTAACCTAACAGTACTTAGATGATTTCAAAGGATGATCAGCTAGAAAAATATGTATATTAATGTGTATGTATTTTTTAATACTTTTATAATCTTTTAATTATTGTATATATTTTAGTATATATATACACAAATATATAGAATAAAATGTTTTCGTTTTTTATGTAAGAATATTTGTAAACCCATGAAAATAAAAAAACATATTTTAATCGTGGACCAGTCCTTAGTTGAATATTTGAGTTTGAACAATGTGAGTTTTTTTCTTTAATTAACAAATAGAAGTAAGAAACAATAAAAATTTTATTTGTAATTTATATCCACCTGACGTATCGATGGATTTTTCCAGCATCTTCCGATGTAGATTCTTATCAATGCTTTATTTGAATCTTTAATATTTAAATAAATAAATTATAATTTGAAAGTAAGATACAAATGAATAAATTAATTGAAAATTGCTTTGTATTGGAATTTATTTGAATCAAAATATAGCTGAAGAGTTTATGTAATGACAGAACTACTGTAATTTTAACATTTTTTTTCGTAATAATTGATGTTATCCTTTTAAAATTTGTGAAATAAACATTTAAATTTGTTATAGTTAGATGTTAATTAAGATTAAGTAATTAGTTTTATAGTTTTTAGTTTTTATAATAGAATACAAGTTCATAGTTTTAAGTCTTGATATTTTTATCAAACCAAATTAACACAAATAAATAAAAAATATTACAGAAATCGGTTGAAAATTGTTACTTACTTTATATCACTAAATTTAATTTTATAGGCCATGTGACAGTTCGATTAATTTGAGTTAAAGTTAATTAAAATTCTGCATTTATGGATTTTTTGCACTGCACTTATGTATATATTTATTTATTTATTTATTGCACTTATTTATTATTTTTGGTTAAAAGTTTTCAAATTTATTTATTTATTTAACATCTTATAAAATTTTCACAGTGGTATCGCTTAATTCACCTAATTTTTATCTACTCGAAATTCTGGTAAATATCAACATTCGCTGCCATACCGACATAATTTACTATTTGCCTCAATTTACTCTAACTCGCACACGGCCATGATTGTTAAATTTATTTGGCATAGTAAAATTAAATTCACGCTATATATATATATATAATATAATATATAATATACATATATAATATATATAAATATATATAACCATAACCATCAGATAACATATCTATTGTGCCTGTTAATGCGATTCTTCGTAAAATTAATATACAATCAAACACAATAAAAATCTTTATGTCCAAATTATTGAGATGATATATTTATTTTGAGGTGATATATTTTATTTTAAACATAAACACAACAGGTGTTCAGGTGTCCTTTATTCAAGATTAGGTACACATGCGTTCCAGGAGACAGAACAGGATAAGCCAAGTCTAGCTTCATGCCGCCCTATGATCTAGTGCTCTGTAAAGGCAGATATTAACCTAGATACCTCTGATTTTCTTCTGTGTATCAAGTCAGAGGTTCTGCGTTTAGAATAGATTGACCATGTACCCCTTGACCTGACTGTTGAGGTAGAATGGGCGCACTCACTATTAGTCTGTCGCAAAAAATTGTCATAAATTAACCTCCGACTGTAGCTGGCATTGGCCGAGATAGGAGTATCCGTAGAAGAAATGTGCTAGATTGCCTAATCTAGCATGCTCGTCTGCGCACTCATTTCCTACTGTATTATAACGCCCAGGAACCCAAATTAGAGTTACCTTGGACCTCTCACTTAGTGCTTTGATAAATTTCCTACGTTGGTACACTAATCTGGATGTAATACTAACCGCTTTATTAACTGCCTCACTGTTAGTAAGAATATAGACCTTCTTTCCGTGAAAGTCCATGTTTAAAGTAAAAGCACAAGGGAAGATTTCTGCATGTACTAATCTATATTTTATATGCACACTCTTAAATGTATCCCAAAAGAATATTGTGCGAATTGGAATAGCAAATGAGATTACAAATCAGTATTCACATATGCATCTGCAGTTTAGGTGCTTAGCAAAAAGCACTCTGATCTCTTGACGGTGTTCGGGAGAAAGGTTCTACAGCGAATTGTCACGAGGAGCTAAAATCAGGATTTATACGCGAAGCAGACGCAGTTATGAAAACTAAGCTTGGGCGGGTGATGTAGGTTGAATGGGTGAATATAAGATTGTGGGAAGAATCTTGTGTAGCGAATTGTGTGATAAGCGAGCGATTGAGATTGTGTAAGACATACTATGTCTGCGCTGAATAGACGACATAGTTATGGATGCCCGATGAATGACATCACATCAAAATCAAGATCGATAGATCGATGGAAAGTTTTGCTAAATGAGGCCAGGATCAGATATCGGTTGTAATGCCCATGATAATGATGATGATGAACAATGGAATAAAGGGCTAAGACAACTGATCAAATTAAATCACGTATATCTATTGCAGTTTCTTTTTTTATTGTTATCATATGTTATATGTTCCTTGAAGTCTTAAGTTATGGAGTGTATATCATTTAGATATATTATTTTATTTATCTAACACGTTCATATTGATGAAGTTATGTAAGTTGTGAATACGTGTGCTCATGTGATTTTTTCGCTCGCTCTTTTTTTTGAATTTCTCCCTTTATTATCTGGACTATTTAAGTCAGAGCACTTAAGTATGGTGTTTCTTCACTTGTTTTTGTTTTATGTACGATGGCCAAAATTCACTATTTGCGACATATATATAGACTAATAGTATTAATAAATATAAATAAAACAGCGTAAGGTATATATTATTATTGCAGAGCGTCCTTTATTTATACTTGTACTTACTTGTATGAGTTAATATTGTACAATACATTTATTTATTATTATTATTTTTAATTGTTAAAAGTTTACAGTTGTACAGTAATTTTATTTTATTTATTTTGCTATGAATGCGTTCGCTTTTGTTTTTTAACTTAATCTAAACATGTTTTCAGTCAATGATATTCAATTTTTTGATACCTTTTACTTAATGATTATGAAGGGATAAGGAATGATCATTAGATATATGATATTCATTATTAATGACAGAACATAACCGCTATTATATTTATTATAGGACAATTTATATTGGTAAATATGAACGCACATAAAAAGTATGTTAGTTTGAAGAGTAATTCAATTTTAATAGTGTTTGCTTATTATAATTTATTTTGTATTTTTTTTTTGTTTTGCATTAAGTTTAACTGAATTTTTAAACTAAATAATTATTATTTCATGTTTTTTGCTCGTTAACTTAAATGTAAATAATTAATGCTGCATTGCTTCAAAGGGTTTAAACATTATAATGTTTGGACAGCTTATGTATAATCGAATTCGACCGAATATTTAAAACGTTTGAGCAGTTCGAAACTACGTGTTGTTCGAAGATTTTGAGCTGCTCTAAACTGTCCGAATATCCGAATATCAAAGTTATTCGAATATTTTTAAACTGCTCAAAAAGGTTTAAGCTACTCGCAGTCGTTTAAGTTACTGCTTGAATAAACGATCGAACTACTTGAAGAAATTTGAGGTGCTCAAAGATATTTACGCTGCTCGAAGTTGTTTGAACTGCTTAAATATTCTTGAGCTGTTCGAAGATTTTGAGCTGATCAAGATGTTTGAGCTGATGAAAATGTTTGGTTCGAATATTTTTATTGCTGTTCAAAGACATTTCAAGTGCTCGAAACTATTTGAATATTTTTGAGTTAATCGAAGGTGCTATTGTTGGTCGAGAATGTTTGAATTGTCCAAGGATGTTTAAGCCGCTTGAAGATGTTTGAGCTACTCTAAGATGTTTAGGCTGCTCAAAGATGTTTGAGCTGCTCGATACTGTTTAAATCGCTCGAAGATGTTTGAGCTGATCGATACTCTTTAAGTCGATCGAAATCGTTTGAGCTACTTAAGCTGTAATTTTATTTTTAATTTTTTGAGTTATAACGTCGAAAATATTTTAAAGTCGGTTAAAAACAATTTTAAAGGAATTTTAGCTTTTATTTCGATCGTAATTTTTTGTATTTATATGTATACGTTACTTGAAGCTGTAAGGTGTTCAACAAACACAAACATACTCGAACAATCAAATGTTCCACCACAAGCATATTCGAACCTCAAAAAGCTTGGGTAAGTTTATCATATTTGAATGTCAAAAAGATTGAGCTCAAATAAACTTGAACACAAAATGCTCGAAGCTAAGATTAGCCAAAATTACATTTGAAGCTCTGCTAAACACATAAACGTCAGTCTGAGGAAGAAAGGAAGTTTTAAATCTACTTCTGCGATTAAATAAAAATTAAAATATGCTATGTATTGGACCAGTTTTTATATTGATATTTAATGTGTGTTAAGTACGTACGCTTCTCTGATCTAAGAAGAGACTGCTTAACACACATTAAGTAATAATTAAAACGTATAAAATAATATTAAAATTATTTGTAGAAATTATTAACGAACCTATAACAATATATGCTCATATGTATTTATATGTGTGTTTATCAAATTTATGAAATAAGTATATTCACTGGTTTTTTCAGTTCTGTTCTGTCATACGAGTTTAATTTTTCGAAACTAAGTTCTATTGCTTAGCTTATATGATATCTAGTTTAATATTATATATTTCTATATATTACCATAATTAAAATATTTATGAGCTTTTCGTTATTTTGTTTCGCTTTATTATTTACAAAGGTTTACTTTATTTCTATATTTTCGACATGCATATATATATATATAGATATTTATATATATACTATATTACTATATATATATATATACCAATATATAAGTATTTTTATAGCCAGCCAGTGAAAAGTTAGGTGCATACTTAATTCTTCCAAGTGAAATACAATTTTTTAAAAATTAAGATGCGTCCATGATCTTCACCCAGATTCTCGATTTTATTTCTGGCTACGTACAGTCACTTATAAAGACTTATTTAAAATAGCAGTACAAAATTAAGTACGACCTTTAGCTAAACGACTTTTCGCGGTTAAAGTTAATTTAAAGGAGTAGTTTTATTATTATATATACATTTGATAAAATCACATTAGCTGTCAATACAAGTACAAATATTGAATTCAAATTATTGTTTCCCATTATTCAGTTTTGTTTAGAATAAAATGCTGAGTTCAATAACGAAAGCTTTAAATTTCTTTAACTTGTTAAATATCAAGCAAATTTTCGAGGCTAATATACATCACACTTAAATTGAAGTTTGACTTTTGATCACAAAGAAAAACAAACAACAAAAAAAAGTCATTTGCCAATTAAATTATTTTACAACTTCTCAACAAATTAATCAAGTTATCAAGTTTAATCAAGTTTCAAATTAATATAAATCTAAAATTTGGCAGAATCCACAACTTTGTAAGGCTGAACAAAATCGCGGAAATGGAAATTGTGATTCGTTTGATTGACCGAATTAAAGCTGTTAATTGGAGTTTATTGCTATTCAGCACAACTGATTCCACAACTGATTCCATAACCGATTTGTGGATAACATGTGGATCAGCTGAAGATTTTGCAATTTCAGTCTAAGTAAACACACATACATTCAATCCAGGGGAAACAAAACCTTTTCATAATATAATTTGCTGGTAATTATTACTTTTGTTGAGATTATGGAGCGTAGTAGCACCGTTACCATACAAATCATTTTGTGTTTCTTCAGCCTTAGGTACTTTTTATTTTTGTTTTTATTTTTGGTGCTTAGTTACTAAATAATCTTTAACTTCACGCTACATTAGAGGCTTACTTGTTGCATTTTATCAAAATCTAAACAAGGTCTATGAGGCCGTTGAAGCCGCTGCGTTGCATGCTGTCCTCGTATAGGTCGTCGTCGAGGCGATATAGCGCAATGAAATAATTTCGCTGGCGGACTTACTGATCGAACTTCTACATCTAAACCTGTTGTTGACGCGGGACTACTTCGAGAGCTATTGTAATGAAAACTATATTTGGGCTGTGGCTGGTATATATGGTGGCTGCTGTTGCTTATTTTAAGAGATGTAGCACAAGCTTTTATAATGCTTTTACTTCCATTGTTTTTATCTTCATCATCGGTTTTATTTCTACAGCTATCTCCATTCTCATCATTAACACTATTATCACATAATTTTATATTCTCGATGCCATATCGAGCCTCTGACAATATTAATGGTGTTGTTGAGCGGAACATATGACTTCGATTTGGCTTAAAGGCTTCCAAAGGTGGAGAAGTACGAAAATTAACTGGCGTCAATATAGGTTCCAAGAAATTGCGTAACTGAAAAAACAATAATATATAATATAATAAATTGGATACCAAACTCAAATACAATATAACACAATATTCGTATAGTGTTTGAAGTACACACTTCATTTGTAGAAAATATGTTATTTTATATTCACAATGAATTTAATAGTTAACTAAATAAATATAAAGATTAATTAGCGCATAACAGAGTGGTCGACTGTTATGTTTTTCGAGCAGCTGAAGTATACTTGAATTCGAATATTTGAGATTAGTAGTGTATACAGAAAAAACTCTAAAATATTTCGGATATACCGGATATTTATCACATACATTTTTTCAAATGAACTTTGATACTGTACTTGAAAATGTTCGAGTTGCTCTAAGTTGTTTGGGCTTTAAAGAGAACCACCTAAACATGTTCAAACACTATATGGTGTTCGAGGATATATCATATGAAAATAAATGAAAATGAAAATAAATTGAAATATAAAGTAGAAAACTATATGGTGTTTTACACATTTAATTTGCTCAAATATGTTTAAGCTGGTCGGAGATATTCGAATTGATCGAAAATATTGTATTTCATTTTAAATTCTTTTTACTTTTACAAATATATACAATCACATAATTTTTGCTACAATTTAGATATACATAAAAGTTTGGAACTCTAAATGAATGCTGTTTTTTGTCAAGGAATGTCCGCAAAGGGGTGAGAATTAGTTTGTAACCCAGACAAGTCACTTTTTAGACTCTCTTAAATAACACTTCGTTGCATACAGAGAATGGTTTAGAACGTTAAATCGAAAAATTTAATATATTAAGAAGGTTGATTAAACAGGAGAATAGTACTGGTAGAAGAATTGTGTTTAACACCGCCAGTAATCAGATGGTTGATAACAAAATTCGGACCTTCCTTAAAAAATCAGAACACTTTAAATTCGATTAGGATATATTAAGTACAACAGATCTCTTAACTATATTTCACAGAAAGTTCTAATTATTATTCTATTTTAATTATATTCTCAACCCGTCAAAAAAACAAAAGTAAAAGAGCGGGATAAGTGAATAATTCATTAAAAAGTGAAAAATAACGTTTAATCAAATGGTTTTAGTGTGGGGAAGTATAATAGAAAAGTAACTTAAGCGGGTATCACACGTGATCCTTGAATGTTGTCTTGGTGCGTTGAAATGCAAAATTTTCCAAGTCTAATGCGTAAGAGCAACATTTGCAGGAGTGACGAACGGAGTGAAGGAAATCAAAATATTTTGATTTTTCGACCAGTCTTGCTCGTTTTTTTTCGTTTTACAGTCAGATTTTTGTCGGCTTCCATGCCAATTTCAATATGTTTTAAGGCATGGAAGCTAAAACATTTCATTGCACGCATGATTTTGTTTTATAGTGTACTTCTAGTATTTTTTGCTGAGGAGAGTTCCAAATAATATCGACAGTGAATGATGTGTAATAGCAAGAGACCTTGGGCCAAGACTTCGCGTCAAGAATAATGTGTAATACCCGCTTTAGGTTTAGTTGCACGAATTTCGTCACTCTAAATGGCTCAACTTGATGTTTGTAGTTGTTTAGTTAAGTAACTAAAAAAATTAATGACGTCCTGTAAAGTAGTACTCTAGTTGAGTCTCTTTCAACCGGTATACAAAGGTTTGAGTTTGTAATAAACTTAATTCTCTTAAAAGCCGTTTAAATTGGCGTTTAAATTTGTTTTAAAAACGTTTATAAAAGGTAGATATGTTGAAATACATACAAGTAACGATTGAGTCTACGTTTCAGAATCATATTTTGTATATAGATTCCAGAAAGATTAAGTTGAAGTTCGTTCAACTATTCAAATTCAATAATAGGAATCGTTATGGTAGATACGGATATTTTATACTTGGTTACAAGGAACGATAAAGCTACTCAAATTCATATGGAATTCAAATAATTCCATAATTGGCTCCGAAACCGATTGATGTTACGCTCCATTATAATTTGATGTGGTTGATTTTGATTTTGTGGTTTATAGTTAATAATATTGTTATTGTATCCCTTACATACCACTTTCTCCACCTTGATCCTGATTGACTTACATTTAGTTCCCACCCATCCTTAATACATCCTAGCCTTTGGACAATTCCCTGCTTTTTCACACTATCATCACCTATCTACATTCGAACCCATGTATACTCATGTATCTTTAGTATTCCTTTCGTGTTATCTACGCAATAGGTCTCTCTGGCCTTTTTTGGTTACTTGATAGAATGTTATTATGTTAAATTTTCCGAGCCGCTTGTATTTTACAACGAAGTGTCGCTCACAACTCTTGTCGAAATTTTTACTATACACGTAAAAGTCTAACTAGGCAAGAATTGGAAAATTAGTCAGACTACAGTAACAACATTCCTAAATTTAGTATATATATGTTGATATATGAAACTATTTATTATATATTTTTGATTCTAATAATTAGTATTTCAAATGAATTTATATATATGTGTACTTCAAAATCTAATTTAAATATTTGGAACGAACATTTTAAATGTCCGAGCCGCCAAAACAACAAATCTGTCTTGTTTCACTTAAGATTCATTTTTTGTATACTAATATGAGAACAACAAGTCCTCGTACATCTTACGATGTTAGAGCATTTTTGAAAAGTACTTTGTGCTCATCAAAATGCAATATCAAAATGCTAGCAGTTTTAAACAGTTGGAATAATATATAAAGCTCTATAGATATATGATTATAAATTGTATAGTTATATTTCACCAATTTTATATACACAATATAGTTAATATAAATTTTTTTACCTCATCATCTGAACCATGAGCTAACGACCGTTTACGATTTTCAATTAATGTTGAACTGGATCTTTTAGATGTTGAGGCTTCTCCAAACAATTCTTCTGGTTCAAGTGAAGAGGAGCCTCTTTCAGTAATAAATGATGCCGTAGTTCCGCGTACAACCAAAATGCTACTTGCAGACTCTATCGCCCCAATGGACGACATTGGTCCATTTATAACTTCAAGTTCTTCCTCTGAACTGTGTTGGTCATACATAAGGTGGGATTGACACATCATTGCAGACGATTCTGATGAGCAAGCGGTATCAGTCAGAGAACTCGCATCGGCACATGAACTCAGACCTGTTATATTAAATAAATTTACAATACTATATTACGAATACGATATAATAATAAATTTTACTCACTGGCTTCCATGTCTAAGTCACCATCAGACTCTGTTCCAGAATCATTCGATTCGCCCTAAAAGATATCATTCATTTATATATTGTGCTTTTAATATATTATAATCTTCAAATATATGAACATATAACAATTTATTAATTTGTAAGTGGTTGAAACTAAGCAATAGCTCACCTTCTTTTTTAATAAATTTTTTAGAGTCTTGACTGAAGTATCCCGACTATTTTGACGAACAAATTTTATCATTATTAATAATAATTCATATACTATATTTTTAGTTAAGCAGCTTTTTGTTACTCGCTGTATAATTCAAGCGGACCTTGAATTTACATTATGATACTATTGAATAAATTATTCACACAGTACCGCGGTCCAACACGCGATGATATTTATAGTAGACGGCGAGTTTGTTAAGTTTAACAGCGCCAACATAAAAAAAAGAAAAATAAAATAAATTAAATGAACAAATGAGAACTACCATTTCTATAGTTGAAGCAACTAGAGAGAACTCTTGTGGTAAGATATGAGTGAGTACATCACAGAAATATTGATTTTATCCTTCCAGAAAGACTATTGAAATTTTTCCGTTAGAGTTGTATTTTTGTACGACATTTCTTAGCCAACAATAAGACACAAATACATTTTTTATCGACTAGTCTCTTTTATAGAGTTGCACATATATATCTAAATGATTTGGAAATTGGATATAGTTGCAACTATATATAGTTTGACATAATACATTATCGTATCAAAATTATAACCGATGCTAATAAAAACCCTTTCGCCGGCAAGGAGCTTTATGCAACTAAACCTCAACAAGAAATGTGTTCACGTCCAAAGAGAAGTGAATCCATTATTTGGTTTACGACAATTGATAGTAGAATAACATCCTTAGGAGTGCAATAAACGCTCCAAGCTCTCAGCTCTCTTTACGCAGTCGTAATACCAATTATGTAGGAAAAAGGGCCGTATAGCGTAAAAAGCCTAGTTGGAGATTCCGAAATGTCATGTGATACACGATAGTGTAGTAAAGTCAGCTTCACTGCGTATTTGAAGTACAGACAAGCGCGTTCAGCGCCGAGTTTACAACACGAGTACATTTTGTGTATACGCTTGTTGACATTCTCACACTATATATTGTTATTAGGATTTATTAAGTCCTTTTACTAGTGTGCTATTTGGCTACTTCAATTTGGTTTTCATTTTCCATTTTATAGACAACTAAAAATTTATTAAACACAAATATAGTATATAGTTATAAGACTTGAAATTTCATTCATTATTCATTTTTAAATATTATTAAAGTCAAGAATTATATATACATATAGATATATATATATATATATATATATACATATATATTCGATGCAAACATTTCATATTCATAGGCATTATGAACTACTAATAAAAAAATAAAAGGTCCACTGTCTTATCTATCACTAAGCGAAATATATTATATATATATATATATATAGTATATATTATAATCGTAATAATAGCGTTGGACGCGGTCTGATGATTTCAACTCAACAGTTTCATTTTTAAAGTAACTTAATGTTTTTTATATTTATGTTGTATGCGGTTTCATAAATAAAGTTTAAAAAAATACAATACCTAAAATGCTTGGCCATGCGAGTTTGTAGCTATGATTGTATTGTCTGTTTCACGACTTTTACTATCGATTCATTTTGTCGTCGGAGGAGGGAAGAACAAAGAAAATGGATAATGAAGAGTTTGTAGACACATCAGAGCTGATATGACAGAAGCAACCGCACCGCACTGCAACATCAGCAATTCACTTTTATTTATCAATCACAAATTCATCCAAAATTAATTTGCTCACTTAACTGCAATATATAATTATATTAGCTCACTGCTGATTGTTCATTAATAACCAATCCAAAGCGCATATCCAGTTATTACTCACTTCCCACATAGTACACAAGTAGAAACAAAATAGTCTTTGTTAAAACTTAAATAAGGCAGCATTCTTAAATAAGTATTTATATTATTCTTATAAGTTCAGCATTTTAAGAAAAAATCCGTGTTAAATCACAAGCCTACGTAATTAATTGAAACACGTACGTCTCCCAAACTATGCCGAATAGAATATGCTCCATGACTATATGCGTAAACGTTGATAATCATGTCAACCAAACTGACAGCGTTGCCAGCCAAGAAGAAAACATATTTTTGTAAAAAACATTTGTGCCATATAACGTGAAATTATTATTTTTATTAATACATTACTATTTTATGTTGTTATTAAAACAATATCCTAATAAATATAATAAATCTTGTACATCCATTTCAATTCCAGAATATAACACTTTGTTTTTTGAATAAGTACGTTTATACCATGTAATTTGCTTCTGGTTTATATTTTGAATTATATTATTTTAATGGATATATTGTTATTATGGCCGTGTGCGAGTTCGAGTAAATTGATGGTGAATTGAGGGAAATAGTAAGTTATATTGGTATGAGAGCGAATGTTGGTATTTACCAGAATTTCGAGTAGGGTAAATTAGATAAAAATTAGATAAATTAAGTATTACCATTGTGAAAATTTTATAAGGTGTTTAATAAATTTATAAATAAGTTTGAAAACTTTTAATCAGAAATATTAAATAAGTGCAATAAATAAATAAATAAATATTTACATAAGTGCAGTGCAAAAAATCCCTGGGTAATTTCAATTTATTTTACCTCAATTTACTCGAACTCGCACACGGCCTATATGCTTATCTATTATATTTATATTATATCTTTATATTACAATATCTTTTATATTGTTATATATTAATTTTATTTCATACTATCTATATGGAATATGGAAAGTTATTTGAGATTATATTATAATTTTATTGACAATACTTTCATGGTGAATTTCGAAAAATTATGTATATATTATTATTAGAACCTAAACAAAAGCAATCCCAATATTGTTACAGATGAATTATATTATTAAATTTATTATGATTTAAGTGCATGACTGTCCTTCAATTTTGAACTGAACGTACTTAACCAAATAACAATAATGGCTTAATTGGTTTATATACAGAATGAATTGGCTTATATATAAAATTAATCTTTTTTTTTTTAAATAAATTGTTATGTGAATTGAATTAAAAAAAGAAGATTAAAATAACTGTTCTTCAGTTTTGTACTGAACATACTTCACGAAATAACAAAAATGGCCTAATTTGTTCAAACATAGAACGAATTGGCTCAAGAGTAAAATTAATTCCTTTATATTATTTAGAACGAACTATTATATGTATAAAATTAAAAAACAAATTTTAAAAAAAACTGTTAGATTTATTGTAGTGATTTAAAATGAGCATTTGGATTATATATTTAATAAAAAACAGAGCTTGTTAATAATATTTGAATAAGTTAATGATATCAATTGGAAAGAATTATTATGCGTTTAATATTTGTTTGGAATTAAGCTCAAAGAATTTAACTAACACACATACTTATGGAAATAACTTATTTTAAATAAATATTGCCAGTAATATTATTAAAACATGTTTCATTCTTCTATTTTTAATATTTGCATTGACATGTCAATTTTTAACGTGTATATTCAAAACAAACTGAACAATGGAAAAAAGTCAGTAGTCTATCGTTAATTGAAACAATAGTTAATAATATGTTTATCAAAATGCTTTGTTTAAAATATATTAAAATTCATGTACATTTTTTATTTTTTATTAACAGTTATTTTGACAGCAAAATGGGATATGTACTTTTAAGTGTTGCCAACACATCTCCAAAATAATATCGATTCTTGTTTTTAAGTTCTTATATATATAAAAGATTTTAAGTTTGCTTTACGAAATACGGAAAGTTAATAATAATATTAAAAATAGAAAATACATAAGAAATTTAATATGTTTGCTTAAATTTTTCGCAGATTAGTAATTTGTTTAACACATCGATGATTTTCTGATACGTATACAAATTCTTAAAATTTGCTAAGTACTTATTTTATTGCAATTTAACTCTTCAAATAATTTTATTTTTAAAGAAACTTGATAATAAACATCCATATTAAAAATGATAAATATTATATATTAATTTAATTTAAAAGATGTCTACGGCATAATTCAATCAACATCTTTTTTATTGAATATATTTATGGTAGATGCATTTTATTTATTACATTATTATTATATGGTATAAATAAATAAATAATAAATAAAATAAATAAAAAGATTTACAAATTTGTAATATTCCTACAACAAAGTTGTATGAAAAGTTGGTGTACTTTGAATTATAACTATTATAACAAACTATAAAATTAATACACATTAACCAATACACTGCCAATTCACTACTTAGTTAATAATTAATTAAAGACTTGATGGGATAAGAGCATTCCCTTTTCTGAATTTGGCAAATTACGTATATGTATGCAAATATTAAAGCGATGTAGACATTTTGTCTTAAATCAAGTTATTATTTTCTCTACTGTTTTTTTACTGATTAACCTATACATATTAAGTCTTATAAATATTTGTATATATATAATTATTCTATTTTTAACCTGCAAGTAAGTTTACAGCACATTTAAAAGTTCATAAATGTCCAACGAAACAATAGGCGTTTTCGGTGGTTCACAAGTGTGATAAAAAACGCACGCTGTCCTGTATTTGCTAAATGACATTGGCATCACTGTTACAATCTGCCAAATGTTCTGTTTTGGCAAATAGTAAATCTTGCATATGTGCACATAATACAAGCAAAACACATTCTGCATAAAAATATATATTTAATATTAATTGAAAATTAAAATGAATTTTTGACATATGGTTGCAATATTCGTTGAAATTTCCAATGAAAGTTCACAATAGTTCGCATATTGCATTGATAACACGTTTGTTTAGATAGAAAATAGAGTTGTTGCTTTGCATACATTTCGGCTATTATAACTTGCTATTTTCTGCTATACTTGCGAGCCACCGAAAACGCCTTATGAAACGTTGCAATTGCTTTTTTTTTTTAAACAAATTATTTATGTATGTATGTATGTATGGATATTTTTGAATAGCAAAGGTAATTCTTTTTAATGTATTTTGTGTTACTATAGGCCATTTGTTTTGTAAGCGTATCGCAAAAGAACAACATAAAATAAGCACTACAACTGATGGCAACTCTGGAAGAACTGGAAATTTTTTTAGGCTTATACATTGTGACCGAGAAGTTTTCGGAGGTTCTCATTTAAGATTCGCGCGCTGTATATTTTTCGATATTTTAAGTTTATGTAGTTTGGCAGCACTGTCCTTAATTACTATGCCAAAAATGAGCGCGATCTGTCAGACAGTTCGTTTACGGCAGCTGTTGAAACCAGTTCACCTCAGTAGTGCGTTGCGAAAAAAACAATGGAAAAAAATATTGAACAAAGAGTTTGCATCAAATTTTGTTTTTCGAACGAAATTTCGTGTGCAGAATCGTTGCGAATGCTACAAAAGGCTTATGGGGAATCAGTTTTATCGAAAACTCAAGTTTATGAGTGGTACAAAGCCTTTCAGGACTGTCGTACGACCGTCGAAGACATGCCGCGTTCTGGACGACCTTCGACCTCTACCACCGACGAAAACATTGAAAAGGCAAAGGAAATCGTGTTCAAAAATCCTCATGTGAGTGTTAGAGAGATAGCACGAGAGCTAGGCATCGGTCGTGAGATGGCTCGTTTGATTTTGGTGGACAATTTGTGTATGCGACGTGTCAACGCCCGGCTTGTTCCGATTCACCTCAATTTGTTCAACATTATCAACGATTTTAAGGCCAAACATTCAATAAATACCATCGAACAGCCACCGTATTCACCTGATCTTGCACCGTGTGACTTTTTCCTGTTTCCCAACCTCAAATTACCACTCAGAGGAACGCGTTTTGAATCCATAGAAGACGTAAAACAGAATTCGCAGAGGGAACTCAAAGCCATACCGGAAAGCGCCTATAAAAAATGTTTTGATGATTGGAAGAAACGTTGGCATTTGTGTATCGCTTCTAATGGAGCATATTTTGAAGGAGATAAAATAAATATTGATGAAGATTAAGAATTTTGCGTTTTATTTAAAATTTCCGGAAGCTTTTCGGTCACAATGTATATGCAAAACACGTAAAAAAATTTAAAGTTAGTGTTAAAAATAAATAATAATTCTTTGCAATTATAGGTAAAAATATTTTAGTTTTTGCAAGATTGTAAATAAATTTTATTAGGCTTTTTCAATGTTAACAGAAAAAAGTAGTAAATTAAAAAGAATTGTGTGTTATTTGTCAAATATTTGTTAACAGTTAACTGGAAATTTTGTACGTACTTCCAAAAACCGTTTGCGAATTCTTAGTGTTACCAACCATGCGATTTGAGCTGCGTATTACTTAAGCGGCTTCAAAAAAGTTGAATTAAATAAGCCAGCAGTGTTGTTGTTTCATATGTTATTTTTAAAATAAGCGATTTTCCTTTTATGATATGCTTACAAAAGAAAAGGCCTTATGTTATATGTATGTTATATTGTTATTTAAGCTCTGGATCATTAATTGATGTAATTTAAATTTCAAATTTATACACATTTGTTTCACACATGAACAAAATATAAAATGTGATTATCGACATTAATGCTATATTTTAATTGAGTAAATCTTTTATTCTATTAAGCGATACTATTCTAACAGTTTTACAAAAATTTTAAATAAATATCTAACATAAATTAGATATTGCTATTACGTATTTCAAATATACATTATTAACATACATATTTAATTGGATTATACATAAAAAAAGGATGGACAGACGGCACTATTTAAATGACACCGAAATCGACATTCACAATAGAAATATTTTGAAAAAAATGCTATTGAGAATCAAAGTCTATCACATAATTTCCTAAGCAAATTAAGTTATGCAGCGTCTTAACTTTGCTCATTTATAATGATAAATAAATTAAGCTTTCAAATTAAACCTAGCTTTTTCACTGTAAGAATCTTGATTAATCAGTTATTAACAGTGCTAATTTCTATGTCGAGCGCTGTGGCGTATTTTTGCGTTTCTGCACACCGTAACGTCGTATGTCTTTATCTCACGCAACTGCAAAATGTTTTCGGCACATAAATCAACTCAAACCTTTTCAAAATTTTATAAATGTGAATATTTAATATATATTTTAAATGCGTTCACTGAATTTAAAAACTTTGCAAGGCAATTTTTTTGTATAAACATAAAAGTATTGTAGATGCAACTTAAAAGTGGTTGTTGTCTAAGATTTGGCGTGACATTCAGATACATTTTTAAAGTAATCATGCCTCGCGAACGTGTTAAATATAAAACACAAATGATTTACTTCAATACGTACGAGAAGTTTTCTTCGAGTGTTGCTTATTTGAAACAACGATTTGTTTTACAAGATCAATGGATTCAATAACCTTTTACATTATTTGACTTATTCTATATATCATCAAAGTGTTAACGCCTTTCTCTTAGAATATGATAAGTTGACTCTGATAATTGAAATTCGATGGGTTTTACTTTATTGGATGTTATCAGCCTTATATCCTTTTAATAAATGAATCTTATTAATATTAATCTGTAGTTCTCATTGAAGATGATGTTTTACTATAAATATCTGAAAAAAAATGTTCTAAGATATTTTTAAAGTCATTAAAAAGCCGGTGGTATTATTTTTATTTTGTAAATTTTTTGATTATTATGCTTTGATTATAATTGATCGAAATGGCACAATATATTCTCATAATTTTTGTTATAAGGTTTTCAAATATATTTGTATATTCAACAGAAGAGACTTATACTTAATTATTGTTTTTTCTATGTAATAGTGATGAGCTGAGGTTGCTGGCAAGTTACCTAACATAACACCACAGCATACGTTACCATTTTAACAAAATAGATTTATCATATTTAGATGCTAATAGATGCTAAGATACAGTCTCTGTCAGGAGAAGTATAAAACTTCTGGCCACAGTCTTTGTGATTAGTTGACTTTGCTTGAGACCGGGGGAGGAGGCTTTTCTTAATTTGAAAAACGAAATATTTCGGGTTAAACATAGGTATAGTACATCAGGAACGTCTCCTGACGTTATCGTTGTCATATATTTTATTGATTGTAAAATTTATTTCTGGCGCCTTATAGATGGCGATTACTATGCTTACCAGAAAACAATTTAAAAGAAAACATCGTTATAGACAAGCAGTTTTTAGAAAACTTATCAATATAGAAATTGTATTTTAGATCGAAAAGGTTCTTAGGGAAAAAGATTTTTTAACTGCTTTGTTATTGTACGGAAATATAAAAATGGATTGATTGAGAATTACTTGTAGCTATATACATATTTCAAAAAAAAGATGGTTTTTTATTTCGTAGACTTGATTTTGCAGCAATCCTGTTTCCTAACATATAACAAATAGAATTTTTATCTAAGGTATTATATGCTTAGTTTACGCCATTGCCAGCTATGCATGTCCTTATAATGACCAGTACTATAAGATGTCCCATATAAAACTGAATGAATGATGTTGTATACCACACCTAATGTAAAGGTCTAATAAATATATTAAAATAAAAATTTCATCGAAACCTAAATCACAAGATCTTTACATTTACTTTCGATTTGGGAACCAAAAAAGGGGAAACCCTATTTGTTAAAAATAATTTCTACAAGAACCTTTTTTCAGAAATATTTATAAAAAAATAAAAATAAATTATTTCTTATAAACTTATAAAATCTTTTTGCACCCAATTAAATGGTAAGTACGACAGAGTTATTTCCTTAAGCGTAATCCGTTTCGTTTAGGAATATTTTGTAGTACATTGAAATCCTACTTACAGTAAATAAGAATTTATGAATAGTCAATATTTATTGGATGTTCATGAAAGGAAATATTGTACTGAAGTGTAGTAAATGAATTTCCCGTCAACGGAAATGCAATATATGAACTGCCAAGAACAAATTGATTACTGTCAGGGAAATAGCAGAGTATAGCCTTTCCACTATCCTTCAGGAAACTTTGTATTATTAATGGTAAAACGAAGATATCTATAAGCATGTCATGCCCATATAAGTTATATGTTGATATGAAAGTACTTTTATGCACACCATTCTCACCTTGAAAGACGATAAGCGTCAAATTATATTGTTAAAATCATACCAGCTTTAATGTACAGTGAATTCATTAAATGTACTACCTCAACATAAGTTGAGTTACTTACAACTAAAACATATTTTCCTTTATTATATTTCTATAAAAAAAATGAAAATGAAGAACACAGAATAGTCGAATCGAATATGGTATCGAAATTTAAGTCATCACCTAGATTATTCAAATCACTTCACACAGATAGAATAGAGTCAGATTGGTGAGGAGTTCCTTGAAGTTTCGTCGGCACAAAATTAAGCTATACGTTTGGATATAGTTTCCTCCATGGTGGGAGTGATGCTTATCTAACGCCTCCATTGATCTTTGGGATCACAACACTCGGCTGCAAAATGCAACATCATATACAACGATTTTAACTACAGCCATTACGAAACTCCCTATATGGAACCAACCTTTATTGATAAGTATGTTACAATCGAAGCTTTGAGCTCTGACCACGTAGTTCCATATTAACATCTCCGATCGGGCGTCACAAGCGAGACTCACTCACTACCAGTGATACTCCAAATTGTGCTCTATATTTGACGAAAACAAACGGAATGGAATAGAATTAAATATAAATACGTATTAGAAAAGCAGATAAAAGAAAGATATTGAAAATGACATAAGAACGATAAGAATAAGTAAATAGAGAATGAGGGAAGAAAAGAGATTAAAATTGACGAAAGTTCTTGAGGTAACTGTGGTTTAACATATAAATTATGTGGTAAAATGATTATTATGATATGGTTTCCAATATCTCCTTAACCTGGTTAAAAATCTCTTGACAGACTTATGTCACTTTAATTGCGCAAGAAGTAGATACATATAAATAAATATTTGTATTTTAGAGGGTTTTCGAATAATAAAGTAAGAAAGAAAGTACAAACACAAAAATTTTTATTTTAGTAAATAATTTATTTTAGTAAATAAAAACATTTCAACTTCTCAACACCCTAGCATCGAGGAACTATGTTATTCTTACGTGGGTACCGGGACACGAGGGGCATGAGGGCAATGAAATAGCAGACATATTAGCAAAGAAGGGTGCATGTACTCCTTTCATTGGGCCAGAGCCCTTCTGCGGGGTAACAAATAGCTTCACAAATAACTTATTATGTGAACGGGAGAAACAGCATCTACTTGAACACTGGAGAGCCCAAACAGGCATGCGACAGTCAAAAAGATTCATTGATCCTGAACACATCAAAGTTGATGCTATCATCAACCTTAGCAGAAATGATATCAAAATCTACACTGAACTTCTTACAGGACACTGTAGACTTGATTACCACATGAAGATTATAGGTGCGGTAGAAAGTGATTCCTGTCGACTCTGTCATGAGGAGAAGGAAATATCAGAACATGTTCTATGCAACTGCCCAGCGGTGGCAAGACGTAGACTCGATTACCTTGGTAGCGGGATCCTGGTCCCAAATCAAATAGATAAAATTAAGCCCACTGCAATTATAAGATTTATAAATAGTCTAAAATTGTCCTAGTTGGGCCTATAGGCGCACAATAGATCTTTTAGGTCGGGGTGCACAATTAGCCTATTTTAAATAATAATAATAATAAAAAATAAAAACATTACTTCGTGGAAAAAAGAGTACACTTAAAGATCAAATCGTCTTTGGATTTCATCTTCTCATTTTGAGACGAGACGCTAAATTTTCCATTATCTCTGCTTTTTATATTCATAAAAGTTAAATCGGTTTTTAAAACAAAAAAAAATTCTGGTCAGTACTGATTGCTTTCCCTTGATTGTTTCATTTAAACGGTCGACTTGTAAACAGTGTAGGACCGAATTAACCATTGCAACAGACTGAAGCAGCTAGTAATAGACAACTCTCTTCCGCGGTTGTCTATTCTTCTATTCTTCTGTAATAAACTAACACTTAACGCGGCATGTTTGCCGTCGATCCAGGCTTTGAAGTTGTTTATAGACGATCATAATCGCTTGTACTGGATATTATTCGATTTGGAGACGTTTCAGTAGTGTTTCATTGCTAGTAATTCGGTCAATTAAATTTCTCTGATTTTATGCATTTGGTATCAAGGTATGTGGTATCGAGGTTCTTTGCGTAGCTTTCTCTTTTAAAATTACTCCAAGCTGTCATGTGATTGAAACTTACAAAGTTTCATACGGATACTTTTTATATTAACCAACAGAAAAGTTGATGCGCAAAAGAGACTAGGGAGTGCATTGGGTGTAATTTAGGTTAGCAATACTTTGCTAATATATCAATTTTTAGATATGTTAAAATATTTTTTTATAATCAAGCACTTAACATTATATAAAAATGTATATTTCTCTGCAGATTCTACCTGATTATATATTGTGCCAAATAAAGTATTCTAGTATTCAATTGGCATTGGCTTAAATTAATGTACATTCCGATAAGTTTATCAGAATCGGTTTATCGGAATTGTATGATGCACACGAGCGTTGCATTTTAATCAATTCACAAAGAAACAATTTTGCTATGCATCAACGTTGTGGACTTTAGAGTCCACAAAAGATTATCATTATTAAGACCATTTTATTTCATTTGTCTTCGTTACTTTTAAGGTAAAGTAGTGCTTTGTACTATTAAAATCAAAATAGAATCGATACGTTAAGCAATAAAAAGGATTGTAGAATGGAATGAATGCCTCATATGTGACTTCCTTTTTTTGTGAGAAATGGTGTACATTTAAATGGATATGTGTTCCCTTTTTGGAAAATGGTTAGTGGTTATTGCGGCACACGTTCAGGTTTTTAAAATCAACTTTAATATGTCAGAAGCTTGAATATTAAATCAATGAAATGCGAAGGGATACTTCAGATACTCGTATAATAACAGCGCCGCCACACCCTTGCCTTAAATTTTAAAATTGATTATTTCAACAAATACTTTCACTTGTTTGGTTTAAATCGATGTGCTTTGCATAATCTAAAGCAAATATACCAAATCATTGTATCTTCAAAAAATTGGACACAACACGTGAACTTACACGTGAAATGGGTTCGTCTCCATGCATTTAAATGGAGTGAGACAAAGTTAGCAAACATAAAAGATAATGCCTGCGCAACGTTTATTATAAGATTGAAGTGATAAAATATTTGGTACTGACGTCAGTTTTAAGATAATACAATAACTATAATAATTTTTTAAAAATCTATTACTCTACTTTAAGCACATTATATTATTATAATATTATTATATTATATCACCTGATACTATACTTTATTATATGTACTGTACTATACTAAGTAAGAGACTACTTGTTTTCTTCGAAACAGAGTAAGATCTACGTTAAACGGACGTTGTCACAAATAAACAGTTTCCTTAACCTTACTAATCCCCAGTTTACATGTTTATACAAAATTCATCTTTTTAAATGGATTATTATCTTAATTTGACGAATTAAATATGTTCTTTCTTATATTGAAAAGAACTTTGAGTTATGTCAAAACTTCTTATATTTGTAAGGGCCATGTTATATAAAATGTCATGGGCCCATCATTCGCAAAATTGTTGTTGTTTTCAATGCAAATTGTTAAATTGAGAGTGAGAGAGAACACAATATGTCGGTTTAAATTTGGTCATGAGAGCCGAGGCTATCTGTGCCTTGTCACTTAGGCAATAGTAATAAATATTAACATTTGTGTCTTTTAGAAGAAAATTATTCAATTTCTGTGACAGTCTGCATAACATGCATTTTCGTCAAAGCTCAAAATATATAATATTTTGATTAAATGTATAATTAAAATATATACATAACATAGTCCTAAAAAGTTTAAAAAATAATTAAAAAAATCCCTTTTTTAAGATAAAGTTCTCATTATCTGCAAAAACGTTAATCTGACTTATTAAAGCAATAAAACTCTTGTGACCCATTGGTAATGACAACAACAGGATTTAAAGCAGTTAGTGCTATAAAAAAGACATTAAAGGAGCAAATCAGGATCAACAAAAAAATAATTCTTAATTGCTCGAATTTGATAAATATATTGGTCTTAAGTGTAGCTTAAGTAAAATTCAGGTTTAAAATAATTTTCATGAAAATTTTTACACTATTTACTGCATTGAGTGGATTAATATTTCATTCATGTTTTGATGGTGTTGATAAGATGATCAAACCAATATATACAAAATATTTTTCTTCTACAATTTTTTGGTATTTTCTATTTTATATATTTACATGGGTACTGTATACTTAATGTCAGAATGGAGTACTGAACAATGAAAGTAAGAAAACTATATTTAATTTCTAATTTATTGTCCATTCCAATTCAAATGCTATATTACTTGTCAAAATCTATTATCTATCCCTTTCTACTAATACACAACCAAACAGAGTTTATGTATACGAACTTTCAAAGTGCAGAATTCATCACGTCTAATAGGCATCAAAACTAATCTTCAAAACTGACTCAAATATGACATGGGTCATGGAGAGTACTTACGAAGTAAGACATATTCTTTGTTAAATTGTTATTTTAGCATCCATTAAAGCCAACTAAGAGAACCAAAGATAATAAAATAGTGGAAAGTGGTATTTATTAACTCTATCAGTGCTTAGCACTCAAGTGTTTCTCCGATGTTACTAATATACCATTACAAAGATCCGTTCAAACATGCTTGGAGGGGTAATTTAATTAGAGCCTCTACGATTGTTTACGTTGTCAAATAATCGATTATAGAATTGTCTAAGTAAATAATAGCTTAAAATTAATAGCTTAAATAGGACTATTTGTCGTGCATGAAGTAATTGGTTTGAAAGTTACTTGAGGAACTCAATATTAACAATAAAGTTTTTAATGGAGAAACCTGCTAATACCATATATATAATAATACAATATATGTTTATAATTCGTTTAATATAATTTAACAAATAATAAAATAACTTTTATCATCTTTAAGTTTTATATGGAATTACTGACATTTTAATCAAGTCAATAAGTAAGAACTCACATCAACATCTGAGGACTCTCTTCATATTTTTTATGGAAACATTGAAACATTACAAAATAGTCGACAAATGAAAGTTATTAACATAAAAACGAATGTAATTAAACCTTAAAGAAATGCGACTGCGAGGCACTAAATGCGCCTGATGGCATCAATAACAGAAGTAATGTCGTCCGCGCCGCATTTCATTTCACTTTTGAACGCAAAAAACTGAGCAAACTCGTATTTTCTACAAATTAATTGCGATACTTTCAGATTCGGTGAGGCAAGTAAAGTTGAAATTATGCGTCAATAATTGGCACCAAATTAAAACAAAAACGAAAACATAAGGCGTCCGTTATTAAGTTAACTACCCGTATTATTAAAAAGCCCATAAATTCCGAACAGTAGAACTTTCATAATTCCTTTTTCGAAACAAACAACCCCCTTAGTCGCAGTCGCTGATTTCCATCCGTACGAGAGTTCCATTCATTTCAGTTGAAGTCTTGACAGTGTTCTTTCCTTATAATTTTTATCTGTAAGTCACATAATTTTCATGTCTCGTGATTTAATCTTAACTACATCAATATGCCTTGTAATCCTATAGAGAATTTTCATCGTGAATATGTCAGTGTGAGGAGAATACATTTTAATAATATTGTATATGAAATACTTTTCGGAATAAATAATTAGATCTTTTAAAACTTATGATTAGTATTTTATTAGCTTGAATTTATTATTGAATTCATTAGTTTGGTTTCTTGAATTCTTGAAGCATTTTGATTTTCGAAATTTAATTGCCAATAAAATATTTAAACTTCTCCTCGGTTATCACTACCTCCTAGACAAAAAATCAATATCTTTTTATTTTAATCCATTCGTACGATAGACAATATGGTTAGACGCCTTTTAACAAGTTTTACAATAATAGATAAGAACAAGGATAGTATAAATTATTGTTGTTTGTAGTTGATGAACGGAGTTCCCTTACTCAGTTGTATATGCGAACTTGGTATCTAAGGCCACTGCCCTAAATGCTAAATCCACTGCCATAAATTAATTTTGATCCTGTAATGCCGAATTTTTAAATTGCAAAATCATATATAGAGCCCGCCTTGAGGCGGGGTTGGGCATTGGAGGGTTAAGCGGATGTCATCGTATTTGCCTGCGACTGAGGTTATCTTTAGCAATGATAAGATAATGCTTCGATAACAGTCGTTGGTACTGAAAAATTTTAATGTCTTTTTAAGTATGTAAATTGCTGAACTATTAATATGAAGATATTTTTTTACAGAGGCTTGGAATATTATTTTGAGGGTTTCAAATGACAAGAGTATTTTGTACAACAATAAAAAGATAGTTCGTATTGCATATTAAGCTTGTACTTGAAACTTACTTAAGTCACTCAATAAATAAATGTTTAGTAAATCTTTGTGTCTACTATTTACTACTATTACTACTATTTATTTACTATTAACTATATTTAAAATTGACTTAAGGTCCAATTTAAAAAAATATTGAACTCACAGAATGGAGACAGGTTTTAGTAAAATTTTCTACCTAATACTGTTATTAACCTAGTATTTACAATATTTAAAATTAACATAGAATCCTCTTAAGAAGTCCATTAAATTTACGCAATGAAGATATGCTTAAGTAAATCTCTTTGTCTTATACTATAATACTATATAGCTTTAAAAAAGCTATATAAAAGACATTAAAAAAATGTCTGAAGGAAATATTTCTGCATGGATGGAGCATAAATTTGTTTCGTTGTATGATTACTAAACCATCATACATCACGGTACTATATTAATTTTTCCAGAATTCTACTTTGCTACTGAATAAAAATACGAGAGGTATTTGGAGACAGGAAATATTTTATATATATTATTTTTTTTCATTATACAACGATATCCCAATGTCCTATATTTCACTATATAATATATTGCATTAATATATTAAAAATGTCCACTTACATTGTGACCGAAAAGTTTTCGGAGGTTCTCATTTAAAATTCGCGCGCTGTATATTTTTCGATATTTTAAGTTTATGTAGTTTGGCAGCACTGTCCTTAATTACTATGCCAAAAATGAGCGCGATCTGTCAGACAGTTCGTTTACGGCAGCTGTTGAAACCAGTTCACCTCAGTAGTGCGTTGCGAAAAAAACAATGGAAAAAAATATTGAACAAAGAGTTTGCATCAAATTTTGTGTTTCGAACGAAATTTCGTGTGCAGAATCGTTGCGAATGCTACAAAAGGCTTATGGGGAATCAGTTTTATCGAAAACTCAAGTTTATGAGTGGTACAAAGCCTTTCAGGACGGTCGTACGACCGTCGAAGACATGCCGCGTTCTGGACGACCTTCGACCTCTACCACCGACGAAAACATTGAAAAGGCAAAGGAAATCGTGTTCCAAAATCCTCATGTGAGTGTTAGAGAGATAGCACGAGAGCTAGGCATCGGTCGTGAGATGGCTCGTTTGATTTTGGTGGACAATTTGTGTATGGACGGTCAACGCACGGATTGTTCCGATTCACCTCAACCGAGCCAACATTATCAACGATTTTAAGGCCAAACATTCAATAAATACCATCGAACAGCCACCGTATTCACCTGATCTTGCACCGTGTGACTTTTTCCTGTTTCCCAAACTCAAATTACCACTCAGAGGAACGCGTTTTGAATCCATAGAAGACGTAAAACAGAATTCGCAGAGGGAACTCAAAGCCATACCGGAAAGCGCCTATAAAAAATGTTTTGATGATTGGAAGAAACGTTGGCATTTGTGTATCGCTTCTAATGGAGCATATTTTGAAGGAGATAAAATAAATATTGATGAAGATTAAGAATTTTGCGTTTTATTTAAAATTTCCGGAAGCTTTTCGGTCACAATGTATACTGTATTTTATCTTTGATGATAATTTTCGTCTTCCTCAAACCTAACTTTCAAATTTGGAAACTAAGTATAGTCAGTGGAAATCAACACTTGTTAAATAAAAGGAATAATCAATCCAATCGAAACTCAATTTGTAAATTTCTACCAGCAACTATAACATTCACTTTATTAACATTCAGTAAGTCAGCACTCACCAAAAAAATAAGAAGGAATGATCATTATCCTTCGAGCTGATAGTGCAGCCTTCATCTTATCTTCTTCGCTGCTCTTTTACTTTGTTAAAACCAATGTTTCAATTGATTATTGGTCTCTGGTCTTTAGTCTATATTTCGGATCCGACTCTACGCAAAAAGTCTACCTTACTTACCATAAACTGTTTTAACTCTTAGAAATGTTTCCAAAGAGTTTTCTAATGCCAAAATCTTAATACAATGTTTATTAAAGCCGGTAAAGGAAAATGGTAACTGATATAGCAATCTCTACAACTTTGATCTGATGAACATCCGGTACCATTTCAGAAATTTAATTGGTGTTTTCATCAGAGTTCACAGTTTGTGGCCTTCAGAACATCAACCATTCATATACTTTTTACTGTCTATGATGATCCATTATAGTTCAGGGACTAGGTTCATTTAATTGGGACTTAATATCAATTGTGCATGATTTTTAAAATATAAAACGCTAATCACAACATAATATTTATTTCCCTGTATGTTCAGAAGCACTTGAAGTTGGCCCATGAAAGAAAATTTTAAAAAGAATTTTGATTGCCATCTTCATATTTTAAAGCGTTGTTTTTAATATCGAAAAAATAATTTCTCTATAAAGCGTCTGATTTATGCTAGGTCGCAAAACTTTTTGAACATCCCGTGTATGAAGCAGTGGTGTCAATCGGGAACAGAGTAATATACTAAGACCCTATTATATATTTTCTTGATTTTGTAATATTAAAAAGCTTAAATGAAAAAGCTTTAAGAAAAATAAGGTTTTTAGAAAGATAGTAAGTACAGTTTATCAGACTGTTCATCAATGAAGACGAGAGACCTATTAAAGTATCTAAATTCAACGGGATGGATTTAGTCTCTAATCTTCTATATTAGGGGTTCTTGCGAAGAATGTGGTAAGATCGCTAATTGAGGTACATGGAAGTTAACGAATGGCCTACTAATACATCCACTCAACCAACTAACGTCTCTAAATTTAGCAAATGTAGTTATTTATGAGGTGATATTACGCATAAACGTCCTACTTCCAAGTAAATATAAGTTTTGCAGTTCACATCACCATAATCCAATAATAAGACGAGGATAAGAAAGTAAGTCTATTCATCTTCGGATGTCTTAAATTAAAAAAAAAATAATAATATTTAAAAATGTTTAAACTCTTCAAATCTAATCGCTTTGTTTTCTCCGTGTACTGAAAACAGACACACACTCGCGCAAACACTCACACAAACACAGGCAAATATTAATCCCCTCGCTTCCGCGCCATCAACAGCAAATATATTAGCTTAATATATTGTACATTTGCTCTTAAGTAATTGGGTACACTTTTTGATTTAAATGCAATAATGCTCAAAAATACTCTTGGCCACAAGTATCATGTTGGCCTTGCGATAACTCGTCGTCAGCAGGGGTCAAGTGCTGGAATTGATGTTTCGATTATGATTTATCGTCACTTATTTCAGATTTCAGATTGCAAGTCATGCTGCCTGGGTGTATTGTGCTATTTTGTACGACCGCATGTGGATGTGTGCGAGTGAGTCAGAGAGTGTGCGTTGTGTTAATGCGTTTGATGTCCCTTTGAGTGCATAACAGTAAAACAAAAACTAAATTAAATGTAATAGCTCAGGGTTTAGGGCGGAATTACACAAGCGGTTGATAGGCACACTGTCATAATCATTAACATCATGCAAACGGTTTCGCAATCTTCTTGGGATGTTCCATGTACCGCCCACATATGTTTCCTGTAACATCTTGTTACGGTTATGTTTCCGGATGTAATAATCATGTTTTGAGCTTGTAATGTGGCAGCATTTCGCAATTCAAGCTCAAAGGATAGAGCTATAGAGCTATAGAGCTGAAGGCTCAGGTCGAAAATTGTTCAAATGGGGTGAGTTCGGGAGATGAGAAACGAAGAAACGAAGATGAAGGGGATGTTATGGCTTACTTGAGATGTGGGTTGCTTTTCGTCTGTTTTAAATGAAAGTGAGTTATGCCACTTTTAAATTGTTTTGAAGTAAAATGTGTGATAATTTAATGACTGCTGACGCCTGCTGAATCACAGTGCGGATTGAAAGAGATTTAATTTAGTGGAATAATAAAAATAAAAGGCAGCACATAAATGTGACTCGAATAGCTTCGAAATATTTAAAATTTTTTACCATTTCAACATTTTACCACATTATAATAACGATGAAAAGAGTAATCGCGGCTGATATGTTAACAACGTCTTCATTAGTTTCATCTAAGAGTAAATATACTCGTACCTATATAAATTTATTATAATGAATGAGAATAATACATACAGGAATAATTTTTTAAGTACTCTATAACCATGTAAATTATTTAAACGTTTCCTTACGTACTAATGGATTTCAAATCAGAATCTTTGGAAAGGTCTATTTTCATTAAATAGAAAGTTTATGTAGGAAATTATTATATTAGTAAATTATCAAATCTGTCCCAGCTGTGGAGAAGGCGATAAGAGTGTCTCTCATCTGCTATGTTTTTGCCAAGCTCAGGACCTGACACTGAATAGCAACTAAAGTTTCTATCTACCATTGAAACTTAAACATATAGGTTTTATTAGACTATAAACAAATAAAATAAATTTTTTAATTATTTATAATTATTTTTTCTTCTTAGTAGAATACCGTCCATTTAAATTGTTTAATTAACAGTAGACTTCCTAAAGAGTCTGTAATTTGCGAATATTTTGACTAATTTAATGGAGTACTTTCCAAATCTTCACTCAAAAAGTGGAATATAAATGATCAGAGTTATGGAATCGTCGTAAGAGGTGCTTTGACGAAATATTCATTGCAACTAATATCGGCGATATAATGCTATTTAAACATCCATCTTTTAGGTGGCTTTGGACACCTAATGCTAGAACTAGTCACTTAAAAAACGAAAGAATAGCTGCTTAGTAATAGGTATATTTGTTAATGTATACGATTTATATATCCTAGACAGACACGTAGCATGTTTAAAGCAGTATCTTTTTAAATATAAACATGACGACAATTTTTTTAATCTGCACTGCAAGAACGCATTGAAGTGCACAAATCGTACTTCAAATACGACGTTGGTACTTACTTTCAGGGCATCAATAAACAACGGAAGTTTGATATGGTATAAATTATGAAAAAATTTAGCATAAACAGTCATTCACACAGAAATGGTAATATAACCAAATAATAAACAAGAATTGTGTATGAACCACGAGATATACAGCCATATATTAAGGTAGACAAAAAGACATCAGGCTCACAGACACCGAGACACCGATATATAGATAGACATATGAACATATATATATATAGACTCAGGAATGTATCTACTCTTATCTGATTTGACAAAAAATAGTAACGTGGAATGACTTATAGATAGATAAATAAATGATGGATAAACCCATAGCAAAGAGGTAGCAGATATACAGACATACTGAAACCAATATCAGCAATAAAACGATATATAAGATATATCTCATCGATTAAAAAGTCACTGATGATATAACCCTTTAAAACACCGCTTAACTTTCGAACGAATTCTGCACTGATCATGGTTGTATATATTATTAGATACACTGCGACTTATAAGACCTAAAGTACTACGATCATGAGTGCTTCAAGTAATACTTTGTTGATTTTTATCTTAAGGACCATATGCTGTTCCAACATGAAACGAGGAATATTAGAAAATGTGATTGGGATCGTGCACACAATCGTCAATCCAAAACAATAGATGTGCTCATCGTCTGATAGGTAATGTTTAGCTTACATATGGTATTTGCAGATCATACCATTAGAGAGTTTATGAGAATAGAATGGTTTAAAAAGAGCAGCAACTGTATATGCTCATGAATGATTGAAAAACGTGATTGAATTTAACAGCCTCCTATAAATGTTGGCATAGCAACAGGAGGATGCAGTCATCGGTACGATGAAGACAATAACGTATTAAAGTCAGCAACTAACTTGGACTTTCAATGCTGTACTTCTGATTGAAAAAAAATAAAATAATATATATGCAGAGATGCAAATAAACACATAAATAAAGATTTTGAAAACAGGCTTGCTTAAATACTTATAGATAGACACCCCGACCTGTAGCTATGCTAATGAACGGAGAGATTTGTAGTCTAGGCAAGCAGACTTAAAGGAGACAAGTAAATAGGTTTACCAGAAGATTATAACCGTCCGAATCGAAGTAATTAGTTTAGTTTAGAATTAGTCTTGCACTGACTTTGGGTTTCTATGCTTTGTTTGTTATTATATTAAATATAAAAAAAAATGGTAGAAAGGCAAACAGCTATATAAGAAACAGATAAGAAGCAAGGTACATGGAACGATAAGCAGCTATACAAACAGACGTGTTCCAAGCAGACAGTTGGACTGCGCTTAACCGAATACATGTACTTTATTGGGTATACCATGTCTCCTTGAATGCTTTTCGGCAACCTTTTCACACTGTTCATGTCAAAAATGATAAAAAAATCATTCGGAAAGTGAAATACCTCTGCGGTTTTTATATCATAACTGTTAAGAGTGTATTTCATTAAATCTAAGATGATTTGGTATGATTTGAATCTTTGGTGAACGTTCGCGAAAAGCAGTTATGCGTGTACACTGTTTTTTTATTTTTTTGATAATGAGATGCAAAATACTCGTTTGTCTCTATTATGCATATATTAACAAAATTGTTGGATTGTTGGATTGTTGGATTGCCGGATAGACGGATAGTCGGTTTGCCGGATTGCCGGATTGTCGTGAAGTCTTATGAGTTTTATACCGGATTCGTGGCAGTAGCGAATTCGAAAGCAACAATTAATGATGAAATATGTGCGACATGTGGAATAATTTAATTTGCAGAGAACTAATAAACAAATACCTAATGTACCGCGAACAAAATTGGCAAGTAAGCACGAACAGATATCGGCATTCGTTGCAAGCAGGGCGATGACGTGTGGTGGCTTCCCACACTGCGTGTGGAAAACTTATTTAAGCGTTTACAGTGACAAATTTTTCACAATTCCATTTCGGCTTAGCAAATATTTGCCACGTGACAACGGCTACATACTGCGTGCAAGACGATTTCGTAGAATGAAACAACTTTGATTATTATTTATTTGTATTTTTTTTTATGGTTTTTTTGTGGGTTATATTATATTTTGCATTATCAAAGTACTGGAAATACTTTTGGTAATTCAGTGAGCGTATTGACTAAACAGGCGACACGTATTAACGTATTTGCCGGACGTAATCCGAGCATTCGGAAGTTTCAGGCATAGCAACCCAACCGCAAGTCAATAGTCACGCAACTAAAAATACATAGAAAAGTCTATTTTCTGCTGGAATTCTGGTTAATAGAAATGAACTGATTTATTGGACTGACAATTTTCTAATAATTAACGAACAAGAAGCTCTTTAGCAGAAGTGGAGACTGTTGAACTGCTCTCGTTTATTGTTGACCATTTCATTGTACTTCCACATGGATGAATTGCTTGATTGTTGCGGTGCTGCCGAGGGTAAAGTGAGGTTGGTTTTCAAATAGAAATCGTTACGATTTACTGGACTGGAGGACAGGGCTATTTTGTTGTAATTCGTGTTGCGCATGGGACTTATATCTTTAGTGATTGTAGCCTTTTGAGCTGAACGATGTTTGTGAACCATTTCGATGCTTTTGTTGTGTCGCAAATTAATTCGAAAAATTTGTTACTCAGTTCAAATTTCCTAGTTGGATGATTATAGTCAGGGAACGTTTTGTATGAGCGTTAACACTGCAAACTCAAGACGATTACCGCAGTTACTGGTTCTGGAACCTTTTTTTGATGATAAGTGTTTGGATAAACTACAAAAAAAAAAAAAATACGTTATTAATACTTTTCATTTTTCACAATAGGTAATGTCACCTCACCTTAAATTGGCTAATAATTTTGCTTTTGTGTCCGCCCGGTTATTCATTGACACATGTGTTGATGCTGCTTTCTAGAAATTTATCGAACTTTATTATTCAATTTAGTATCAAAATTATGTTTTTATTTTAATTTGCTTAAAAATGTTTTAAGTGATCTCTACTGATTATTTGATCTTTGCTTTGCGAAGATTTTATAACAAGTGTTCGATTTTGTTGTGCTCAACTGGCATTTTATACGACTGGTCGGATCATGCAAATATGTCGTGGTAAAGTCTGAAAATCAAAATTTTAAAACTTGTTTTTGTTGATGTTTTTTAAACATCAACTAATTAATTAGTTTGGAATACGTAAAAGATTCATATCGCATCAGCTTTGTTTTTCGCTTTTCGTACATGCCCAGACTCACGCAAGTTATGTATATCAAGTTTAAGTTGGCTTTCTGCGTAATATCTCATTTAAATTTGATCGACTTTTATTTATGTGGACCAAAAACTTTTCCCAAACATTTCATAGTCTTTTTCTAAGAACTTTGTTCGATATGACGCACCATGGAACTACCTCGAACTACTAGTTGGATGACCTCATATAAAATAAAAACAAACTATATATGTTATTATGGCACAATACACTATATCATATTATATTAATAATAGTCAGATAAACAGACAAATAATACTATATCATAAATTGTATTATCTCCTTAAACAGACAGTCAGACAGTACCTAAACAAATAATATTATATCATATTAGAATATTATACATTATCTCCTACACATTATAGTATATCATAAACTACAATACATCATGTGTCCTTTAACATGCAGTCGCATACAATAATACACAAGCCAATATTAATATATTATATTATGTTATTATTATTTCTTTATGCAGATCTGTGTGGCTATTAGACAAATAAAATCACACCTTTTTATACTGTAATCTCTTTTTAAAGAGACAGACAAGCATACTATAACATATATCATACTATATCATTTCTTTACACAGATATTCAAACAAACAGACAAAATATACTATAGTCTATTATACTATTATTATTTCTTTAGACAAGTAAAGGGGCGAACAAATAAAACTCAATCATGTATCAACATACATATCAACTTCTAATACAGATATTCATAAAAATAGAAAAGTAATAGACCAAATATATGTACTCTAGTATATTCCACATAATGACCATATAACGATGATCATTATTTGTTTAAGTAGATAAACAGACAGATGGACAAATAATATCATCTTATACTGTATTAACTTTTTAAACATATAGTCAAATAGACTAAAAAATAATACTATTTCATATTTATATGATCGTCTCTTTACACAAATATGCAAAAAATAGATAAGTAATGGATAGAAAAAGTATACTATAGTGTATCATACTATCAATAATATCATCTTATACTGTATTATCTTTTTAAACATATAGTCAAATAGACTAAAAAATAATACTGTCTTTACACAAATATGCATATAAATAGACAAGTAATAAATAGAAAAAGTATACTACAGTGTATCATACTATTATTAGCTCTTCAGGTAGATAGACAAATGGACGAATAATATAATACTGTAAAATATTTTACTATATTATTTCTTTAGTTAGATAGAAAAATAGACAAACGAACAAACAGACAGAAAATTAGTTTTTCTGATAGACATATAGCTATACTAATTATATAAAAAGTATTTTTTATGGATTTTTAGGTTTTTAAATTAAATTAAAAAACAAACACAATTCGATGAAGTGAATTAAATATTTAATTTTATTCAAAACATAATTTTATGACTTTGTAGATAAAAAATGATTTCGGTCAGACAACGATTTCGAAAATATCTCAAAAGTTGCCTAGTCTATATCCCATGAATAGTGAATATGTGTTCTCTTGTCTACAATAGAAAAGCATAATTATTGGTTTGTTATTTAGACTAATAAATTTAAATGGTTCATAAGAAATGCTTTATCGGTGATAAACTTTTGCTATAACTCCATTTCTGGAAGCAATATAGTCTTCAAGTGTTTACTCCAATAATTTGCTGGTTTCTAAACTATGGCGCAGTCTTGTTGAAAACAAACGTCATCTATAGCGCGTATAACCACACTTGAAAAAAGTCATCTTTCAAGGGTCTTTGATAGCAACCTTTCGATTTTCTTCATTTTTGATTGGGTACTCTCGAATCATTCTGGCATTTTTAATATTTCTCGAAAAACGGAGAACTCTGCCCGAAAAAAAATGAAAACATGTAAGGTACTACTTGAAAATTGGTTCATCAAAACAACATATCATATAATTTTTTTAGAAATGTTCGGGCATTTATTCAGAAGAGCATAATCATTTTAAAATTTTTGTTAAGTATTTTCATTCACTTTCTTTATATGAACACGTTATTATTTTTCCAACATGTTATGCCAAATAATTTTCCGTTCATCATGCACTTATAACTGCAATTTCGAATTATTTCGAAATAACACGATACTGTTGAGTCAAATTTTGTAAGTAAGTTTGTTCGTTTTTGTTGAAAAATGAAAAATAGGTAATCATATCTCAGAAAATTATAGTTTATGAAAAACGGAAAGTTCTTTCACAAAAATTCTTCGCAACTTAAAAGAGTATTACTCGTATTGTGGAAAAAACAAATAAAAATTTTTTTACTTATTTACTTAATTTATTTATTTAAAATTTTGAATTAATGTGGTTTATTAAAAAATTTCGAAAAAGAGGTCAACTTTGACCCATTATTTTCTTCGATCCCATTTACATATGTATAAAAAATATCAGTCAAATCACATAAGTAATATTTAATGGATTATACAAATCTATACATATGACTTACACTAATTCCATAATAAACTTTAATATGTTTTAGATGTAGTGGTTTATATGAGTCATATTTTTTCACGGGTAGACAATGTGTTTTGTTTAATATAGAAAAGGTAAGCCCCCAACTCGTCCATACGATTCTTTCGTTTCTAGGAATCAAGAATCTTTAATAACTTGTTTCCTGATATTAAGTATATTATATATAATAAAACGATATTGCATATAAAACGCTATATTTTACTTCATATTATGTATTATTAATCATACTATGTTCTTTTATATTACATTATATTATATTTTATTAAATTATTATATACTATATTTTATGTATTACATAAATAAATTATAATGTGATATAATTAAAAACAATTCAAGATATATTTGATAAATTTGAATTGTTATTGGGTCGTTTTGTGACTTGTTATGGATGATGCAATGCAACTCGTATTTTTCATCACTGTTAAAATTCTCAGTATTGTATACATTGACACCACATATTGCGAATGTGTGGTGTTATTTACACACACAGTAAGCTCTTGATTAACGTGGTTAATTTATTCCTGGAAATACCGTGTTATTTGAAGCTATGTGAATCTTGGTACTCAGTAGGCCATCATATGCTAAATCTTTTGAAATTAAAGATTTTTTGTAGTTTTTTGTAAAAATAATAAAAAAAACAATTGACTTAATTATTTGCAGCTGAAACTCTTATGGCTATATACCAACGGTCATATATGTACCAATGTTCATATATACAAGAAGCCATTAAATTTTTGCGAAATTTGCTCTATAAATAAAATATAATTTTAAAGCCGTTTTGTGTTAACTGATTTTAATTTTTTATTAACTAATAGCTATATCTAAAATTTGTATGTGACCCTTATCTTTTGATTCTATCATCATATCTACTCATAGATTTCCCCATCAATGAAGACAGTTCACTTAATGTAGTACAGTTTATGTTTACACGAATTATTTTTTTACGAATAACATTTTATGCTAACTCAAATCAAACAGGATTTCAGACATCTCTATTGTTATAAGGAATTTCTTGATTAACGTCAAAAAACCAGTGAATTACCTTCAATTTTGCCAAAATTCCAAAGACTATGAGAGTCCTTCTTTTTATATTATATATAATAGAAATTATGGCATTAACTACTAACGTTATAGTATTAAAAACAAAAAACACCAAACCACATCCAAATCTCCAAACATCATATACCAGATAACATCCGTACTCTGGGAATAAGTAGCAATAAATAAGTAGATTGCATTTATTATCACAATTCTCTTTCAATTTCTGAATTTCTGGATTTTTGGCATTAATTTAAGTCAAAAAAAAATTCTTTTAAATAAAATGACAGATTTTTTTATAATTTTCATAATTGTCTTACAAGTTTTGGAAGAAGACGATATACAATGCGCTTTTAAAAAAAGCCTTTAGATCTTTAATATTTCCTCTACTCTTTATAGATTATCACTTCTCCATTTATGAGTCTAACTATACGATTAAGGCCATCATTGTATAAATACGTGTTCATCGTTTTAAGAATTACTGCATATGACTATATATCCTTTAGAATATGTTAAAATCCTTACCGTAGTGATTGATATATATAACGAGGTATGTGTACAGTGATTTATAATACGGGAATTCATGATAACATGAATCGACGATAAACGATAAAGATTTAATCAATAGAAAAATTCTTTGAAGACGATCTTATTAAAAGTTATTGAAAACTGAAAGGTATGAGTACTGAAAATGCTTCACGATAGGTTTCTATAAAATAATTCTTTTTTCATAAATATACTTTCAAGGTGCTATTCCATAGCTGAAGGCCTACTGAAGGCCAGAGCTATATCTATACATGTTAGTATTATAAATTAAACTATCATTATAAATAAATAAAAATAGATGCTATTCCATACTATTCCATATATTTGATCTATTGTGATTGAGACTTCAACGTATTTATGTTCTAGTGTTAATTTAAATATCACTAAAAAGTAAATTTAAAATATTATTTTTTATTTTAATTTTAACAATAAAATATTTGAAAAAACCATGCCAAATCTGACTCACATTTAAATAATTTTATTTAAACTGGTTTAAATTTAGCTTTCATAAAATTTTATTTATTTTTGATTCAAATCCAAAGATGTCTTCAATATCTGTGTTAATCACTTTAGTAAGAATCTTATAAAGATTTTTTTGTGAACCCCATTCCGCCAAGCAGGGTGTATGAAAGTTGTCCCATATAAGAAAATCAAGCACGTGCAAAACTAGTATCGTGTTATACAAGGTTTCACTGTACTGATATGAACTTTGTGACTGTAGGTGTTTAACCCTTTTGCATATGAAAGTTTTCAAATATTTTTAATACGATTTGATCTAAATAGTTTTTAATATGCGTAATGAGTTAATGAAGTCTGATCCATGTTTCAGATTAAAGGAATTTCAATTTAATTCATGAAATTCCCTATGCAAGCCGTAGTGATTGTATTTACATATTATAAACAATAACTGGAAAATCTCATCGGTTTTTTCTGTCTTTAAACGAGTTGTTCCATTTGCTCATTAGTGAGGCAGATGGTTTCTTGATGTCATCTAGAAATAGTGAATGAAAGTGTTATTCCAAACGAATAACTAAGTGAAATCGGTTGATTTGTAGTTAATTCAATATGTACGGACTCAGGTGAACTAACTGCTGCACTATTTAAAATGAAATTTAAATATTTCAGTGTGTGTTCATTTGATGCAGTTTTAAGTTTTACTCTCATACGAAGCGTTTCAATTGCATGAGAACAAGTCGGAGAACTCTCTGTACTCTTAGTTTTTTTCACTGCAGACGCATTTGTTGGGTATTTAAACAAGTTGCACTTGACCAGCCGATGTTAGTAAGAATATGAATTTCTTTTAATAAACTTCCAGTTGCCGTCGAGCCTAACATCTTTTGTCTCCATTGCGCATAGGAATTTGTTCTTCTCTGCCAACAATCGAAACGCAGGTTTTATAAGTCTTGTGCGTCAAAACCTGTTAAAATCTGGTTGAAATTCGATGATAACATTGATAGATGATATAAAGGTCAATGGTTAAGCCATTAGAAGCAACAGCAAAAAATATTTCTATAAATTTAAGGTTTGTAATTTAGATTATGTTAGCCTTGTATATACTAAATATCCTTCTCTTATTTCATTTGTTTAGGTTGGCGAGAGACCTTGACTTTATTCGAACGTGTGACGTTAATTCATCTAACACATTAGAGCTTAAGGTACTGACCCATATTGAATTTGTTCCGTGAATATCATATAAAGTCTGAGGAATATTGGCAATATACACAATGGTGCATACGGAGCGTACAGATATACATATCTCGCCAGTGAAAAATGGTACTGAAAAAGAATCAAATTTCGATGTAAAAGTGGACCGCAACTCATATACAAGCGGGAGTTCTAGTGATCGCAGCTCGACTTATGACAGAAGCCACTCAAATAATGACAAATGGAAATATAACCACATGGTTAGGGATAACCGCGACAAGTTCAACAATTTACATTTTAATTAAAATAATTTTATTGTTAACTTAATGTAATTAACTTATAAAGCATGTACTATTTATTCATTTTATTAAGTGTTAATATATAAAAGCATATCCTTTTATAAATTGTATAAATATTATTATTTTAGAATTAATTTTATAGTTACGTTATTTTGAAAATTCTCAGTAATTAAACTACGCCATCTAACAAATGAGGTCAAAAGTTAATTAATTGCTATATAGATATTCTTCAAATATAGAAAACTGGATATAATAATTCTGTGGAATAATAATCGTACATTGAACTTTAAATTGATCATATTAAAAGAACGTTATTTCTTAGTAGTAATATTAAGCAACCTTAGAAATGAGATCAGACCTGATGAATTGGTATATAAATACCATGAGCTGGAAATAATAATTCTATGGAACAATAATTGTACATTAAAAGTTAAGTTGATCACATTAAAAGGACGATATTTTTTAGTAGCTATATTAATCCACCTAAGAAATAAGATCAGAGCTAATGAATTGGTAAATAAATACCATAGTCTTGAAATAATAATTTTGTAGTACAACAATGGTTAAAGATTAAATGGTTAATGGTTAAAGTTAGTCAAATTATTGGAATGATATATATTAGCAGCTAAGCTCAATTAATTAAAAAGCTAGATCCAGAGCTGCTTTAAAGCTATATATTTAACTATTTGTATATATTTTCCAAACATTGTGGGCTTGATAGAATAATTTTAAGCGTAAATAATCGGATATAGTGATCTCTGTACTCATTATTATCTTTTCAAATTTAGCTAATCAATAGATTCCAAATAATATAATTTTAATATAGTGATTTTTATATTTATAAAACCATAAGCCATTAGAATTACAGAGCATGGTATATCCCACTCAATTTTATTAAGATATTATCCCTATTAAAATAACTGAGTACAAAAATATGTCAAAAAATGAAAAAGTGGAACAAATTTCTTTAGCTTTTTTTTCGGAAGAGGAATATCGGAACTAACATCAAAGAATCTAGATTGTCTGTTAATATCTTCTAACAAATCATTGTCTGTTATCATTTTCTCATGCAATGAATTCGTTTTAGATTCTAGCCCCACTCAGGAGGATCTTGATTTTTGGTAAATTGAATCGTATTTTTCACAGTATTGTTAATCTATGAAAATAATTTCAGTTTTCTTAATTTTCTGACCATTTTTAAATAATTAAAATTTATTATTATTATAATAGAAGAAAATATTAAGTCTACATATTTATGAATAGAAATATGACCTAATACGATGAAACGCGATTTTTTATAATACAATATACAATACAAAAAACAAAAAAATATATTAGGGTGATCATATCTTTTCTCCTTCAAAATATTTCTAATCCAAAGACGTTGCTATATTTTTAGGACTAGTTGAATTTAGTATATTTATAGATAGATCTCATATATATGTTGGTTTTATGTCTAAAGTAAATGTAAAAGTAAAAATGAAATATTTTGGAAGACTTTTTCCAGATACACATTTGTCAATTTATTTTCATTAGCAGCAAATATCTAATTGCCCAAATCTTTTACAATATTTCAAAACACGAACAAATGAAGTTTTCAACCGCAAACATTATTAAATTTAAGGCGGCTACATCTTTCAATAAATTTGCACCAAAGTAATTTATTGTCGAATGCGTCAAACACTAACGCGTGTCTATTAAGTGAAGAAACAAGTGTATCATTATCCATTAGAAGCGTTCCTTTCAGATACTTTACAGCGTTCCGTGCCAATGAGCAACACTGCAGCCAGTGTATTGCAAATTTTCCTTAAATTCGTTTTCGTTTCACGCAGAAGCTTCAGAATTGTGTACGGTTAATCGAAAGCTAGAAGTCGGATTCTGAGTGCTAATCCCGAGTTGACTGACACGTGCATTGAAAGCGTGGCCATTAAACACTTAACAGCATTCTCCTTTATTATCCTAGGAAATCTAATTTTTTTAATTTTATTTATATTTACAATATTTTTTCACATTTATCTTTTTCAGAAACCGTGTGTTTTTATGTTCGCACCCTGCGGGAAAATGTTGAACATTTCCTTCACATGCACTGGAATTGTTACTCATCACCAAAGTTCTTCTTTTCATGATGACACACAGCATACGCGCTTAGGGCCAGCAGCTTGATGTTAATCATAAAATGACAACGCCATCATTGGTACAGAACGATACCTTGAGCATATTGCGTTTTAACTACAAATTTTAATAAAACTTTTTCTTTTCAGTAACTTTTACTACTAGACCATATGCCGTAATAGCTTATGTATAGCTTATATATAGCATATGTATAGCTTTTACATTTTGACATTAATCACACAAATAAAAAACAATTACCACATATCACTAGACTCAGTTCCAATATATCAGTTAACGTGTCCAATTGAAGTGAACTGCTACACTTAAAAATAAAATACCTCGAGTATTAAGCTAATTCGGAATAATGACTTAATGGAGAATGTTGGTAAGATTATCCGAGTATACGCATATCCATCGTATAATCGTGGTATAATCGTCGATGTAATTTCTAAATATTTTTTAAGAAAAGAACAATAACATTTAAATGAAGAAATAATTATAAATGATTGTTTTAAAGCCGAAGAGCCTTTGGGTTATTTTTAAAAATTTTTTATGTATATCTCTTAGTATATAACATTTTATTCTGATTGGATCAAATACTGGAAAACAATGACAGAATGTTGAAGTTATGAAGTCTTTCTCTGGAAGCAAAAAAAGTATAGTAAAAATATATTAAAAATGTTGTAAAATTATAGCAAAAACATAGTAAAAATGTAATAAAAATATAGTAAAAATATAATAGAAATATAGTAAATATATAAAATGAGGTTTAAATTTTTGCTAAAAAAAGGATAAATTGAAAATTATTCTACTAAAACAGATACGAATTGATTTTTAGGAATCATGATTATCTTTATATGTTCCAATAAATTTAAATAAAAAACTAGAAATTCTCTCAATTGTGGAGATTCCTACAAGTGCGTTTCTAGTTATCAATTCTTATGAAGAGCATTCATTTTCATAGCTTAAAAGAATAATAGATAAAATGAATAACTGTGGAAATTATCGTCAATCTTACGTTATTTGATGAAATCAGAAAAATATGAAGAAGTGAACCCAAATAATCAAATCGTTAGAAGTTTGTTTTTGTAATTAAATGTTATCAATAGTTGGATGTAACATTAATTTTAGTAACCAAAAAAATGATAACAAAGATATCGAATGACTTCTAATAATCGTCATTTACTTTACATGCTCTTATAAAAATAGAAAAATAAGAAAATTTCTCATGAATGTTCAGGTTGCTACAATAATATTCTTCCCTTTGATGGAAGAAGATATTATCAATAACAGTGGAGAGAAGACAACTTTTCAGAGCTAAAAGATATATAAAATAAATAACGAACGATTATGTTAAACAAATGACTAAGTAATTTTGTTATTTATATGCGTAGAAAGTATTATCCTTCAAAAACCAGGCTTTGAGAATGCAATAGCACTATAAGAATAACAAAAATCTTGTATCCAAACCGGTAAACACTTCATTATAACTTAATTTATATAAAGTTATTATATGTTATTAATTCAGACAGTCTAGAAATGACAGTATATTTTGCATTCTTCATGCTTTTGTTGTTATTTTTAATTGTACCACTGCATGGCCTAAGAAGTTACAGCTTGTCCCTCACTAGGGACCCAGAGGTCTGTACGTGGCAATTTAGTTGGCAACTAGTATAACATAATGAAATACTTTAACCACATTTCAAGAGCACTGATAGTAATAACATTCATTATTGGCTACATTCAAAGGGAATTTGTTTTTAAGCCAAAATCTCTTACTATTTCTTACTATTTCTTATTTACTATTTGTAAAATTCAAGCAATGGGTAAGATCAATTTATTTCCCGTTGGGTGTTCATGAAACATTTATGTGCTGTGTATTGTGTTTAAAATTTAATGCGGTCTACGGTGGTAGCCGACATGTTGTCCTTATTGCCTTCGATTTATCACGGACAATCACGAATGCTGTTTGGGTGATGCTTTGTACCTAATCTGTGAGTTTCCGTATTGATATTCAAATTGAACTGTGACTTCCACCCAAATTTTGAAAAATCAAAAGCGTTTCAATTTTAAAGGGTAATTTGAAATAATTTTGGTTATAGAAAAAACCTAAATTTTTCTTCAAATACTTCCGGTCACATAAAAATATTTTTAAATGTGTTTTAGATTTTGGTACGGTCTGCTCTGAGTGGCTACTTTAAAGCACATTCACTGAAATATGAAAAATTAGTCAGTTGAATTAAAGTTTGGGTACTATGTTATCTATGTTCCATAACACGGTGTTATTTTTTTATTTATAATTAATTTTGTGTTCATTTTATAGTTATTGGATTTTCTATTTATATTATCGATCTTTAATTACACTTTAAGACTATTATTATGATTTGTTTAAAAAGAGAGGACATGAACTGAAGCTGGTTGATGTATCTTCTCTTTTATTTAACAAGATAGATGACCCACTTTTTGCGACAGAAAGTTATTTCTTACTGCACAGTGGTGAGATTTTTTGCTACTTTCTATATGACTGCTTAGATTTACTCCTACTTTTGAATAGGAGACGAATATATCTATCACGTCAATAATTAAAAACTCTTCAAGAACAGACAGCAGACGAATGTCTACTGCTAGACTTGGAAGCACTATTATTTTAAACTATTTTATCTATTTTATTTGTTGCAAGAAATCGTTAATATCACAGGCGGAGGCAGGTAAGGGCGAGAATCAGCTAAAATTATCTAAAGTCACATTTCAAAGTAATATGGATTAAAGTACAATAATGTGTGTTACTTATTAAAAATAATTATTTCTCTTTCAAGTGAACAAATGGACTACTTCTGTTTCCTCCAACATAAACTACAGCTTTAAATTTTGATGAGTAATATTTAATTATTTCAGAAACGTCGGCGATAATGTTGTAGCATAACTGAAGAGGGTAACTGCAGTTTCTTAACACATTTAAACCATTTTAAATATTCTCTGCTTTCATTAAGTGCGATAATTTGGTTTTTACAATCATTTTAAATTAAACTTGGGTGTAAAAATTTATATTAAAAATATGTGGTAACACCACAGGTGGTAACGTCAAGTTGATTTTTTGTTTATGTATACTCGTATAATCATCTCTAATGCCCACAAGTACATTTCAGGAAGAAAACTTTGTTGTCAGCTTTAAGAATAAAAATGAATCCTTCATTGCCTTAAAGGTTTGTAATTAAAACATCTCTGTTGGTGTCCTTTGAAGTTGTTACAAAATGTCACATGCAAGATTGCTTTGCTTAGGATTCCTGATTGTTGATTGCTTATTGAAAGACTTGTTCATCATTCATCATTCATCGTGCATCGTTCACTGTTACTGTTGTCTTCATTTCAAATATTTGGTTAATGGAAGGAAACTTTATATAGAATCGTTATACAGAGTTGTTAGAATTAAAGTCACAAAAAACATCATATCACGAGTTGAAATGAAATTAAAGATTGGTTGATGCCAAATATGCTTTAGAATGAGAAGAACAAAAAAGAAAATACATTATGAAATATAACTTTGTAAAATACTTGTCTTATATATTACATTGTTTTGAGAAGATAACCAGAATCAACAAATAAAACTCAAAATAAAAATCAATCAATCAATATTCAGTTTGTCTCATTAGGCCTTATTGAGTGCATTTTAACTTCGACAGAACTCGGGGTCACACGGGGCCATGTTAAATGAATAAAGTGCTTGGTCGATTACATAAAGAGAATTTTTTGCCAAAAACTCCTGCACAAGGATGACTTTCTGCCATTTTTGAGCATATAATTGTAAAAACCAGGTCACGTTATATAGTAACAGAAAAAGAAAATGGTGAAGTTTTCAGTGCGTGTTTTGAAAATAATAAAATCCGGATATTATTTACACAAGGTATCATATGTGTATCAGAAGAACACAGAGCTTATAACATTAAAAGTTTAAAGATATTATATACAGGAGTGTGAATTTTTTTAATCAATATGAAATAACTTTATTAGGTGGCAGTCCTTAAACTTAATAAAATTCTTTCGGACTTTATTTGTAATAAAGTACTTTGGGTTGCGCAGTTTTTAAGTGTAATAATAAATTGAAATGCAATTAAAAATCTTCATTAATCTTCATTTGAGGTAACTCTCAAACAAGAGACCTTATTTGTCATTTAACTACAAGGAAGCAACTTTCTTCATAAGACAATGCTGAACTTACTAGCGCGTTGCCTAATGGACCACCTCAGTCAGTGGCATTTTTTTCAAAAGATAAAACCATGCGTTGTGACAGAATACTTGTCTCACAACGTCCCTTACTTAATATGAGATATATCGTTTACATTCTGTGCTATTAAAATAAAGTACTTAGCCCAAAGCAGTTAATGTTTTGTATTAACATAAATATGGTGAACAAAGTTCCGACCAAGAAAGCCTGATGGCTTAGTTCAGTGTATATTACATTCAAATATCTATCTAATGCCTACTCCTTATAATTTTTAATATTTTTTGATATTGACTTATTTTGATCTGACTTATTCATTCAATGAATTCTTTTCCATAATTTTATATTTGATATTCGTTCCAACCTTCACCTTAGCCTCAACCTAATCTGTTGAAGTGATTCATTTATCATATTGTATAAAAATTGCTCTATTAAATTCAACGCATGTCAATTGTAAAGTCATTTGCTAATAACAGCAAAAATAGCAAAACCAAACGGATAATGCCAACTAACAGCACAATTTAAAATAAACAAAAGTGCTAGTTAGCAACACTAATAGCATTAAAAGTCCGCAAAAACGCTAGATAACAGCACTAAAAACAGTATAAACGAAAAGTGGTAGCCAATAAGACTAATACGTAGACACAATTGTTCCCCTGATATTCTGCACGCCAAAGTACTTTTTTCTGCATTTCTCCAAGCTCTAGATTAAGGCCTCCCCAATTCCTTGCTTTTTACTGATGCACAATCGTAGATATTGTAACCCCCCCACAAAATATACTCTAAAGTAGTCCCTCTGTCTAGCTAATACTTTCTACGTTATACCCATCATCTCCTAACAAATAACGCTCATTGCGTCCTCATTTCTTGCAGAGATAAATTTGTAACTACAAATACTAAGCCCCTTTTACCTTTTTCCCCTGATTACTGGAATGGGGTTGTGTTCACTCAACGCGTCTGCAATCATTTACATTCATTCCTAAAAGGTGCTTTTAGTGGGTTCAACTGCAAAAGTAAAAAAAACAAAAAGTAGTAATAATTTCTAATGAAACTTAAAACAAAAGAAAAAAAACAGCTATTTTATGACGTATGAAAACTTCTTCAATGGACTTCAAGTGCTTCCAACTTTCAGATCCATGATACAATATCTATTCTAAATTTAGGCATAATTTTTTTTAAAGTTATCTAAAGTACATGTCCGAAATATCATAGACATTTATTGTCAATTTGTAGATAGTATCCAATTCTTGACTCATTCAAAGAACTTGTAAACAAACAAATCGGTAGACGGTGCTAAAAATAGACATAAGAGCGGTCAGTCGTGATATAAATTTAGTAAAACTTTTCAATCAGGTGCTTTTTAGATAAAATGTGTACATGTTTGATAGACAGGTATATTTAAATCAGGTCACACAGCTGTAACCACGTGCTTAGTTTAGCTAGTTCATCAGCTGCCTCATTCACTTATACGACTCTCAATCCGTCTCCAGTGAGTTGATGGATTGCCTGCATTTGAATATGTTTCATGAAGTGGCGCTGCGAACTGATATTGCTGTCTAACTGTCGATATGAAACTAAGTATATCGTTACTTAAAGGAAATATTATGATTAATATAAATGCTGTTTTACAGATATCCTTATCATTGGTATAAGTATTGATAAGTTGCTTATGAATAGTTATCCGTACAGCATATTGAAATTAATGTTGTTATATGAGCGCTGGCTAAAAAGATAGACACAAACACGTTATGGAAAATTGTTAAAGTACTATTTTTTTTTACGATTACTGTTATCTATAATTATCTCTACGTCATCTAAACATTGTTTATTGGAACTGACAGACAAAAGCATTTACTTTTGCATGTGAACTCAGTGAAACTCTACTCTGTTTAAACTCTGGTTAAACTGACTGGTTAAATGAAAAAATTAACCTAACATCTCATGACTCCAGTGATGTTATGATGTATACGTATGTCTTGTGTGGAATTCGATAGCAATTAAAAAGAGCACACGTTCTGTTCGCAGGATTTTTTATCGCTGACGCTATGACGCTATTACGCTGACACCTTTTTCCTTTAGTTTTTGTGGCACAACCCCGAAAAAATCGACAGTAAGACAATTTGTGTGTGCAAACTCAATACGAGTTTTTCTTTCTTTATGATCCGATGCCACCATTCACGACATACAATTTCTTCCGAAACTTTTTTTGTTATCAAACAGCGAAAGCCGTTGCTACCCAATGTAAGAATCGCAAGAGTCGCAGGAATCGCAAGAATAGCAAGAGTCGCAGGAGTCGCAGAACTGGCAGTAACAGCTTGTGATGAAAAGTACTTGCTGCATGGTAAATTATCATTCTGGATTTAGGAGTAAATTGTTGTTTGGGTGTTACGTTGAAAGGTTAATGTCATATTTTCACCTTTCATAATGCGTGTCGCGACTGCGATAGCACAGATTCAATATTCTTTTCTTTTGATAACTTCCGACAGATGTTCCGGATTTGTAAATTGAATACATGAATCATGTACACAGTAGCGCCCTTAAAATGATAGAGCCATCGCAGATGAAACATGTATTTTATGAATATGTTTGTTGGTTAACTAATATTGATGTGTGCTGGCTCTCGTCGAAATTTTACTTGGTGGGCGTTGAAGACGCATCCTTGCAAATGACATGACATATGCAAGTATTAATCAAATAACTTTTGAATTTTTATTTATGTATTTTGTTACGTTTTAATTCCCCATTACTTTATGTTTTATGCACAAATATATTATTTCAATTCATACATGCAATTATTAATCATCAGATAACACATGTCTCTGCAAACACTACGTTCTTAGTTAACCTCGTGCCGTTTCTCATATTAAAATTCTTCGCCAACTCCACTTACTGGGTTTTATTGATTTCGCAAATATAAAAAATTGTATTGAATTGATAAAAAATTTAATCCTAATTGCGAGCATTTCGAAGCCCAACACGTACTTATCAAAATGCAGTTGCATCGCTTTCAAGCATTTTAAAAGGATACGGAAGCACAGAGGTCCTTGAAGAGAACAAGATTTGAATGCGTTTTAAGAGGAGCATCTTGTGGTTCACTCAACGAATGCATATAAACATACAAATATTTAACCCATAAGTGACTTGTATATGTAATATGTATGCACATATGCCCTCTTATATGTACATTTGCTTGTTTGTCACTTAATTACTCCTCATTTGGTTACAAACGTTTAGGCAGTTATGGCTACAAAGGGTTGAATTTGATTCAAATTTTCATTCATTTTTGCCTCTATTTCTCATATACAAATGCAGTATCCCAGCAAAAATTTGGAATCGTGGAAGATTGTACAGGATTTGCAAGGTAAGTGATTTCAAAAGTGGCGGAAAACCAATTCCAAGAACGGTGGAAAAGTGATTCTGTGTATTGCAAACGTTTAGAAACGCTGAAGAATTTTCTTAAATTTTATAACAGGCAAATTCGCTTCCATTGAAATTGTTTAGTTGGCAGGCAAAAGGCAAAAAAAAATCAAGTTATTAGCAAGAAAATATTGCAAAGTTCCGCAGAATCGCAGACGCTGTGGTTATGTTTTTCAATAATGATTGTAATATAATGTTTTTTATACCCATAATTTTAAAAACGAGAATGTTTCTCTCTCAGCTTAAGCGAAAAATGAAATCGTGTGTCCATTTATATTACAGAATCGTCTTAGAAATATTGCTGAAGTGCTACTATGACTCTGATCTTGTCACAGTAAGAGAGAGTGTTTCTCTCTTTTTAGACCAAAATTGAAAAATTATTTTAATTTGTTTTCGTAATCAAGACCTAAACATACCAAAAGTATCACTGTGATTTTAAATTAAAAATAAAGATGAGTATAAGAGAGAGAAAGAGAAAAAGAGAGTGAGAGAGGGAGATCTTTTTGTGGAGTCAAGACAAGTGAGTAAAGCGCTGGATCAATTACATTTTTTTTTTTTTGAGTTTTTTTTACTGAAATTTCAACACAGAATAACTTTGTGCCATTGCAGAGCACTCAAAAGTATAATTTAAAAACAAATGATGTAAGTACAACGTGCAGCAGATCGCACTTTGTGTTGTAAGGTAAGACGATACAATGCTACCAGCTTAAAGAAAACAAATGGTGGCGGTATATTTCACGGCTATTTTTCAAATTTTAATAAGTTTTGAAGACTAAGTATAACGATTCCCATAAATTCCAAATAAACAGATAGATTTTATATTATATTAGTTAGCAATAAATGTTTCTCCATCGCTAATAACCGTTGAAATAGCATGCAGTTGCTGAATAAATATTCTTCATTATGAACTATTGCCAAGCTATGACCCAAACCATGATTGAATCATTTTTATAATGAATAACGCTAAACTATAGTCAAAGCGAGCAATAAATACTTTTTTATGGTCAACTTTTATGGGCGAAACACACAAGTTACTTATTTTAAGTATTAACGATGAATCGCATAAATTCTTGCAGGGTAAGCATGTCCATATATATGGCTTATTTTTACACACAAAGCTGTATGTAGATATGTGCGATTATATGGTCATATATAGACAGATTTACCTTAAGGCTTCATTCTTTACGATGTACACATTTTAAACGACCTTTTTAGGGTTAAAGTGCCGTATTTGGCATGGAATTAATATGAGAATACTTTTTATTTATGTTTATAAATTAAGTGAAATTTATGCATAAAAATAATTTCATAATAATGTACAAGGACTTTCTTAAGCTGAAAACTTTCATTGGCATGATGTGGTCATATGTAGATTTACTTTGTAATTTATTATTTTACACGTCTTCAAGTAAAGATATAAGGTATTCTACTTATTTTGTATAAAAAAATAAAAGTACTCATTTTAAATAGTTCTCACTAAAATTTTCTTCTTATTCTTACTGCAACTGCGCATGGAGGGCCTACTGCAATGTCTTCAGTGTCTACTACAATGTCTTCAGTGTCTGCTGCAATGTCTTCAGTGTCTAGTGCATTATGCTACTGCAATCTTGACCGCAACGCAATCATTCTCTTATTATATAGAGAATATGTTTCTTTATATTTCCAATATTTCCAAGTTATTCGATTCGCTTCGTTAATATTGGTCGTAGTCTTAACGATATCCTTCTGTCTCTAATATATAGTATACACTTCGTCTCCACGGACTGAATTTCATCAAGATTTTTCGGTATTCTTGGAATTAGTAAGCAAGTTACGAGTCACTCTAAAATTGTAACATCACATCACATTTTTTATATATTGTTCAAATTTTCTGAACTTATAGCTTATATATTCCTAAACAGTATTACATCCATTTTTTATTTAATTTTTATTCTAATCTCTTTAACATAGCTATATTCCCTTTACATCTCATGTTTTTATAAAAATACAGAGTTGGCGTATATGAACACTGGCTTATATAAACGCTGGATTGCTTAAAGCTTTTTTAATTTGTTATTGTATTTATTGTAAATATTTCTTAGGTCTTTATGAAAAACATTTATTAATCAATAAGTGAGTAATATTATTGAAGAAAATTTGCTTTAGTATTCTTTTAAGTCATCAAAACGTGTTTAACAAGACCAACTGGGTCTAAGTATCTGCTAACTATAATATCATAAATATAAAATATTGCGATTATATAAGAAACACTAAATCTAATACATTAAAATTAATCAATAACTAATAAAATCGCTAATTCACAGATTTAGACTAAGAGGCAACACACAATCTAGTGTCCAACCCATTGAACTTATGATTTTTTCAGTGCATACATTCACCGTCCTCGGGGTCGTCCCAATTTATTATCAATAAAGTGCCTGTTTCGTATGGTAACTGGTATCGATTTTAATATATTAAGTTTTAGTAACTCTGTCTAACATAACGGCTCCTACTTTAAGAAAAGAAGATTACTTTATGTAAAACCCATCAAATTTGTTCCTTTGAGTCAAAAGAGCTCCACAAAGAATCTTATTTTAATATTGAATTAGTTTGTAATCTTAATAATCTTGTAAATAATTTTGTAATCTAAATTTTGTTAGAAAAATGTAAAATGAATGTAGATGCCAACTACATTCAGCCGTACATAACCAAAAATTAATTATGGGCTAAAAATTAACTATAAAAGTTAAGGGATCTCGATAAAATGTTAATAAATTTAAACAACTTTATTTATATATTTTCGAAAATAATCATAGCACATTTTAAATAAATTCAGCCTTAAACACAGTTATTGCATTAATTTAACAAACATTTAAAATTAAAATATCCCCCACTGCATTTCTGGGGTATAGTCAATATTTAAGGAAATTTGAAAAATTTTTATTGAAAAAGTATCGGAAGGACATTGCAATAAAACGAAGCCCAAAAGATATAATCCCCAAACAGCATATTCCTGGGGTATTTATACAAAAGGAGACGTAGATCTGTCTATGCTTGAGTTGACAACTAACTTAGACAAATGTTCTCATTACCCTATTGTGTACATATTACGCTATGCAGGACCGATGCGTGAGGCGTCGAGTTTCAGTTCCATCAGACACATTTTGGTGGTGTCATAAAAGCACTGCGTAATGTAATCATTACAAAATTACTACAGTTGTCATTGCAAATGTGGTTATTAATTTGATAGAAGGAGGCAGGTGTAAACCGGAGACCGAAGAGCAAACAATACATAGCAAATATTTTTCATAGGTCGCGTGATTGTTGAAGGGCTTCCCAATGGCTAGAGCAAACAATTAAGGATTTGATAAATTTGATTGAAACAAGCAATGCCAACGGTGATGCCAATATTTTTCTTACGCACACAAGACACAGCGCACATTTGCGTGAAGGCAGAGAGGAAAGTGTGGGACTGGTGTGTGCGAGCGATACCAGATTTAAATGTAATTCACAACTTCCATCATAAAAGCATAGCATATTTATTTGAACAATGGTTCTCATGGTTTTGTTAGTCGACTAATCAAACCACAATAAACACTAAACACGGGGCTAACACCGAAACTCATATTGAAACAGAATTCGTTTTCGATTCCCGGCAATATTCGAATCTCTTCTCTTTATTTTTATATGCACACACGCACATACGGACACAGACGCATGAACGCATAAACGCACAAACGCACAAATGCACAAATGCACAAACGCACACGCAAGTGTACACAACTTCACAACTTCAGTCGGTATTGTTGTTTGGAAATTAACTAATTGCCTTCTCCATTTCTTTAGAGAGCACGTTCAGGCAATCTCATAAATAATGCCCAAATTTCATTAAGACAAATTATTGTCTTTAAACATGTTACCGCCAGCCGTAGGCCATCAGGCTGAAGCTGAGGCTGCGGCTGCGGAATGTCGGCGGCACAGTGTCTGTCAGTGCAGTGCAGTGAGCAGCGAGCAGCGCTCGGTGTTTATATAACGGAAATTGTAAGCAAGTGCACAAAGGCGGCACATGTAAAATAATTTGCCATTGGCAATTTAATTTGAACTCTGGCTTCAGGTGGTAAGTCAGTATTTTGTGCGGAAGGATTTCAAAATAATTATTTTAAATTATTGAAAGTGTGGAAATGTGTAACTCTAACCTTGCCAAGATTATCCCTCTAAACACTTCAAAATATAATAATCTATATCAATTTAGCTTCTTACTGGTAGTCCGACTTTCTATAAAAGAAATCGACGGATACACTTACCTACTTGGTTTCAGTAAAATTGTTTTTAATAAGGTTAGTTTGTGGACCCAGAATGTTAGTACTGAGTGAACTGCATGCTTCTATTCCAATTAATCTATTAAAATGAACTAATGGAAAATATTAAATCGAAACAAATAAAAGAGCGGTACCTAGGAAAAAAAACTAGTTGTTGCAGCAACTCGTATTTTTACTCCCTTATTCAACCGAAAGTCTTTTAAAATCCATTGGTACGGTATCTCGGTCTCTTCTTCAGCTATTGAAAGTAATAAAAATAATTAATTTTTTGTTTTACTAGTTTGGAGATAAACAATAAAAAAAATATGTTTTCAGCATATTTCCAGCTCAAAAACCAGGTTCATATCACTTCTTAGCTTCTTTTTTGATTCAGAATTATAAGTAAGTTCCAGTCGTATTATAAAACTTTGTAAAAATCTCTTTTATACCTTCTAAAAAGTTGTAGATACTATTAATAAAGTAGCATGCGAATGTGTTTTTATTTCATCGTTGGACAATGCGAGAACCATTATACTCATAGATGTTTGAAACTCAAAATTTGACATAAAATATTGCTTATTGGGGCAACGAAGTACCTACGCTTCTCATAAATTTCCGTCGGTCAATATTTTGTACTTTTCATGCTTTCTGATATTGATGTAGTCTTTGAACGACTTGCAAACTATCTTTCGTAGATTTAACAGTGTTTAAGCATTATCAGATAACTTGTCACTTCATTTTCTAGTTTAAAAGATGGAAAGCATCGAAAGTATGACATTTGAACACATTTAAACCACCTCTTAGGAATGACTATGAAAGATTGCAGCCGCTTGCAGCTGATACAACTCCATTTCAGTAATGAAGAAAGAGAGTTTAGGGCAAAAGGTTTAATACCTAGCGGACTAGTTTCATCTAAGCCAGAAAGTAGTCTAACCTTTAGTTTTACTATTGACGATGCTCCATAAACAGTCTATATTCCTTATATTTCCAAATGCTGCGGTAAAACTATGAAACCATTTTATTTGCTAAAAGTGTGTGTGCGAAGGGTATCAATATTTTCTACGCATTTGGGAATCTTGTAATTAACTAATTCAATTGAAATACAATCTTGATTGTCACGTTGCCAAGGTATTTGTGTTTTGCAACTTCGCCGTGGAATCAAAATTCCATTATGAAGTAAATAAATATTCAAATTGTGGGGCTTACTTTTTTCTAAGTTGACCTGCCAGAGTTGAAATTATGAAAATAACTTGGCCTTGTTTGTGACAAACAAATAATTGGCCTTGCCTACCGATTGAGGTCGTGTAAGATGAAGCAGATACATTTGCTACCAACGCAGTATTTTGGCTTCAGGACATGAAAGCGGCGCGATTTTCACGATGTTTCTTTTTATTCACTATAAATAAGTAATGATAATGCCATGCCAGGTGGAGGACCAAAGCATACACCCCATTATTTGTCATAATTACATAAATTTTTAAACAAGAGTGCGGCTGTGAGTGTTGGATGTGAATAAACTTTTGTTCGTTTTAATTAAAAATCTAGCGAATAATATGAGTCTCTTCTTGCCTTTAGAGCCTGAAAATAAGATACTACAGCAGTGAATCCTTAAAAATTTAAAATTTTTCAATGAGTCTGTATATGTCTTATGTTTCTTCTTCAAAGCTGTGTTATTCTTCACGTCATCAATTTGATATGAATTTATAATGAGTTGAATATACATTTTATATACAATTAATACATTTAATATATTATTGATTATTTTATAGAGTTACTAGGTGGATTAATAATTACCTGACTTCACAACAAGTGTCAAACCTCAGTTATCTGCTTACACAAGTTATCGTAAGATAATTATAGGAAGTTCTCAAAGTGAAATAAACTTAATGTACGAAAACATATTAAATTATTCACTTAAACTTTAGTGGACAGCTATAAAGAAGAGAGGTGCCATTATTCAACACATTACCATACACCAATGATCAAATTAATTTTTGATTTGCGTAGCTTCTGTAAATTCCCTTGCATACAGCACATGAAACGCATATAACAACAAAAGCTCCTCCAGATTTGAAATATGCTTTTATAGTCTATCCGGTTACTTTATACTAGCGCTAATTACGCTCGCCTTATTCAGAGCTAACTAAAAATAGCCATAAATAATTTCTTATCTTGAATGGGCTTATGTAACCTATTCGGTATTAAAAGCTAGCCCTGAATGCCAAAACGCTTTTCTGACTAATCGGATAATAAAAGCCAGGTCCAATCTTGAATACCTTAAACGTTGCCTACCTGGTACAACCACCATATTTTAAACCGATATGCTACTTATTAAATATATGCAGAAGGAAAAATTGGTATTTATCCTAAATAAATATTTACACTAACCCAAAAAACCAGGCTTCCTTCGGCTGTCTGGGAACTGTTGTAATTTTACGTACATTTGCATGGATAACACATAACATAATTGCATCTTAATTCTAAATATGTTTTTCTAACTTACTCGATAACATAGGCACGTTATCAATAAGCGCTGGTCTTTCTGATAATATCGTACTGCCCTAATTAGTTAGACCCGAAATATACTTCTACAATCCAATGAGAAATCATTGTCGCTGTTAATATTTGTAAAAATAAAATAATATTATTTATTTTAATTAATAAACTACATATAACAATTTTGTTATAACTGTTTTGTGCAGGAGTAACCAACGAAACCAAAATTTTTAAATAATTCTTTTCGACATATTGGTTTACTTCAAATCACATAGACCAAAAGTCTTACTACACGTGTAAGAATCTAACAGTTGTAAAAATTGTGATGAAGACATTTTAGATTTAGATGAAAAATCTACAAGTTTTGATCTAGAAAGCATGTGTTGGTTTCTTGATGGAATCATCAATTTGGTCGTAATACTGAACTACTCCGAAATAAAGAAACAAGTCAATGAATGCAGTATTCCTTACCATACATTCACAAATTTACACTAATGGATTTAAATTGAATAAAGCTGCTATAACCGGCATATCGTATGAAAAACTTAATACTGCTTACTTCTGGAAGCACATATATCTGTATTTCATGCTGAACCACTTGCAACCTTAAAGACTAGTATTTAAGAATAACCCGTTTAATTGATATATGTTCTTAATGACAAATAAGCTACACTTAAAGCTTTAGATATTGTCCTATTACATTATCCCATTCCATTTTGAGGTTTCAATTTGTTGTATCATAGGTATGTTTAGTTTTTTAGTAATAACTCTCTATTTTCGCTTTGTCACATCTGATAGTTACAGCCATATTTTTTTCCCCATTTAATTCAAAATATGGGTGTGTAGAATATGCGGATTCAACGGACGGTATCACGGCACAATAAGTTTTTTTTGGTTTTATTGTACGAAATATTTCCGATTATTCTTCACTGGAATTTGTGAGATTACGCACTCGAATATATCTATATTATCTGAGTGAGTATCTGTTGAAATCTTATTATCTTATTATCTGATATATTACTAACTATGCGCCGATAAGTTATCGGAAATGACCAATTTCAGATGAAATAATCAAAGTCTTAACCTTAAATGTATTTTATTTGTTTTATTCTGGGAATCTCAAATTGGATGGCCACACATGATCTCTGTGACTTTCGATTTCTTCCACTCTTCAATTTGCTTTTCATATTAATTTGTTGACAACAAAAATAAATCGGACAACCTCGAATTGTCATCATACTATTTATCCTTCTATTATTAAATACTATACAGACAACTAGATCCTTAAATTATTTTTCTTCTCCACTTGCTATAGTTTTATCTAGTCCTGTCCTCACTAAAGTATTAGAAGAGTACCTCAGCAAAAGAAATGGGTGGGATGTTAGCATGTTTTGTTTTGCTGTTATTGCTAGACTGAAGCAAATATAATTACAAGAACCTAGCAAGGCTTGAGTCAAGTCATTCCATTGGCGTACATCATATAATCTGTGAGTAGGCGTATGCCTTCAAAGTCCTTAGCTACTAATAATTCAAACTGACCTGTTTACTAGATAATTCATAACTAATTTATGTACGATAATAAAGAAAATATGGCGACTGCGAAGTAAAAAAAACTGAAAGTAATTTGTGTATATAAGTATGCGTGTGGACTTATCAAAAATATTTTGAAAAGTATCCTGATGGGCGACGTTGCGATAGTCTTGACTTGCTAAGGCGAATCGCCTTTCGGGGGGTAGGTGTCCTTTTATTGTTAATGAAAGAAATAGGCACAGTGGAATTATAAATTACACACGTGTACTTTGCGTGCTTTAGCTATACGAGTATATTTTTTTCTATATCTTAGCATAAAGGTCTTACTAACTGATCAGAAAAGGAATGCCAGAGACGTTTGACACGAACGGAAGTGCTGATAAGACATAGTATATTTTTTATTTAATGTCCTTTTTTCATGTTAAATAAAGATTTATGAACGAATGAATTTCAGCAATATTGCATGGTCATACATAATCGCACATGCACGAATACGAGTACCACCACGTACCGTGAAGTTAATTTGCGTAGTAAAAATTCGAAGTACTACATAAGAAAATGGAAATACTGTGACATACAAGATAAATATGAAAACATTTTATATGGAATGAAAGATAGTTAACTCCACGGACACAAGTACCATCAGAAAAATTATAATACTCATATCAAAATACTATTATAAGTGAATAATTTTTCTTTGTAATAGAGTAGATATATCTATTTTCGCTTCCTCTTTAACAAACACAACGCTTAAGTTCTTTAAAAAAATTGGAACGAAATGAATTTATCCAGAAATAGAAATAAGTAACTAGATCAATCTCTAGGCTGATCTCTAGATCATATATAGATTGACCTTATGATGAATCTCTGTTGTATTTAAACTATCCCATTAAAATATTAATGCAATGGCAGTTTCTTTACAAGAATGCGGAGGCATCTTCACACTTTGTTTCCTTGAAAGCTACTGTGATTGAGTTTATAAGAAATTGGAGACCTCATTCTTGCAAATTAGTCGGTTATTAAAAGAACTAAATTGTTTCCAGCGTTTTTATTCAGTACAGATTTGATATTTTATTCAAAATAGAATGGTAGTCTTTTTCTGTTTATTCTATTCCTTTAACACCTGTCCTGATTGAATTTATAAGAGATTATTCTTGCAAAGTAGTCGGCCAACAACTAATCAATTACTGATTTGAAACTTTTTATCATGTATTTCCATCATATTTAATGGTACTCTTTATGGAGAAGTGGAATAGTTTTTTTATTGTTTTTTAATAATTGTCTTATTTAATATTTTAATCAAATATAATGCTAGCCTCTTTAGACAACCATTTTGTTCTGTTTCTTAAAAATCTATGTTTAATGACTTTGTAAGAAGTTTTTCAATTCTGCTGTTATTCAACAACTAAGGTGTTCTTTAAACAATCTGTGGTTCAATCATTTAATCAAAACATTCACCTTAAGACAACTTTGGTTTCTTTAGAGAAATCTCTCCACATTCTTTTTTTTTTAAAGTTTATTTTGATTGAGTTTGTAAGAAGTTTTGAGCCGTGCTCTTCATCATTTTAATCTATCCTTGAATTAATATTTAAATAATTAATATAATATTTGGACTGAAAGTAGTTCTGCAGTTAAAACAACTACTTATAATGGCAATTCCTTTTTAATAACTCCCAGCATAGATTTCTTTAAAAGTGTTTTTCTATGTGAATCCAAAGGAAGTTTGGGACATAACTCATGGAATATGTTCAATTAAAGAAATAACAAAATTATTTTCAACACTTTTAAGCAATGAATTATCTATTTGAATTAATGAAAAAGTCGAATTATAAATATAATCGCATCCTGTTCCCAATACTCGAAAAGTAATACTTTCCCAACTCGTCTTTTACAACAATCTCTAATCAATCTCTAACAAATAGTTCTTTGTAGTCTTAAAAATGAACATTTTTGTCTAAGCAATCTGTAGTCTGTGTGCTCGGGTAGGTACGAAACAAAATGAACCCACATTTCTTATCTCGTAATTTCTGTGCATAATGTACTGGTTTTTTAATAAAATTTTGTTGTATATGTAATGACTATACACACAAGTATTAGAATCAGTGCAAACTGTTCAAGATTTCTCAATCTAGCGCATGTGAAACATTATAGCAGAATATACTCGTATGTAATGACTAAATCGCAAGTACAATATTCGTACGGTAATATGAATTTTTATTCAATACAGAATTGCTAATTTATAAAAGGAATGCGATAAAAGTCACGTCTGTAGTTCCTATTTTTAGATCACTCTGTGTCTTCCAATAAATTTCTTTGCATGAAATTTGATGTTCTGCTCTTGATGCCATTATAATTAGTATAAACATAAATAAGAATGAATCTTTGATCAGTGTCTGCTTCTACGCAATCAAAACCATTCCTAAATGAACTGAAAGCTATAATAATAATCCTACAGAGATAACTTCCTGATACTTTCATTTTCAAACCAACTGAACTTTTTAGAACATTGTATTTCTTTAATTTTAAATTGGATTTTATCGAACGGAGTTCAAACTCTTAGAAAATTATTAAATTTTTCCAATTCATTTTTAATTTTAGATATGAGCGTCGTTAATTTGGGTTCATAAACAAATCGTAGACTTTACGAAAGTGGATCTGAAATCTTTTCAACCATTCATTATTAAATGGTTTCTTTAAAATATTTATACTTCAGTTTTTTTAAGCGCTGTTCTCTGACTACAAAGCATCTGGCCAGTCTTTTTACTACATGCCCAGATTTTCTTACTGCTTGGCTACGTTTGGGACACTTTCGCTATTATATACCTTTAATGAAATTTTTGTTAATCCGCTGGATCGCCACTGCATATGAATTTATGTCATGCTTCTCTTGTAATGTTCTCGGTAATGTCTCGCATTCAGATCCATATGTCCTCGTTGGTCTGGTTTTGATGTGTAATTTGCTTATTAACTGATATGATGTTAACGGATATTGACCGATGCTACTCTGCAGTTTCACATCTGCATTGAATCCGGTACAGAATTTGAATGTCTTCAGCGTATATGGGTTCATAATCTTAATTTCATTTCAATTCATTTATTGCAAATTTTTAATATTCCTGAGTCCATTGTTAGCTGCGCCAAATCGAAACACAAATATATCAATCTTTAAGAAATCCGCAGTCAATTGGACTCGAAAACATCTATCCATTTATACAATTTTTATATTTTGTTTATACTTTTTTTTCAAAATAACTGCATATTATGTTGATTTTAGTTTTTGGATACATAAAAATTGACCTAGATAAATAATTTCTCGATTTAAATATATTTAGATCGACTGCATTATTTATATATATAGTACATCCTAGTACTCATGGAACTTAGTAAACTTGGCACTCAACAGATAGCTGGGCTTCTGCTGTACAAGGCATTATCAATCAAGGGCATAGACCTCATGTATGTATAGATGAACTATATGAACCTATATTCCTTTCAATCAAACCGTAAGAAATGGTTGGAGTAAATATTATGTGTATATAGAAGTATATAGAAGTTTATATGCTTGTATGAAGACATGTATGTATGCATGTGTGAAGGTGTGTATGTACGTAAAATTTTAATGATGTACCATTTTTTATTGTATATTCTTTTGCGTAGTTTTCGATTGGACCTTACTGACTGTGGTTTCAATATTACAATACATATATTGTGTGTATTAAGTTTAGTTTTTTTTGACACCCATTAAAATAGAATAATTAACATTAGATAACCTCCATAAAACATGCCACATTTCATGCAACAGCTCACTTTCGACAAAGAAAATAGTTGGTAAAATTATAATGCAAATGAGTCAGTCAAAATCTTTCCATAGCCACTACACTTATTCGCGTTACTCCACAAATTATTCTAAATCACTTAAAAATGAAAGAAATAAAAACAGAATGAATTTATTATAACTTACAGAAAAAAAAAAAAAAAAAACAGAAAGGCTTTACCTATCCATATAAATAAAAATTGCGACCACCAACATGACACAAATTACAACCACGGTCAGCTAGGACACTTACAACTGTGTGTGGAGCGTGACATCTATGAAAAAATTAAAGTGAACACAGGCTCTGTACTTTGGAAAATGACCAACGGTAACCACAACACCAACATCCGGTAGGCATCAAGTGTCCTTATTGCCTTTTTTACTTTGGTGAAATTTAGTTCTTATCTAGTTTCCGTTCGTGATATAATTTGCTATTAGAATATTTTAGCTACCTCAAGCACCCTACAACCCGTGAGGGTCGAATGTTTTTCGTACCATTATTTCACAATATTCCACAATATTCTTCTTCCTTCTTTCTGTGAAAAGAAGAATGACTTTCCTATGCGTCCAACAATTTTTACGGTCAATAGATTAAAAGGCATTCAACGTCACAATTTCAAATATTTGGAATCCTTACCAAACGTTACCAATGAAAGTCTGTGATGAAGTTAAAGTTGTCATTAATAAATGTAAGAGTCTCGAGTAAAATCGCAATCAATTCTTGTCCTAAAAATGGTCAAGAAAAACGAAGTAATTTAAATAATCGCTTACACATTTCTTTTGGTGGACACGCAACAATTTTTATTTTATATTCCTTTTTGTTGTGCACTTCCATGCAGAATAGTCCTGATAGCTGTTGACCTCTCGTGGCTCTAATTTACAACACTTATCATTACAACTGCGATGGCAAGTGTCTGATAAGTATGGGAACATTATGAAGTTGGGGTGGAGCAGAGGAATATTTTATAAGCCAGTAAAACTTAAAATATGCTTGAGTAATATTCTGATTGCTATCTTTTTTACGTATAGCCGATTGGTCGAGGTGGGGGCTACGCATAATTCTATCATATGCTCCTAGGCAGTTGACATTTATCTTAGTAGTTCTTATCTTAAAAGTGATGTCTTCAATATAATATCCACACTTTTGAGTAAATAAGAATCTGCGTTTATTAGTGATGGACTCATCATATTGAAGACGCGGGACATGTTTGTGATGTAGTTAGGTAATTGGTTTAAGTTGTGACTCGATCCTTGAGTTTTATTACTACACTTGTACCATTTTCTTGAAACTATTTTTTAACAACTGGTTAACTGTTTGTTTTACAATGTTATATATGTTCTGTGTAGAAACCTCTGCTATCCAAAATCTAAAAGAAAGTAATATTTTATTTAATGGAATTAGATTTATGTCCCAACAAAGATTATAGTTTTGTTCATCGTTTCTAACTTTTAAGGATAATTGGGTTATAAATACATTAGAGCAATAACTCAATATATTTCCATTCAGTCGCAAATTTGACCATTTTTTTCAATATTATTAATGATTTGTTAACGGTTTTGAGACTAACATAATAAAATGGGTGTAGTGATACCAATTTATTCATCAATGTTATATGTTAAGTATACCCATGAGTTTGCAAGATGCAAAAATCCTCGATGGCTTGTTTCTACAAGAAATTATGAGTTGATTTAATAATAACTTGAGGTAATAAATTAACAATTAACATCATTGATCTGATGATTATTTACCAAATTTATCGCTGTATGATTTCTTTACGTTACTGAGATTAAAATGCCGCTCATTACGTCAATTTAATCATGTAAGTCATGATAATAAACCATATCAGAGAAATCAGAGAAATTGAGGAATTTTACTCTCAAATCGGATGCACGTCAGGGCTGTATTTTATAACCTCAGCTTTTATTGTTAAAAAAATATAAAGTTATGAAATTTTTATCAGACGAGTGGCATGATATCTAATATGCTGATACCGTGTTTCTACTATGTTATAGCTGTTCCACTCTCCAGACGAATCTAACATTGAAAATAAAAGACCAAGTTATATCTTGGGAAGCCAATTTAAGACTGCATTTTCCTCTTCCATTCAATTGGCCACCAAAGAGGTGGCGTATGTGCATCAATAAAATACATCTATAATATCAACTAAAACCGAAGATGCAGACGTTATTTCCAGAATAAATAAGGTTAGAAGTGCTTTTATTTAATTAGATGCTATATGGAACTTCAGTCTTGTATTTCTTTTGGCTTCAGTACGACTACCTACAGATGCCTTTATTTCCATCACTACAAAACTGCACTTTTGTCAGTTCTACTTTACTGAAGTGAAACATAGGAAAAAACACTGCAATCCAGTCAAAAATACGTGTGCCAGATTTTGAGAATTTGATGCCTCAATCGGTAGAGCTACAAACCCACAACACCGATTTGTGGACTAGAGCTATTCAAATTTTTAGCTGTTAAATAATTCTTTTGATCGCATATTCAGAAAATCAAATTCGAATATTGCATGGTTAAGATTGTGGTGAAACTCACAAGTGAAACTCATAGTCTCCCTCTGCAATAGTCTCATAATAAAATCAGATTTTAATCAGTAATATCGTTTTATGATTTACTTGAGATGAAGAAAATACATCTTCAGCAAAGTTATAAAGTGAATTTCGTAGAATCTAGGCATTATACTAGATAGCATCAAAAAAAAATGTTTCAAAAATTGAATATGAAGATTGCCATATGCATGAGGTATCCTAAATAACTGAGTTTGAGTGCCTTGAGGAGAAACATATTAATAAATTATTGACAATTATTAACAATTTTTGTTTAAATGTATATTGCTTGTTAGTGCTTAATGACAGACATTGTACATCGTTGGTTTGTGATAGATTGTTTTGTGATCCGTCACTGGTTTACTCAGGTATTAGTCAAAGATATTTGTATATCAATGGCATTATTGGCATTTTGAAATTAAAAATTTAACATGGCAAACTAATTAAATTTGATTCTAAGTCGCTCCAGAATAGACGGCGGATAACATTTGCGATATTGTATATACAAGACAGTCAAAGCACATGATGCAAAATGTGCATTCAACGTGTCTAAAGTGCAAAACGAAGGAAAAGCAACAGATCTTCGTACAATCAAAAATTAAAATGGAAATGGAAATGTACAGAACGTGACAAATTGCAAATGGTCCGACACTAAAGCAAAGTTTTATATCGCCAATCGTCGACTGTTGTGCTAATTTTAACGAATGTTCCCGTATATGTGCTCTGGCACAGACATGGTCTCAACAAAAGAATTCTGATAGCTACTTACTCTGCCACTGGCTATTTAAATAAACATTTCAAAATGTATTAACTCAGTAGCATAGGTTACCTACAGTGGTGTAAACATATTTCCACACCATCATTTTATTAGGATGAGCCTCAACTTCCTACTCTCGCTTTCACTCAAACAAGGGCGAATGCCAAACAACAAGAGAAACACATTGTGAACGCTTTACGGCTGGACTCAGTTTTCGTTTGTTTGAACAAATTTTTGTTGGGCAAGTCCACTGTACGTTTGGACGTCGGCGTTAAAAGTCAGCCCGTTCGATTACAACAGAAAAGGTATGAGTTTGGGTTTACATAAAGGTTTACAATTTCACTACTTACACCGTTCTTGGCTACAGACTAAATGATATATTTGTGCACATTTGTGTATATTTATACGAACTGCAAGCATTAAGCTGTGTCTGAACAGTCTCGATAATCATCATAACTCTTTATTTAATGAAGACATAAAAATCAACAGACTGCATCGTAAACAATAAGACAACAATATGCACGTTCTCTTACTTGGAAAGATGCAGCAAAATAAGTTAACAGTGCCTGTAGGAGTGGACACAATGCGACTTCCTTAATCGAATCACATTTTAGTTGTTACTCGTAAGATTGTTGAAAGTTTGTTTTGATATCTTTTCGATTTCCACAAATTGACACCATTCTATAACCTTCGATAATTGTTTATATTAACGTCATTGCCGCAACAAAGCATGATTCCATTACGCATTTATATATAATACTTATATACGTATCAAACGTATATAAATACATCTTTAGATTAATACAGAAGTATATTTTTTAAGCACTAGATTATTAAATGGGTATTAACACTAATATTATATCTGTTTTGACATGCCATATGACCTTTGCAAAAAAATACATTGTCGACATACAACGCAAAATTTTAGATCTAAACCAGATGATCTTAATGATCAATATTTCGAATGTAGGTAGCTTAAACAGAGTATATTGCTCAAGAAATTGAAATCCTTAAAAAAATCCTAAAAAAGGTTTCTATAAACATCCACAGGTTTTTGAAACCTCCATAGATTGTTGAAACCCTACTAATGAAATTAAAAACGTATTTATATCCTTAACAGTACTATAAGTAGCTTCCGATGCATATTCCAAAATGAGCTCAAGATAAAGCCTTATAAGCTTTAAAAGGCATAAGATCTTACACCAAAGCAACATAAAGTTAGACTCGAAAGAGCAAACTAGATGTTACACTTGCAGGAATGTGGCGAATTTCCAAACATTAGAAAAATTTCCCTATTGTGAAGTTCATAAACTCTTAAAATGATTATGTTTATTTAACTGGCAGCACCATCGAAAATTTAAGAGAAGGACTGGCCACCTGAAGAAATTTTTCATTTGATGAACGCTCTCATTTTCATCAAATCGTTTTGGAACTTGCTTTAGAGCCATGAGCACCCAAACATTTCAGTCGTAGACCATGGACGTTCCAACAGGACACCAAATCGGTACCATCTCATAGAGCTCGTGTGAACCAAGAATGATTAAAAAATCAGACTTCATTTCATCCTCACAATGGCATTAGAATTTGCTAGATGCAAATTCGATGGGTTATTTAATCTTGGACATTTTGGACAGTAAAATGAAAACTGGCATCCACATGCCAGTATGAATGCGCTGAAAAAATGAGCCAAAATACCGGAAGATCGCAATTTATTTTAAAGCAAGAAGCCATATCGAGCTGGCGTGAATGGATCATGAAATTTTAATTATTTCCACAACTTTTAAAATTTAAATCAATAAAAAATAATTTCACAAACAAAAGATATGGTCGCTTAAATAGGTGACACTTCAATCGTCTAACCCTGTATTAATCTACACTCTACACTCTATTAACACTCTACCTATGCATATGTTTATCTGAATGTAAGTAGTCATCTATCTCCATCTTTGAAATAATCAACTCGACTTTTTCAATAATATTTTTTTCGATCAAATAATTTCAAGTAGTGCCCATCCAAATCATTTATATACATATGTATACCTTTTTACGTCAAAAAAATTTATATATGTGAAATAAATTTCAATAATTAATATTAAATGTTAAAATGACACTGAAACTCTCGCAAAGCCAAATCAAACGTTTGCGTGCTACTGTTAAATTTATTATATTTTTATTAATAAAAGTAATTTTAATAATTACGACTCCTTAATTTTCTTACTAATCACAGATGTGGTTTTTGCATAAATAATTACTGAATTCCTGATATTTTCAAACCAAAAATTATACGCAGACAATTACAACAATAGATATTTCCAAAGAACACTAACGATGAATATTTGGCAGCAATCGGAAAATATGTATGATAAACCCAAGTGCTTGCTTTATTTATTCAAATTTTTGGATTTCTTTTTCAAATTGATTTCCTTTTATAAGACATAGAGTTTTACATAGTTAATAAAATGTCCAAAGAGATTTGGAAACATTTCCTCTTCTTCTTTGTCTCAGCAAAGTGATATAGAATTCAACAACATACGAGTATAGTATATAATTTATGGGTTCTACATGTTGTCGAATTCGATTTCTATTTGAAATTGATTTCTTTTCATAGGACATGAAACTTTTTAACTAGGAAATAAAACAAGCTACGAGATTTGAAATATGTTCTTTCATACCTGCTTTGGCAAAGCGATATAGAATTCGACAACTTATTGAATCTACAAAGCCAGCTTTCTGAATGCAAGCAACCCAAATCAGGTTTACAGACATGTTTCCTTGAAACAACAGTGTTTAAATACATAAAACAAGAGGCGGGATTACAAAGAAGAGGAAACAGCAGAACAGAATCTATGTCACTGTAATAGTCTCGCCAGAGTCAGACTTCGGTACATATCAACTGCGTATCAACTTATAACGAGATTAGGCAACATCCCTCCAAAGAACATAATGGCGTTTCTAACTACTACTCGTCTATGGAACTAAAGTGGTTTTGTCACAATAATCCTCAAAGGATGCAGTGACGTGGGGACAAATTCCCAACCCGTTTTAAATGTGATCTAATCTAATATATAAAACAAGAATTTATAGCAGTTATGTTAATTTATATAGCTGTGGTTTGTACATTAATTTTATAAAGAATACAATAAGTGCAATTATTATGTAGGAATAAACAACAAAAACTCACAAAACATAAAATCGGAATAACACAAATTAGTAGACGTTGGCTTTGTGAAACTCAAAAATATTACTCCACTCTTTTGATTGTAAGTGCATTGTGCTATTATAAATTAGTTTATAAATGTATAAAAAAAATTTTTATAAAATAAAATTATTAATTATTTAAGGAAATAGTTATTCTTCTTAATTGACCAAAACACTTTTCTAAAGACTACTGATAATGAATATTTGACAATATCGAAAATACCTATTTGGTCAGCTCCAGTTCTTCTTTACGGTTCCATTAAGATAAATTTTTTCCAAAAAAATATTTTAAACCAGATGCTTGATCCTCAATCGAGAGGACTGGTTTTTAGAATTTCTTCTCCATAGAAGCGAACCAAGTAAGATCTCCACTTAAAATTGATGAACAGACCTTCGATTTTTGATTTGTTAAAATATTTTTTCATTTTCCTCCTTTGAAGCCAACGAAAAATATTTCAATTTCTCTTACTTATCACCACAATGACATATTCCTCTATTAATTGTCTATATACAAGCCCCTAAGGATAACTTATTTTCCCGAAAGGAGATTCAATATTGTTATATTTAAAGACTCTATGCTTCACTTAGGAGAAAAGAACAACAGTAAGTAAATAAGTATATTTGGAATAATTAGAACTAACTAATTATGGCTGCCCATAAGTTTTGTAGCAAGAAACCGGCATATATAAAGTTAACTATACCCTGGAAGTGGAACTGGAGAAATAAACCACACGATTCGAATTAATCTGCCTGATTACAGAAACAAATTTCAACAAATCCTTCAATATCATTTATTAAAATAATGAAGGCATCAAAAACATTTCAAATGAGTTCAGGTTCAAATAAATATAATTAATCAATTTTTTGAAACTATGTACCGAATTAAAAATGAATAAATAAAAAAAAATATGGGACTGTAAAATTAACTTACTTCTTTGTTGCAGTTTTAAAAAGCAATAAATTAACTTTTATTACTTACATTCATATTTGTGCAAGCATGTGTACACGTTAAAAAACAATAAAAAAGACATCAAATGCAGTAGCGAAAACATGGAACAAAAGAAATCGGAAAGGAAAATAAAAGTACCTTAAAACTTTAAGGAAATTTCACATTAAATAAAACTATATATTGTAGTCTTTATGACAGATAAGAATCTATAACAGTGCTTTAAAAAAAAAATATAATAATATAATATAATATATATAACAAAAAATAATATAGTATTCTCTACCTAAAACCGATATAATAGAAACCAATGTTATAAAAGTTTCAAAACACTCTTTAAAGACACATTCTTTAGTACATTGTTTTTAAGTTTGTTTATCCGTACTTTACAAAAGTTATAGATACTAATAGCTGGGGGTGTGTAAAGTAAATGATTATTTCCTAACTAAACAGTTACAGGTAGAATAGAAATTGGCGGGGTTCTAAATTCCTAGTAGAACAAAGCACTGCTATTATTGTAGATTTTATATACTAACAAATAACCTTAACAGAAGAGACTCAGCGTTTTATAGGATGAAGAAAGAAATTTCCATCTCAGTACGAGAAAACAGATTCATCTGGTTTAGAAAGCAATATAGGTTATGATGAGCTGCATAGTTAACTTTGTCGTATCTACTAAGGAGAGACTTATTTTGTAGTTGTACAGGCGAACAAGAACAATAACCGATAATCCGGTATGTCTTATCAGTAGAATTTCAAATTTAATATACTTTAAAAAGAATACATACAGTAATCCCCTAATCCCCCTATAACGTGTTACCCTTATAATGCGTTTTCATATTACGCGATTTCAATTCCGTGTAAAACACGGGCATTCTCCCATATAACGCGGGGATTTGTACAATTCATAATTACCTTCGCGTACCTTTGCACGTGTGTATACGGGATATACGGAAATATCCCTGTAACGTGTTTTCCTATAATGCGGAACCAATCTACCGCGTTATAGGGGGTATTACTATATTGTGTTCTGCTAAATTATTAGTACTGTTTAATTTCAATTTTAGATGCTCTTTGGCATAGGTATTTCAGTGAGTTATAATAATGCGTACAAGTCTGTGATTTCGTGAACGTTCACTTAATATATCCAAAACTACTTTACGCAATTGCAAATGTACTGTTGGCGGCTTCCATTGCAGTTTATAACGCCATCTGGCGATTACTTCTATGACGTCTACTGTTTGAGTACGCTGTATACTGATATTGTTTAATATTCAAGACTACCACTTTTCAGATGTGTGTGCATATCAGATTTCTGTATATTTTAAAACTGAACGTACCGTCAGTAATGTTCACGTCAATTTTCAACGACGTCTGGTTATTATTTTTTTTCTCAATGCTAACGATTTTTCGGAAATACAATTCTTATTCCTATTCATTTTTCTTGAACTGATAGAACGGTTGTGTATAGTTGTAGCGCCATCTGGTGGTGGTTTATTTAAACAAGGCTGCTGATTGAGATGTGGGTTGAGAATGTTTATGAATTTGTGACATCGTTTAAAGGAAAGTACTAACACTATGCATCAATATTGGTAACTAAAATGAGTGAATGTGTGAAAGGATGGATGGATGGTTAGAAGAACTTAATAATCTGAACAGGAGTACACTAAAATAAATCAAAATCCAAGCAAACCGCGCAAAATTGAAATATAATTTGCTGAATTAAAAATTGCGGTCGGAGACGTTGCTTGATAAAGGATGAACTTTTTGTTTAAATAATTAAATTTTATTGTCTTTATTAAAAAATATTGTTCAAATGTCAAGAATTGTTGTTAGTTAGTTGCTTTTTTCATAGGACACGGCGACCACTTGAGTCGTTAATGGATGTCGTTTATATTACAAAACTTAAATTACAAAATTGTTAGTCATAATATATAAATGTGCATATTCATATATTTATATTTATAAGGATTAAATATTATTACTAATTCCTTGTTAAAGACACAGAAACATCACTAAATATACTTTAATACACTACAGAAGCAGAAGTTTCCACATAAAATAGGTTTAAGAATGATACCGGACTTTTTTAAGATTTAAGATCTTTTTTAAGATTTTATACAGGATATAGGTGAACTTAAAGAAATCCTTCAGTAGCTCTAAAGACAATAGAATAATAATGGATGCAGTGTTACGTACAGTTATTGCTCAAGTCCGTATTACAACTACATGTAACAATAAATGAATTGAATAAATGATTTTGGAGGCTGTTTCCACAGATTACGGAAAGTTATAAAATTGTAATTAAGGTAATTCTCAGAATTAAAATTTATTTTGTTTCTATTTCAGCTTTCATAATATAATTAGTTGTGATAATAAACATATGTATGTACATCAACGAGATACACTTATATATTTTTATGCTATAATATATATATTCCAAAGACCACTAAGGAGGGTTATTTAGTGATATTCGAAGCAGCTGTCAGTTCATGAACTCATTTGACTATTATCCCATTTGACGATTCCCTATCTATTATCCCATTTCCACTCCGACGATTTATCGAAGACGTCTTGTCATAGGATATGAAATCATAGGCTATGATATAATCTTACTGCATTACATAAAACTGGTAAAATCTCAGCAGATATTGTTTATAATTTTTTTTGTTTTTGGATATTTATCTATTATTATTTTTAAAAATGTATATATTTTTATTTTTTTTTATGATTGCAATAAAGGCTGATTATGTTATTTATTAATTATTTTCACGTCGCCGACGAGATTTATTCACCGCCGATAGCACCAATAAAATTATGTATTTACAATAACATTGTATTTTTACATATTTTCTGATATATATATATTTATATATGTATATATATATATGTATATATATATATATATATGTATGTATATATATATATATATATATATGCATATATATGTATATATATATATTGTGCATAAATTAAATGTACATTTGTTGTGTTGTGCATTGCAAAATAGGGTTGAATAATAAGATAGCAGATATGTCATCCAAAGTGCCAATGAACGTCAGTATGATACCACAAACATGGTCAAACTGAACACTGTGTATGCCACGCCCTAATAACAATATAAGCTACGTGCTTAAGCTTTTTTTTTTGTTTTTTGATGTGCACTAAGGAACTTGCCGAACACTTGAGTGAACAGAATTTTAAGATTCCATACAATTTAGTCACCAATAATCTAATCTAATGAGACCAGCGCTACCGTCGGAACTGTTTGTATATAAATTCTTCATTAAAACACGCGAATCACCAGACACACTATGTGCACACAATACAATCAGTATGAAAATAAGTAAACTACATTTGCCTTGTGGATTTTGCTGACACTCGTCTTTTTCACTGACTTTTTCAAGGACTAGCAACCGATATGCCCTTGCAGCGCATTGCTTTGCCTCCAGACCCACTTCGTTGCAGTTCGTCTACAACATGGTTTAGTACGATTGGCGAGTGCCCTCTTAACACACTTCATTTGATAAAAATTTAAAATTACATTTGCTACTCTTACAAAAAGTCTAGAAATAAAATAAAAAACAAAAAAAAAAGCAACCTTTCTCCACTGCAAACAATTTCGCTTCCAGTAAACAACAAATCCACACAACAGTACAATAATACAACAACAAACCAAACCAATTTTCCCAATTTGCTTAGAAAAGAACGAAGAAACGAAGAGGCATTGACAATATTCGCTTTGAGCTTTGAATTTATTTGCGGCGAATCTTTCATTTCCCAAACAATGAGAGAGACCGGGAACGTGATTTACATTTCGTTGTCGTCTTTGGTATAGTGTTCTGCTAATTTACTATCTTAAAAGCTCCACCTACTAAATGAGAGCGCAGGCGCAAGAAAAGCAATGTATAATGATGTAACCTCTGAGCACCAGTAAAGCGCGCCCGTCAGTAAGTTCGTCCAACTATGACAAGTGAATGTCGACTGCAGTCAGAGATAATCTTAAGAGATAAGCGCCTAACCATGCCCGCCAGTCAGAATTGTTGTCGTTTATTGTTAAATGTTGCTTCTTAAATATATGGTTATACTTTGTGGGGAGAAATGCGAACAGATTGAGTTTGAGTACGCTCCAGTGTTGTGTCATTAGTAGGAGGGGATGTAATAAAGCGGTTTTATAAGATATATGGATACAAGTGAATTTATAAGCATGGTCTGGTAATGTAATGTGATGTGATGTTATGTGATGTGATGTATGTATTTATTGCTCTTTTAATATTTAATGGTTACAGAATGTTTTATATAAATTTTTGAATACAACATGTTACAGTTGAGGAGATCTTTCCCATTTCACAAGTATAAACTTCACAAATGTAATTGATTTTTCTTTGTTACCCATTCTCACCCCCGAAAATAAATTTCATTTTTTTATATATTTAAGTGGGCGAAATTGTTATCTTTAACCTTTTTATTTGTAATTTCATAATTTGATATTGTAATGCATTCATTTATATATGTTAATATATACATACATTACGTATATTGTTTATTTAGAACTTATAATGTATAATGTACATGTATATATTAAAAAAAATTGAGTGAAATCTTCAGCAATTGTGGTTTTATTACAGAATAACGAGGCACAACATAACAATTTAGTTTAACTGTTTTCAAATATATATACACATATCTTTAATTAAGCTCATTTTATCACTAATTATATCATAAAAAATAATTTTTAAAGTTAATTATTTTTGCCGAACGCTTTGCTTCTTATGACGATAAGAAAGCTATTTTAAAAACTTAGAAGTGTTCGAATAGAAAAGAAAAGACAAGAACAAAAATTTTATTTAATTTATTGAAATTTCTTTTGTATTTGAACCTTTCTAACTTTTTAATAAATAATAATTATTAAATAATTACTAATTTTTTTTTAATTGGAGTTGATTATCTCTCATGGGGTCGTTTCCTGATTAGCGATTAGAAAATACTTTGCATTATGGAAATATATGGAAAATAAAACAAAACTCATTAATCAAAACAAAAAAAATAAATCCTAATGGATGCAGATAGTGAACCTCACACCAATAAATAGGTATATGTTTAGAATATTCTACCCAAAGGATCAAACTGCCTTACAAAAGAACACTGAAATATTTTCTTCTTTAATCTTATTGTATTACATAATACCAATAAAAGTTCTACAGATGTTATTCATAATAATTTTTGTTACTAATATTTTTAAAAATCTACATACTTTTATTTTTTTATTGATAACTGGTAATTATGTTATTAATTATTTTTACGTAGCCGAAGAGATCTAACTGTCTTATAGCACCTTGCTAGAAAACTAACGATAAAACTACAGTTGCTATTTATAAAGAAAAACAAATTATAATAATAAAAGCTGTATACATCAAGGACCCTAAAAAACTCGCTCGACAATATAATCGCATTACCTATAATGAAAAAGATGGTGACAATTAGTGTAAAAATGAAATTTGTATAAAATCATTATTATTGGATTAAAATAGATTGAAACCATTAAACATTATGTAAATCTGTGGGAGTAAAACATAATGTGTGATTCCATAAACAACCATCCTCTAAAGGAATATCAGAAATAGTTGTAGAAGAATAAGGTTTCATACTGAGCTTGTGAAATATTTTAAGTCCACAGATATAATGCTTTTCATTAATAGAAGCCACTGGACAGCAAAAAATTACATACTAAAAAGCTACTAAAACTGGTACTATAATTTCAAGAAATTATATATGAATCAAACATATACGAGTATTTATAAAAATTTGATTAGGTAGACTATGTTACAATGAATAATTTTAACATGCGAGATTAAATATATATTTTTAACATCTGACAGACTGAATAGTCACTGCTTTCAAACATAAGTTGTGAAACAATGGCTTATCTTGCTTTATTATAGACAACACTGGGATACTGTACTGAGAATGTGGGTCTGTTTCTATAATAAAATATATGACTTTAGTGAATTCTAAATAAATCCAGAATGCACTAATAGAAACTTGATGGAATTTAAAACGATATATGCATTTTCAACCTGTCATAAAAATGAATTGTTTTAACTATTAAAAGAAATGTAATTATATACTGATGGCTTCAACGTTCTTAGTCTACAGAAGTCTATGACTGCAAGTATGAGTGAATTTCAGTGCATTATAAATATGTGTTTAACTATTTTCCATGGTATCAATTTCAGTCATTCTTTTTTTTTTACCAGCAATATTTAATAATTACACAACTATATTTATTTGTCGAAGAAGTAGCTGAGAAAAAAGTTTATTCTATTATATCAAAAAGTTAGGTACTAGTTTGCACATAAACAAATAATTATATTGACATTGGATAAGTGGATTTTTATACATACTGACATCAAGAAGAACGAAGAGACAAATCAACCAATAAACAGGCAGATATTGCCTAGCTTATTCTTAATATCATAATTAAAATCATTAACCGTTTATGCAGTCCCAGACGTCCACTGAACTTCTTTACAAGTATAGTGTGACATGATTAATAAACTTTTTTCTCATTATCTATATGAAAGGCGTAGTTAAGAATTTGTTTGGTGGCTAATTTTCATATTGACCGTATATTCGAATTTATTATGTTATAGTGAGACGTGTTTGATGCCTAAAATGTTAGCAAGCATGTATTTGGATATAATAAAAAAATTGAACTACAAAATTCAAACGATAACAGTAACCGGGTCGGCTAAGATATTAACATTAAGGCATATGAAACCCTTGTACTCTATGTTTCAATCTGAAATCAAATAAAATTTTTTTATATTTTAAATTATATTGAATAAGCTGATTCTTATCAGCAGTAATATAAGGAAAAATGCAGGATATCAAAATTAAATATATGGAAGATGTGATTATGAATATTAATATCCTGTGACTAGTCTACTATTTCTAAAACAATTAGAAAAAAATAATTACAATACAGATACCACAACGGCTTCCCAATTGCAGAATTAGAACTTATGATGTTCAATATACAGATCCTACCACTGTGTTATGTATATAACACAGAAATATTTATACAACAAAGTATATATAATATGAAAGAGATGTCTGTGAAATCAATAATCTTCATCAGTTTATGCAAGTGCACTTATAACTACGGCCGTAGTTTTTTCTTTCAGAGTTGTAAAAAAACAGCATAAAGTCTAGTTGAAACACATTGGCATCACTTTTAAAATATTTCAAATGCTTGTTTTTTTTAATACGTTTTTTGTTGTCTTGTGTACAATATAAAATATGAATATTGTATACTAAAAATTAATTAATTTAAATAAAAGAAAACAAAATATAACAAGAATATTAGAAAGGCAATGGTAAGCATTTCCTTTTATATATTTGAATTAATTTATTTATTTATGTACTTGAATTTATTAAAAAATTAAATGCTTATATGATTTTAACAGATGGCTGGAATTTTGCAACATATTTCCAGTAAACATTCACAATAGAAACATTATTAAATTTGAAGAAAGGTCTAGTATGAAGAAAGGTTCAGTATGAAGAAAGGTCTATGAATTTTATTTTATAACTCCGTTTCCTACTTAGCTAATATAGATTTAAATACACCTGTGTTATATACACATATCAAGCGCAGCTGCAAGACTTGTTAAGAACCATACATAAAGTATACAGTATGAAAAGTACATTGGCCGTAAATAATTGAAGTAGAGATTCAGAGAGATGAATTTTTAGATTAAGTTGATATATTTTAATTTAGCAGATACTTAGTGTGATGACGTATAATATATAAGTAGATGAATTACGGTTTGATGAATTTGAGCCCTATATATATTTCTATATATATTTTATAGAAAACTTTTATGTAATCTCTATCGTCCACGAATAGCAAATAACTGCAAATAATCAGTGTCAAAGTACGGAGTCAAAAAGAAGCTATATATAATAATATATTTAATCCAAATATAGATTTTTAAATATTAATTTTTATATAATATTTAATTCAATATTTGACTAGCTTCTTTTCTAATAAAAATAGGACTCAAGAGAACAGTAATGTGTCAAGTATGTAAGAGTCTCAAGATAGAAAATATTTTTGTTGACAGTTTTTTATATCGAATGTATATTTTATTATTGTGAAACATTTTCCTAACAGATATACTTAAATAGATTTGGGCTGAGGTTTTTATAGGTGCTGAAATATAATCCATAAACTCATAACCAAAAGTTAATTCACTTGATTAACCTATTACTGATGAAATCAACGAAAAGTGTTAATGAACTATAATACTACGAATAATATATATAGAAATACTATTTGTGGTATTTTTAATAGAGCGTAAATTCGGAATTATGTAAAGATATAGTGCAAGTGAAGGCACACTTATTAAAAACTTAATAGACTCATTACAAAGTGTTTATCACAAAAACTGTATTCTAAAAAAAATTCACTTCTTAGTTTTTATTGTAAAAGACCTTGAATTTATGTACATATGCTCTTCATCCAATGATTTATGGATAAATTAACTGTTTGATAGGACGAAATATATTTTGTAAGTAGCTTGCAAATGATCATGATCATTTCGTATTATTGGTTGTACTAGGTATTTGTAGCACTATTTATTAAATATAGGTCATAGAGATCTTACGTTACGACCGTTATTTGAATCATTAAACCACTATTATTGGTTCTTTAAACAAAGCTTCCGAAATTGAACAGAAAAACCGTTAAAACATACTACCTGTTCAAAAGTATTGTAATATTACCTATTGAATGCTCTTTAGAAGGTTTTCTATCAATTAATTGACCTACCCTTACATATTCACAAGTACTGAGCAGCTGATAATTGGTGAACGTAATGCTGCCCAGTTTGATAGAACATAAATGGTATAAGTAATTCTTGCAAGTCCACTTGTCAAACCTTCGATAGTCCTATAACCAGCAAAGTAAACAGAGTAAATAAAATACTGTTGGATCATGTCGTTTAACAACGTCTACAAAAATCCCACCAAAAGACAACATACCGATTAATACATATCATGGTTTTAGGAACTTAATTTAACAGAACTTGTAAGGGAATTATCTCAGTTAGATTTTATTTATTATGAACATTTTAACAATATAAATATAGATCAAAATTAAGATACTAGGTATGAGTACCATATATGGAAAAGCAATTGGCTGTGTTTACATAATTTACTTCTATAGAGATTGGTCAAAATATTCTAATTAAGCAAATTGTGTTATTAATCAATTAAGTAAAGGAAAAGAATATGCTAATACCTTTCCAAGCTGGAGTCATTGCAATTGTGAAAGTAGAAACAATCTTCCATTTATACAGACTGTTTAGCAAAACAAAAATGTTATGGCGATCAACTAATCAATAAATTTCTGATCAATATCTAGTAATAGCATTCATAACCTACTTTAAAAATACATTGCTTTAAAATCGAGAATCTGGTTTTAATTACTACCATCTGGGCTGCCTGTACATACACAGGGGTATATCCGCGCCATAAACTGTTATATTTAAAGAGGGTGTGCCATAATCTTCTACGTGTTCTCAATTTATAATGAAATATTTATTTTGATGCACATTTAGACTTTACTGTATTATAAGCATCCTTCGCAATGCACATGGACCACAACTATATATACTTACTTAGATAGCCACGCAACTATTAAAGCTATAACTTCAAATACAAGATCAGTCGTCATTTAGAGACTGTTGCAAATCTCTAAATGAAACAGAGCAGAAGATGAACATACATATAATTTAGGCACAGAAAAACAGCAATATAGAGTGAAACTATATGAAAATACGTTAAGGAATGAACTACCTTCCAAAAAAGAAAACAATTCTATATGCTTTTAGTCAGAAATTTGCAATAAAGTGGACTTTCTATTCCTAATCTTTCTATCATCAAACTTTATATTATAGATCGAAATGTCTAAAGAAAGTGTATTATTATATCATTGTAGAAGTTGTGGCGATGCATTCCTTATCCAGGATTAGGTATTACATGTTATACCTAAAAATAAATGATGACAACCAGTTATTATCAGCTGGCAGATATCATATACATATATTGCCAGGGTTTTTGTACTAAGATTATTACAATTCTTAACATAATTAAAATAGTTTAACGAGGATCATGTGTTATAGTAATGCGAAAATTCAGGTTAAATATGTCAATTTCACATTTATGAAGGTCGAATAACCACGCATAGTAGCACTACTTAACAAAAAAAATCCTTATAGATAGTTATAAGATTTACTTATAACTACTAAGATAATACCTATAAGGTTTAAATCCTTTAAGAAACTTAAGCAAACCAGTGCGTCAATTCTCATATACCGAATTAAATTGCTGACTTTTTGACTTCTTTACCTCTTTTGTTCTATTGGTATCCGTATATGATATAAAGACCAGTTCTTAAAAAGCATTCTTTAGCATAGAAGTCTTACGTAAATCGTATATTTGTATATGAATTCCGGCAGTTTCATATACACATTCCCACAGAACTAAAAAAATATACGCAGGGAGGAAAATGGAATGGACTCATATCTGTCTAACTAGTAAGTCTAATTCGTATTTTTCATTCATAATTATTGTTGTAGAACAGAACTTAAGCATTTAGGATTAACTGTCCGGCTGAACTTTTAAGTGGTGTGATTTTTTTTTACTTCTCACCTAAAAAAAATCAATTGCGAGTTACTCTATGACGGATGTGAAATCAGTAGCGACTAGAAGTATGAGAACTGTGTCGTGGGGTAAAAGCGGTGATACTACTATGATAGTACTACATTTCAACGTTACGTTTTTTTCTTGCAGGCATTGCTTAGTCGATGACTTAACATAATGGAATTAATTTAATAGAGACTACTAGCCGCACCGTAAGTGTCCTGTGCACAATGCATATTCTCGTTTGCGTTCTTGCCGCTATTGTTTTCATCGGTTGGTGTTCTGTTGTGTTGTGGCTGTTGTTGTTACTGGCCGCCTAGAAGACTAAAACGGTTTTCCATAAACAATTCCGTGCTAAGTGTTGCTATTGCTTTCTTGTTGTTGCGTTTTTCATGTTTAGTTTGTTTAGATATTTTGTTTGCGCTCCGCTCTATTATACTTTTTTCATTTTTGGCGGTAAGGAAGTCTTGCCAGTTGGTATTGAGATACCCAAGAAAACAGGTGTGAACTGTGAATTTCATATTAAATCCGTCGGCTTTTAACATTGCTTGCAAAACTAAAAAAATCTACGGGCCCCAAGTTACTTAAACAGGACATTATTTCTTAAGTATTATAATTTACGTGAAGTCCTGGCGTGTGTGTTTAAATGATTATAGTGAAAAATTTATTTTGGACACCTATCTATCCCTATACTAAATTTTCAAGATTGTTAGACTAAATTATATGAAATCACAGCAATGTATATATAACAAATATATTAATTTTAAACCCAAAAAAGCTGTACGTTAAAAAGTAGAAGTACATAACAGTAGTTAGAAAACCATTTTTTTCAAGTAACAGAAATTTTTTTAAAAAAATCGAATGCTCTCTGATTGTTATATTTATGCTAAGCCTGAAACGGATCATATGACATCGCTTCTTCAAATTATAATGCGATCAAAGGCTTTTGCTCGAAAGCTTAATCCAGGTAAGCGTATTTGAACATCTATACCTATGCTCTATATGTATAAATCTTGATTTATATGCGCTTAGTTGATTTAATTTGGGGCTCCATAATTGTTATAAGAAGAAACAGTTGTACTCAGTAACTTATGAGATCTATTGCGCTATCCCTAATACAATCTTTTATTCCTATTAAGAGAGAATACTTACTTACTTACTGCTGTCCTTCTCTCATAGTGGAGCATAGGGCCTCAGAAACTAATTAAAGAAGTATTAAATAAAAAAAATGAATGAAATGAATATGACAATTTGAATTATAGCCTATGATCCATCCTTTCACTTGATATAATATTAGTTCTATCTACGACTTGAAATTAGTAATAGAAAAAAAGAATAATTCAAAAAATTAATTTAATATAATTTAAAAATTATTTTCAATAGTTTATGAAAAAAAATCAAAAAAAAAGAACCCGAAACTTTATATATTGTACTAAATTAATTTCAAAAAAACAGAAAAATTATTATCTAGCCGATTATCTATCTTATCTCTTTCAACGCAACTTCTAGTTATTGGAAGAAAAAAAAAACAAGAAATAAGAGTTAATTTCATATAGTTTAATAATAAACTCTACTAGAAATTTTTAAAAGAAAAAAATAAAATAAAAGTTGATGCATATTAAATGTGTAAAAAGAAATTTTACAGAAAATTTTTAATTTTCACCTCCGCATAACTGCTTACAAATCAGCGATGAAAAAACACTCTGCTGTCATCTATACGAACCAACGAGGATTTAATGGAAGAATAAAAGAAAAAGAATTATAAGTACTTCATCTTATGCAAAAACATTTATTTTATGACAATAGGTTAGGTCCCATGAAAAAGAAGAAGAAATTTAATATAATGTAATTATTAACTCTACTAGAAGATAATAGTAGAAAAATTAAGAAGAAAAGTATTGTCAATAGGCTTGAAGCAAGCTATACAAAATCTCTATAAAAGGATTTAATATTAAAAAAGAAATAGAATATATAGTATCTACATATAATAATTTTTACTCTTAAAAAAGAAATTAAATAAAAATTAAATTTAATTTGAAGAGTGTCAATTTCGGATGATTCTCTATTCTACTTTTCCATTATACGTAGAACTATCTTTCTATCTATAATCTATTAACCATTATGTCATCAAAAAGTCTTCATTGATCATATTCGTAATAAAATTTATAGTGACAAGACCAAATATAATATGTCAACAAAAATAACTAAAATATTTAAATTTCAGAATATATCATAATTTTACATAAGAGCGTTTATCTCATATTTTGAGGTCTGTTGTTTTAATGAAGTTAAGAAATAAACATTGCCAAATCTAAGGAGGAGGCCTTCATGCACAATATATACATATTTATATATATATAAGTATATATTTGTGACTATATATATATATGAATTTATTTCTCTGTTATGAACAAAATGATATTTTTTTATCTAATGTTGGCATTGAAGTGTGTTTTTGATATTTTTTAGCTCAGATTTAGTTCATTACTGATTAGACTCTCATATAAAGTACTTTTTCTAAACAAAAGAAAAATAGGCAATGACAACATCACTAATTTGAATAAACTAAAAAGAATTGGGTTTATCAGTATTCAACTGAACATTTAAGAAAAATACTGTATTTTTAGTGTTATCATTAGAGACTGTTTTATTCTAAGAAAATAAAAATGTGGAATTTTATCGGCTTGCATCCTTCCCCAGAAGTGTGATAAAGATTTCAGTTTGCTGCAATGTAGCAAAAAAAAAAAAAAAATAAAAATGTATTTGAGTTGCCAAGCACTGCCAATGACGAAATCGAAATAGTTCTTTCAGTACTTAATTTTGTCGGTTAATATAAAACCATATATTTTCTTTGAGGAAGTTATATCACCGAATATATGTTGTCATAACTCAATTATTTTAAGGTCGTTGTTGTGGATCCCTCCCCCAAAAGACAATTACAATATGTTAGAACACAGCATTAACTATGTTATTTACACAACTTTATTCCACTGAAGGGAAAAGAATTATGTGAGAGTACATGGAACTGGTTGGCTATAGATGTGGCTGGAGAGCACTTATTATTTCACTTACTAGCCCTAAATTTCATTGAAAGAACAATTTATTGTACTAAGATAAGTAGTTGACATGAAATGTCATGTATATGGTTAGGACAGTATTAAGAGTAGATAAATCGTTTAAATAGATTAGATTAGATCCTCGCTTTTAACCAACTCTTATACAATATAAATAGTTCAAAGTAAGTGAAAATAAAAAATTAATAATGATAAACAATAATTTTTACATTCAAGAACATAATACGATATGATTATGTCAACCGTCTGTCGAAAGTTAATATAATTGAATTCCGTAATAAGAAACCTTCCAAAAATCATTTTTTCTAAAAAATTAAATACCTTTTCTCATCTACAAAGCATGGATATTTGAACATATCAACATCCAAACTATTTTAGTTCATCTTCTGCTTCATTTAAATTACATAGCGAGAAAAAGTTGGAGTTCTTTCTTAGCTGTCGAATGAATTTAGCCATAGAAGATCACTGCGAACTTTATTACACCATCCACCCACCCGAATAAACCAATTTTGTGTAAATACAGTGTTCACTGAGAGTTATGTAGGAGCTTATGTAGGACGTAAGTCCGCCAAAATGAGCACTCATAATATAAGTTTTTTTCCTGAAATTTTGTTTTATATAAATAAAACACACTTCTTATGAAGCGGTGGTAACAGTTGTTTTCTGCCGAATTTTATTTGAACATATGAAATTTGACTTCAACTATTTATTTCTTTCTTATCCTCTCAAGTGATTGGGTCCAAAATTCCTCTTAAAGAGGAAACTGCAATCAGTTTGCCATAAGCAGTTTAGATATCATGTTTGAACATCTTTTTCAAAATATTGTACTTATTAGACAATTTTCCTTTACTCACAGAAAAATGTCTCAATAATAGTCCCCTCACAATTAAATTTTTCATTCTTTTTATATTAGTGAAATGAATTTTAAATAATATTTAATTTATATATGACTACTAAAACTTTTAGACATATATCTTCACACACTCACAAATAAGGGATGATATAATAAGAAGTTTGTAACACGATAAAGAAGATACTGAAGAGCATAAATATTTGATAATTTGATCAAGTGATATATGTTCATCTGTTTGCCTATTTCTCCATCTATCTGTCTTCTAATCCTATATAACTTCTCATAAGGATTTTAGTGAATACAAACATACACAAATACAAAATTAATTTCTTGATTCTATGCCTTATAGGATCTCGAACTTTAAAGACCATGGTATTTTTATTGAGTATGATAACTGGTTTAGTATATCAAGATTATAAAATATATAACATAAAGTATCAAAAGAATTTCTAATAAATATATATTGGTGTAGATTTGATGAAATACTAAAAGCGTTATTACTGAGAGTGAAGTAATTTCTGAGAGTGAATTAATGGTTGTTATTTTAATTAACAACTGGATTTATTAACACCGTTTATTATGCTTTAGAAATGATTTAGTCATGACCTTCGGAGGCATTCAGAGCAAATAGGTATATGCGAAAGTCCTCGAACCTTACTAAGCCTTTTTGCATCAACAACAACTTTGCAAATAGACAAATCATTTGTTACACATATTTTAGAACAATTTTATGAAAATTTCTTTTTTCAGTCACATTCATTCGACGAAATATTTTGTGTTTAATAACTAATTTATAATATTTATAATACCGAGGTCCACATTATTTTGAACACAAACAAATCTATGTTTATCAGCGATAATATATATTAATCTATCCATCTATCTATTTGTCTGCATGCCGGTCTGTTTGTCTATATGTTCATCTATCTGTCTTGCAGTCTACCTTTCCGTTCGTCAGTGCCCGCAGCTTCGGCTATGCTAACCAATTGAGGTTGATAGTGTCTTAGTGGCTATGGTTATATCCAAATTAACAGGGGAAGATTGATTGTATTTTACTTTAATTCAGGATGGAGTTACCACTTACTGTGACCCAAAGATAAGCAGAGGTTGAATAGGCTTCTCTCCTTATCAAGCACATAGCTTCAAGTGGCGCCTGCCCGTAATTCCTTGGAATTTTCAATAGGGCGTTTATCGACATATGTGTGTTTTTACAACACTGTGTCCTTGAGCCTTCCAAGACAGATAACCATGTAAAACAACTCTGAATTCTATCTTTCTGTTTATCTATCAATTCGTTTATCTATCTGTTTCTATGACTTTCCACATATTCCCAAATTATATATTAACTAATAAAACTAATGGTATGAAATTTTTTTCTTTGATATTTTATGAATAGAAGAAGATTAAATTAATAATTGGATGAAATTTACTGACTTTGAAATGGTTGGTAGCGTGATCACAAATTTGCCTAAAATGAAATTTTATTTTTTAATTGTAATTAATATTAAATTAATAATATAGTTGGAAAAGTGCAAATAATAAGTTAATAAATAAGCGTTCTGTTTAACTGAAACTTTATGACAAGGTTACTTTCCTATCTATCTATATATACAATAATAGAGCTTCTTCAAAGTCAACAGTATTTAAGCTATGCAAAGTAAGAAATCTATTCTATAAGCATGTGTGCGCGTGAGTATTATAAAACCCTAATGCACCAATAGATTTATATATTTCTTAAAGAACTAATTGAACATTCGAAATGTATGTAGTTTCTGATAATTTTGAAATAATAGAATACTCAGAACTGACAAATATACATTTAATATTTGGATCTTTTATGTTCGCAAAATGACATACTATTCTGATAATTACTAAATTGGTTCCAAAGTTTGGCATTTTAAATATCAATCATATCAAAATAACCATATTGCTTATTTATAAAGCCTGATCATAAAACGAACTGATAAAGTCATTTAGTCAGGTGATATCTCTATTTATTTTGGCAACATGCATGAAGTGAGCAGAGCCAGTATACCCATACGACATAATAATCCATGACCAACAAATAAATAGGTTTGGTTGTTAACATTCCCCCCACATACACCGTAGCATTATCTCACTTATTCACTTATTTTTAATGATAATCACTTTATGTTGTATATCTTATACCAAGGAAAAATAATTTAAAAAAAAAGACATATATTCAAAACTCAGAAGCAATAAATACATAAATAAATATTGGTTATATATCAGTCGCATTGTTGAGTTGACACGTTGACACGTTGACGATTTGACGAGTATCAAATTTTTTAATTTTTAAACAGAAATTAATTCAGTTTAGCACGAAATAGAAAGAATTAATTATTTAACTTAAAAGAAATACACTTATTAATGGGTACTTATTAAAGTGTACTCAGCTGAAACTGGGATCAGTTTCCCAATCCTGGTCACGTCAATAAAACGGCGCATAGTAACAACTGCACGCAAACATCATACTTACCTAATATCTATTGTAATAGATTAAAACTTGAGTACAAGTACGCAATCGATAAGATTAAACTTGTAATAGGGCTAAAGGCCCCCAGTAGAGTAGGCTTTTGCTACTTTGGAAGATGTTTTGTAGACCAGCAACCCTCCACATAACTTTCTATCTATGGAATAAAAACCTAATGTGTTTTTTTTGAGTTTTTCTTAGTATAAAAAAGGTCCCATTATGAAGCAGTTGCACCAAATTATAGATTTAGAAATATATGTAACATAGCTTTGAAAACGGTGACTGAATGTTCCAAACTCTATCTTCTTAAAATTGTAGCATGGATTAGAATGCTTTGTCAGGTAACTAACTAGCGACTTTAACACTATTTACTAAGAGAAAGAACTGTTTTGTAGTGATAATAACGAATCAGCTTTTTCACCTGATGGTTTTCAGAAAAGTAACGTTTTTCAACTTCTCTGCAATTGTTGTGCAGAGTCTTAATTGTGAACCGACCATAATCACCATAATTGAGCTGAGTTATTAGTTATAAGTAAAAGTAAATTTTTATACAGCCTTAAATCGTCAATAGCTGCAACGTATCATAATAGTGCACAATAATTCTCGCCGAGAACTTCCAGAAGTCTAATTTAAAATAACAACGGACCTAAATAACTTTAACGTCTGCATATAATGTGCATATAATGTCATACTATTTCAATATCCAGTTCCTGCATTAACTCTTTAATTAGTTTTGGTACTATCAGTTTACTAAGGTATTGCTTTTGGTTCCTAAATAATACCCAATAACCTTCCAAAGAATGGTGCCCCCTTTCTTTTTAAATACATTTTAGGAGACTGAGAACCCTCTAAAGAAACTCTAAGTTTCTTAGTAAAGCTTGATTCAAGTATATATATACTTGATATATATATATTATATATCAGTATTATATATATAATATATATTATATATATATATATATATGTACTTTCATTTACGTAGCTTTTGCACTTTTGCAGCTGTAAATTGACCTTCGTTCCATAGGTAGGGAAATACAATGGAGAGTGTAATTCATTCATTCATTCTAATCTCTGTTAGCTAAAAGTACTTTTTGATTTCTTTTTTGATCATACTATAAATATAATTTTTTAAAATAAATCACATGAATAATCGACATATAAAGACACAAACAGGTAGATGAAGTGAAAAGCTGTCTTTTGGTCAACTTTGATCAACTAAAAAGCCTTTCGAAACCATGTTCTATTATACTACTACTACTACTACTATTATCTATTTCCCGCAGTGGAACATAGGGCCTCAATAATTCCTTCAAATTTTACACTATTTGGTGCTTTTCTGTAAATTTCGATCGTGCTTCAGCAATCTCACTTTCGACCGTTCTTCTTTACGTTTTCCCTGGCGCACCAGGTCTTCTGCTACCTTATGGATTCCGTGCCAACGCTTGCCTCACTATGTAATTTCTCGTTTGCTTTTTTATAATAATGCGTTAATTATATAATTTAATATGAATTACATATACGGGTACATAGAAGAACAGTTAGGTGGTGGGAACTAGTCAGACTAGCCTTAGTGAGGTGAGAAGTCTTTTTGTTTCAATGACTTCTCACAAAAATATAAAAGTAAATATTTAAACTTATTATGAGATCTTTTTATATCTAAAACACACACATATCCTTCTGGATGAAATAAAATATAATATATATAACAGTACTTAAGGTTGGAGTGAAAAGTGAAGTGAAAAGTTGTCATGAGGTTAACCTCATTTAGCTAAATAACCTCAGAGTGTAAGTTAATAATCTAACTTATTAAACGATCTTTTTAAATGTAGAACACGCACTCTTCTGTCCCTGTGTTATTTGTTTTGATATCTTCTATCGAAACAATAATAAGTGTATTTGGTGTTAACTTAGTTGTATCAAGTTGTTTATTGGGTTATTTGTGATTGTTGTTGTTGTTCATTTTAAAATATCTTCAAACTCGTTTTATAAATTTATGACTTTTACCAATAAATATTTTGACAGAAATCGATCGCTATTTATAGATAACCGTTGTCTTGATGCAAAAGATAGCTGTAGTCATAGTAGAGTTATTTTATGAATGTAATAAAGTACAATAATATAAAATGTTTCACACCCGAACACTTGTATTCGTACTTAAACCTATCATACTGAGTATTATCAATTCTAATAAATGTTTTCTGTTTGTTCGTTTTAATAAAGCAGGCAGTGGAGCACTTCAGCTCAGTGCTGTAGGGGTAGACAGACTAAGGGGGCTCTGTGATATAGCGGTATAAGGCGATTGTACTTCAACAGTCGTTGAGTGCAGGAGACAGTAAAGCTACACAATAACGATCGTGTGAATAAAATAATGGAATTGCGATTAAAAAAATTCACAAGTAGCTAATACAAAGGTCTAGTATGTTGATAAAATACGAGTACTAAGACATTGGAGGGAATCACATCATTTGGAGTAAGCTAAGTTCTATTGTAATTGTGTGATTATGTAGAATAATAGAACAGTAGAACAGTAGAAGAATAGTTTCTGAATTGAAGAGTCGTTTAATAGTTTAGTGGCAACGTGTATCTCTTAACTAATCTTCAATGTACACTTTCCGAGAAAATAACAAATCCTGAGTGTGCGGTAATCGTATAACAATAATTTCATTATTAATCGCATATAATTGTACATTTTTCGATATACTTTCACTTATAACCATAAACAAAGTTTGATAGAAGCAAATAGATAATGCCTACAGCAGATATGGCTTTTCAATAGTCTTTCTATGAGAACGCAGCCATTCTCAGAGCTTACAGCTCGGCCAACTGAGTGCTCAGTCGGTGATATCATTCGAAATAAAACAATCTTGTTAGCACAACCGCGTCGGACAATTGTATAATTTGATAATCTTTAAAGTGTTAATAAAGAAATTAAATGTTTTTTTTGTTTAATGTAGTATTATGTGTGTAGCGCATGTTTGTCGATTTACCTGAGAATTTCAAATTCCATATAAAAAAAATTAAAAATCATTGTACCTTATATTTGTAAGTGGGCATCACTGAAGTGGTGGTTCTGAAGAAACCGCGGCGAAAATTAAACTACAACGACAAGTGTAATTAACTCTATAAGCGGATAGGAATATTTAATCTCTGGAATGCAAAATTGATGACGAGCAATATATAATAGTAGGATACGCTTAAAGCCAATGCGATTAATATGCAGCACATGGCCAATGGAATTCGCTAAATACTTTAAAATTATTCAAAGTTAATTTCAACTACAGTGACCTTCACTGAATCCGATAAATTGAAGTAAGTAAATTGCAGTGATAATATGTGATGTGTGTGAGTGTGACAGACCAAAATTGTTTAACTGTATGAACCTTACCTGAGTACCAAAACGACAGATGATAAGAAATTCGGATCATTCCGTCGAATGTTAGCGTTTGTTTGGTCTCAGTACGTACATATTTTGCCGTTGTATGTGCTGAGGACACGCGTCGGGCTGCTTCCGGTGTGCATATGCAATTCAATCCTATTGTGCGCGATATCAGCTTTGTGTTGTTCGTATGCATATGTCCTTACCAAACGCAAATTACTTCCTCTGCTCTGCGGAATAGTCTTAAGTAAACCGTTTCGCCTCCATTATTTTTTTCGTTTTCTTTTTTTGTGTTCCTTAAGATTATGCATTGCATTGTATTACTTGAAGTACATCATGTCAAACATTGTAATTGTCGTATATATCATACAATCGGCAGAGAAACACCACCGTTTGCTGTATGCCGTTAAACCGAGAACGAGCCGCGCAAATTTGACTTTTCCGTTTCTTGGTCAAACGATCGAATCCCTTTGCGCAAATACGCGGCAGCGGTATACGAGTCTGAATGAGCGAAAAAGGGGACAACGAGCAATAATATCTACAATAAACTAATTGAACAGCAATTAAAGAGAATATAATAAATCGTCAATTATATAAATAGTATGGAATTAGTATTCATAAATACATAGCAGCATTTGAAGCTATACAAATTGCTTCGAATATTGAACTGTTCTATATGATCTTCAGATCACGAATTTACTAACTCTAAATGCAGAAAATTTGGAAACCCGAGCTCCCATTAGAGCGGGCAACTGCTAGAGATCCTTTGAACTCTTACTGTTTCACTAAACGAAACTGGTTTGTCTCTTCTAAATCGATTCAAATAACTGGCACCTTCAGCCACATATCAAAAAATTGCAAACATGATCAGTTTCTATCATATATATGCAATCAATGGGATCCAACACATTTGAATATGTACTTGGCATAAACTATGCGAATTCAGTGATTTCATGATTCCAGGCGAAGACTTTACTTCGAGAAATCTCGCAACATGACGTTAAAGTTAAGGGTTCATCGTTAGTTCGAGAAGAACAGTTGTTAAATTTTTTTTTATTTTTTTTTTATTTTTCTTGGTTTTACAAATTTATACCAAACAAAGCAAACCAATCCAAAGCAATGCAAAAAAAAGAAAAATATTTCCGTTCCTTAAATAAAACATATCCTTGATCGCATTGATTTTGTGAGTGACTTTTAAGTTGTTATAATTCAAATTCCTTTTCCTCTCATCTCGTACTATGTATTCTACGATAAAAAATTAGGGGAATCGTTTCGTAACACAAGAATTCAATGCATAATTTCGAAGATATTTTACGACTGAATTAAAAAGCTGATGACGGCGACCAATGCAATTTTAATTACATATGCCCCGAACTCGAAGAATTTCTGAAAAGCATGCGAGACGAATTGCTTTCGAGGAGCACTCTCTAAGTAAGAGATGGAACAAAAGATTTCTTTCTTTTACTCTGACTTCTTCTGTTTTTAAAGTCAAATAAACTGAGACTTGTATTGAAATCAAATAAGTAGGAAATTTTTTAGTTTTTTTTTTTCCAAAGATATAAGGGCTTCAAGCTGAGTAAATTATAGAGTAGTGAGACAATAATGGCAAATACTATTGCTTTTGACATTAGTTTTATATACTCGTATTTGAATGACTGAAGTGAACGCACAGTTACTGAAGTTTTACAATGAAATCAATACAGTATGCCGTAACGGAAAGATAGCATCTGTACGTCAAGTTATTCTAAACGCTGAATACTACTGAATAAGTCTCAATAACAAAATACCACCACATGAACTTTCAACTGAGTTGTATACAATCGAAAGCCAACACGAATCGATCTCAACTGTCTGTTAGGTTAACATTATTATAACCTGATGTATTTCATTTATGATAAAATTCAGATGGAGGGAAATATAAGAATACGGAAATCTAAAAGAGTTCCTTATGAAAATAAATAACAGAATTGGGTTATATATTGCAAGCTAGATCAACTATCAAGAAATTACTTTTCAAAGGTATAGTCTGAGGTCTGTGTAGGGTAGACCAACAGAACTACAACTTTGAAATCGTTGACAAATGTGTTTTTATTTAATATTAAATTAAATTAAAATGTAGGAAAATAATAAAATTTTTAAAATTTATTTCAAATTTTCGAAATGGCAATATTTAGTATGAATAAGCTCCAGTTAACAAACAAGTTACATCGCATATTCTTGGATTTTACCTCCTTTGCGAAACAATCCTTTCTTAAACACATCAACCGTCTATTATTTGAGAGTGCTATTTATCCCGTAAAATAATCCATACCGAAAAGTCGAGTAGCTGATGACAACGTTCACTCTCCCTTACCAAAGTGTTTGCTTGACCACGGCGTTAAATCTGCAACTTTTCCAATTTTTAAGTGGCAGACATTTACATTAATCTTGACCACACAGTCAATTAATAATCGATGAATAGTTACCATCGTTTATCACCACTACTAATAACTTATAATCACAATCACTGGCGCCCAGCTTATTGCGGCTCTTGGATTCTTCAAATTTTCTTATAACGTCTTCATTAAGTAAGTGTTGGCCATATTGCTTACTTACGAATTACTCGGTTGAAAACTGTTCTTATCAAAGAAGAGTATATACCGCACTTAAGTCCATTTGTGCGAGCTAAACAGAAATTTTGCTTTATTAAGTCTGGCTTACTTTTATAACATCAGATATCAGTGAAATTTTGGATTACGAAAGAATTAACTTCATTTTGAGTATTGCACAGTTGCTTCCGATATATACAGTCAAGATACCTATTTGTATTTCACTTGAATGAAATTTGTCATAAGTCGACTACAAAGTTTCAAATCATAATAGCTGTAACATATGTAACACCACATGTATCGTTATAACATACTATGGTTCGAGACATGATAGATTTATTAACATCGAGATATTCAAGTGCATTCACAATAGCCACCCCCACTCATATCATACCTTGAACTCCATCATGTATAAAATTTTTTTAAGAAACTAATTACCATTGATCTCCTTCATAGGGCTTTAGATATTAACAAAGCATAAAAAGGAAAGAAAAAATAGCTAAAGAAAAATTTTATTTAATAAGATCGCATGTGGTAAACAGAGAATTTATGGGCTAACCGCGAAGATTGTGAGGTCGCTAGAACCTAATAGGCTAAAAATAAAATAAAAGGAAAAGCTTCAGCAAAACTGCAATTAGTGTACTTACTAGAGTACTTACGAAGCATTATGCCATTTCGCCCATGCTTTAACGATGGCGAATTCTAACAAGTAGATTATGCAGGAGTTGCTAATATGAAGAGGAAGTAAAATACACCTATCACTTCCAGTGTCTCTGTCTTTTTCACTGGCCTGGCAGGGACAACGAAGCAAGATTATCGGATCTGAAAAACCAAATAATTAAACAAGGATAGTACACGAAGATAACAAAGCTTAGAAACTCGCCTCTCCCGGCAAAATCTTTGAGGGCATCACAATGGGCAATATATGCCCATAATTCCTAGTGGAATTGATAATTGTCAGCAGGCGCCTTCTTAATATAACCTAATCTAACTGAGAATATTGAGAAAACAATATGTAGAATCGATAATTAGAAAATAGATAATAAGACTAAACAGTAATTTTTAATTCGCTTAGATAAAACGAGTTCGCTCATAACATAAAGGTTATAAAGCAGATTGACTATTCAATCAGTGGACCCAAAAACCAACATTTATTAAAAAGACAAATGATTGCCTTAAGAAGCTTCTGGAGAATATAAACGATGTGCCCTAAACAAGAAAGTTTTGGTAAAATGATAAATTTTACGATAAAACCCAAAATTTATTTCGACGGATGAGTTTTTTGACTACTTTCAACATATAATGTTTGAATGTGGTTCCTAGTGAGATAAGTAGCTAATCGATGAACAAATAAAGCTATACACACATCTAGAGTGGAACAATTTTTTTAATTTAAATGTCCTCATGATAAAAAGGAGAGGATGCTTCTTCAGAAGAAAAGTAATCTTTTATTGCCTATTATTAAACAATTTCATGCTGCTAAAAAAATCTTAGAGTTTGAATAGAGAAAGTTCATATATAAATATATATCTTCTAGGCAACGACAAGTAGTTGTAATTAAAAAAAGCCCTTATGCAAACTTCAAATGGAAAAAGCTCTTCTAACTTAATTTTCTCCATCATCGCATTTAAAGAATTTAAGAATACAAATAAATGAAAAAAATTTGAAAAAAGTCACACTCTCATTATTATACATAGATCAGTCCAGAGTATAATTTTTTTTAGCTTATCTCGGGTTAGATGATCATTTCTACCGTTAATTTAGTTTTATGTTTACCACCAGCATAGATTTTTCAACACTACCAATTTTAGTAAAATATGCTGTACTTCAAAACAGAAAGAATAACATTGAAGTATTCGAAATGACAACACAAAACTACTTATATCTAAAAAGGATTGATACACATAAAAGTAATATATACTAAATAAAAGCCAGCTTTGAAAAAGTTGCCTTCAGCACATCAGTTTTAGGATTACATTCATTCGATTAGACTTAGTAACGATGACAGTAGCTAGTAGCTATCCACTTATGTTGTATTCTAGTTTATGATGTTATACCATACCACTATATAACATATATACCATAATAAAAATGGAAAAATTTTAACTTTTCAACAAAGCGTAAGAATTTGCTGGATATATTGATATATAAATTCTATATATCAATTCACTAACTCAACTAAAGAAATTGGATCCTATTTAGATAATCCGCCGATAGATATATGTAAAATACATATCTAATTATCTAAAGTGAAAAGCCAATTACAGAAATAGATTAAACTTTAACATTCAATCAACAAGTAAACCTGTTGCAAAACAGGTTGATTTTCCATACTCTAACTCTCAATATATCAGATATAGATCGCCATTTTTAAAGATGTAAATAAAAGAAAAATATCAGAACTGGTAATTTTGAAAAAGTTCTTTTAGAATTTGAGTCTGTAAGTCTTACAATGTGAACCATCTCTCATGCAATTACTTTATTGCACTGTCATTGTCCTGATTACAATATCAAAACTATTCTTAATCAGTAGAAATAAAATTTCGGTCACACAAAAAATCCACTTAGAATATTTCAAAAAACTATTTTGTGCTCTTACAAAACTAAAGAGTTTAATAATAGGAAGATCTCAAATATATGATATAAGTAATTGTAATAGAAGAACTTCAGTTGAAAGAAAAATTGTTTGAACCCATTTTTCTTCATGGAAATGTATGAAGGTGTTTAAAATATAAAAAAGTGAACAGTTTATAAATAGTTGGACTGCGATGGACTGCGATGAACTGCTTTTTAGTCTTTTTTAATCCATAACTGACACGTTTTTTTATTAACAATGTTAATCGGATGAAATAGTTCCTTGTAGTCTCCCAATGTAGCGCTGAATCTTTTAATACAACAAATTAATTATCAGTAGCCGATATTGTTGACCGATGATAATTACAACAGATATTTCATCCAATCCCCCAACAACTGTTTTAAATTTCTAAAACATCCGTTAGCTAAATTTTTTTATAATTAAATTTGGTTAAACGGATTCATTTCTCAAGTGCAATTCAATATCAACTTCTGGAGGAGAAAAATAATTATATTAAAGTTTTCAACAAGAGTAATAAAGTCTCTTGCTTTTATAATTGTGAAGCATTGGAGTAAATGAGAATTATAAATATTTTTTCTAAAATTACCAATATATACTGACAATTTTTTCAAACAAAAATATTTAAAGCAACTTTAATAAAATAAAGCACATTAAAATCCATGTAACAAAAAAGAATCCATTACTCCTTCAAATTCGGAAAAAGTCATATATTCTGAGAATTAAAGCTCTTGAAATCGGTGTTTCTTAATTACAATACTTTTTCCGTAATCGAAGGGAAAGAAATATTATGTACTACATAAAATGTACGACTGCAAGTATTTCTCGTTATCTAATTTATTTTTAAGACTCTACGAGAATAAAAAATTGGAAATCTCTGGCTGGGATTATTTGATAATTTGACATAATAATTATCAAGTCTTTGATAGCCACTAAATTCAAATAATATTGACTAAAAATAGTTGTAATATATTGGTTACTAGAAGTTCGCTTTCTTGGAATGAGAGTCTTCCGATTGCTTATAATATATTCTAATATTCTTGTAATGGAAAAATAGAAAAAGGACTAAATTTAAAAATTATATATTTGTAGTAAAAATACAGTAAAATTATTATTTGAATACAGTATTATCTGAAACTGTTTCACATAAAGCTTTGCCGTGTCAATCAGTGGTTTTTGCAATATGGCCTAACTTTTTATTGTACTTTTTTAATAAAAAGAACATACATTTTAAATAAGCATACATATGTATATGTAATAACCGACAGATACATCATCAGCGAGTGCCTTTAGGATTTGATGTTGGTAACCTATCTACAGGACATTGCTTGCCCCTTGCTCATTTTTGTTAGTCAATTTTTCTACTGGAATTCTCATTTAATTGTTTGTGTTTCTTTTTTTTTTTTGTGAACCAGTAAGATGAACAAATGGATGACTATAAGAGTAGTCCATATAGAATGCGCACGCATTCACGAGTCCATGTCTCCGATTGCTCAACTGTGCGACAACCACAAACGCACTAAGTAATTCCGAGTCTGTTTTTAAAACACAGTCTCATAGTCTGCTTCTTTCATCTCTCATACGGCGAGGGAGAGTTGCCAAATGAGCGCAAATACAGACTACGTACAAAATTACAGTTTGGTATTTGCTGATGAATTCATTTTGCAGCATCTTCATATCCTGCTGTTATTCGCTTTATATTTGCTTATAATAAACACAAGGACAAGACCGCCCTATTATCCTGTAATGCTCCTCCCAACTTATTTGCTCATCTAAACAAGCTTACATATACCAAATACCTTCAGACTTACAATTTCCAGCACCAGCGTCTTACTTCTTGGCTTTTATCTTTGCACATATAAAATAATCTTCTAATCACTTCCTACCTCACTCCTTTTAACTACAATATATACGTATACGTTCAAATTGAATTACACTAAATTTTCTAAACTATTTTAATGAAAATCATTTCATGGTTACATATACAAGCATACATAAAAATATAGATAGATATGCGTTCGATAACAAATAAAACTTTTGCAAAATAAATTTTTTATATATTCTATTGAAGAGGTTATATATGAAATTCAAACAAATCATCTACAGTTCAATTGTCATTTCCAAGTAGCAAAATAATAAAATGTTGCTTTTAATAACAGTTCTCTACGAATTTGTTTATTGCCTACTAACAATACAGGTAGACAATATTGATAAACCTTGATCTTTATTTCCAAATTATTGGAAAGCCAACAATATAATTGATTTATTGGACTCCTTTCCTTAGGGCTTCTTTATAATATGGGAACCATGATCGTATACGAAGTATTTAGCGTATTCTATATTACTGATTTATTCATGAAATGAAATATATATGTCCATACAATTGAATCACACAATAATCTTAATCAGAGAAAGAACTAGAAAAGCTCGTAACAGTTATAAGAAGATAGGGATTGAGACATCCTTGATAATCGCAACATAACTACAATTCTTTAAAACATATTATAACTGATATCACGAATGTCCCAAAGTTTTACTATGTGATTTAATTGTAACTATATTGTTTAACGGTGACTTAAAGCGTGCTGGCCTTTCTGATTATAATCCTCATCTTAATAACACGTAGCATTACTCTACCTAAGGTCTTCATCTTATAGACCATCATTTATGCGATAGTTGTAAAACATTTTTTTTACCAATATCATTGCTGTTTATGGTTGTGTAGTATATATCATGTACCGACATAATAGCCCAATGTTCTATTTATGTAATTTTGTCTTTCGCTTTTCGCTCAAAATTTCCCGATATATTCAGTCATCTATATTCATTAAGATGAAGTCGTTGCATTTTAAGTGGAAATATATTCTTAGTGAGTTGATTTAATTACGGTGCTCTATTTATAAGTCTATGGAACCAATTGAGAACTACTGACGGTTTTTCAGTTTTTAAGGGATCCTACAAATCATGGGATTCTGGTAGACAAAAACATAACTGTTATTATTGTTATTATTGGTTTTTGTTATATTGTCTATATTATATCAACCCAACATACTACGTTTTAATGGCGCGATCTCATATAATATAGAGTAAAGTAAATAAGATTTAGTGTGGGTCTTATTATTAGACAGGAATATTTTAAAAGTGTGACACCGTCAGAATTGTAATACAAACAAGTAATTCCGCCTCGTTTTTAAGTACAAAAGCAACAAATGTCGGCTGCCTTCAACTCTGTTAGTTTGTTAAAGTAGTAATCTCGTCAGAAGATAATCTTTTGTTTGCAGATGACGAAACAGTGATATGTAATATAACTTGATATAGTTTTTATGATCAGTTACTATGTACCTGGTTTCAGGAGTGGATTGTGAATACTTGACTTCTTGTTGTCGGATGATCCCAGAATTTCTAACTTTTCGTTATACCAGAGAAATCAAAAAAACGTTCAAGTCAACGCAACAGTTTTTTCCATCCTTTGACAACCATTTTACTCAAATACAGTGATATGTGACTATTTTGTTTAAATTCCATTACGGAATTTAAACAGTTTTAAAAAACTGAGGAACAAATACTTCGGATTCCATATACATATATACACACAGAAAGATTAGATGGTCTTGGGAGAAATATGATGGCAGTATAATCATCAGTCCAAAAATTATAAAAACTTAAAATTGGTTCCAGCTCCATTAGGTCACTCACTTCTTTTTCCTTTGGTTGAAATGGGTGTCAACTATAATAATATTATTATATTTTATAAAAAATAATTACGTTAACTGTTATGGCGTGTAGTATTACTTTAAATATCAGCACTATCTATATGCCACACACGCAGGACAGTAAAATATTTATGTCTTATATTAGAAGAATATTACAATTGTGTTCGAACTCTACAATTATAACTATTTGAAGGATCGGTGTGGTATGTAGCTTACCCCCGTAGGATCTTCATACCAATCAAGTAATATGATAGTATGATATATTTAATGTTATATGAATATTCATATTTCATACAAAAAAGAAATCACAACTGTTGCCAAACAGCGTAATACTGTTTAGTAGTTTATGTGCTATACAACTAATAATGCAAGGTCTCCATTATAATGGGATGTAGTAACTGATATCAAACTGTATAATTATAAACACTGGTTGTGTGTTATATACCTTTTCATTTTATTTGAACGTTTTATTGTTATTACTGTTAAATGGTATCACTCTAGATACGAGAAATATCTATGTGCTATATAACTAGTGCTGAAAGATCTTTACATTTCATTCAAATGACTTGTACCTCAGATATTATGTGCTATGTATCTAATATAGCAAGAATCTCCCCACTTTCTGTCAATGTACTAGTATTATTATTCCTGCTAAATGGTATCACTCAAGGCATTTTATAATGTTTTGCATAAAATATCACAGGTGTACAAAGTTGGAAATGTAACGCATAACTTTGGCTTTCAAGTCGCAATTAAGTATCTAAGGAATTAGTGGAACACATCTATGGAAGAGTCATATTCTCGGAATATTTACACAATTATTTAATCAATATTCTTTTGTGCTAGATTTTATATATTAAATTAAATGATGTATATTTTTGGTATAAATTTTAGTATTTTCGTTTACCATTTGATACGATATTGTTGCCTACTCTTTCTTTCCACATTTATTTATGTTTATCCTCCTCAATTATAATTGCATGGGCAAAGTTAGATAATAAATATATAAAAACAAATATAGACACACACTTCCACATATCAGAGAGACATTGTGCATATACTATATATACATGAGAGCAATTACACATCTATCTATATGTATATATATATATATGTATATTATGGTATGTGTGTGTATATGATGTACGAAAGTTAAAAGCAAAAACAAAAAACTGTTTTATATCCAAATCCATCCTATATACATACGAGACAGCAAAACGAATGTATCTGTATCTGTATCTGCGGAGAATACAGCAGCAGCGGAATGATAAGTCAAAGAACGGATAAAAAGAGTCCTTTGAAAATATTTAGAAACATTTAAGTGTATTTGTTGTGCTGCTGTAAGGATTATTCGTGGACGCATAGTCTATTTTCATCCCTTGTTGTTATTTGCGAATACGAGATGCAGATAGTGAGATACAGATACGCTGATGCTACCACCAACCATTGACGACGTGGCGACTTGTTCACTCATTCATTCATTCATTCATTCGTACGTTGTGTGGTGCATTCGCATCCGACATTTGAAATCAAAATATCCCCGCTGCTTACAATTGCCTCATCGCCTCATCACTCTATCAACTAACGTCATCGTTAACATATCTCTACCGCTCATTTCACCACACTGCGAAGAATCCCTTCAGTTCAGTCTTGCGAAGACAACCGACAGACAGACAGCAGCAGAGCTTACAGCACAGAACAGCACAGAACAGCACAGCACAGCACAGCACTGCACAGCTCACAGCTCATAGCTCACAGCTCATTCTCGTGCTACCACTCGAATTCGTACTCGTCGAACTAACAGTCGCGCCGCAATTCGGGCTCTGCATCGGCGTCCGTGTCGTCAGTATCGGTATCGGTGTCCGTATCGGTCTCATTTACGTTTTGTTCTGCTCATTACTTCCATTCACACTTGCCACAGCGACAAAAGTAAATATGCAAATAGAAAAATCGTACACAAAGCAAATGTGAAAACCAAACATAACCAAACATGAAATTATTCAAATCTGCGTGCACATCGTGAACAAGTTGCGGTCTTCTGATTTCACGGCGGCAAATATGAAATCGGACTTCTCCTTTGACGAACTCTGTTCTGTGACAAACTCAGTTTTGCATCTTGTCTCTAACGTTCGAACATAAAGATACATATTCTTCAAATGCCTATTATCTGAAGATATTAATTATTAAAAAGCAGTCAAAGTTTGTGTTGTGTTGCAGATAAATTGCAAAAATATTCTAATGATACAAATCGGATAGTATTATAGTGCATATATGCCTTGTTCAAAAGTGATTCAATTCAATTGAGATTCAAAGAAATTATTGCTTTATTAAAGATTATTCAAGTGTAGGAGTGTCCGAGTGTCCGAGTGTCGGAGTGTCGTAGTTTTGGAGTGTCGAGGTGTCGAAGTGTTGGAGTGCAGAAGTTCAAAAGTTCAATTAATAAACGCTAAGCGAAGAACTTCACCTATCAAGTGCTTAAAACAATTTTCAAGGCAATAATATGATTTTCGATCGGTATGGTGTATCAGGTATGATATCAAAAAAAAAACACTATCCTTTAAAACTAATTCCTTCAAACAATTATTCCTTCTTGTCTTTCAAACCACTTTCGACCACATCGTTAATTATAAACTTCTCGATAAATGATATTCAAACTTTCAGTTGACATTTAAAGTCTATGAAGGTCGCAATGTTTCTGCTCCATTAAAACCTATCGTTTCTGTCAATATAATATACAATGTATGGCTGTTATGTGCTAACGAATAACTATCATAACTATCAGACAAGGAGATAGATATATACCTAAAATTAAATGTGCAAACTGCCAACAACAAAGTTAGATTTCAAAAACCTGGCACAAAAATCCGGGAGTTTAGGAAATTTCTAGTAGTGATCATATTACAGTTATAAATTATTATTTATTTATTGTGCTTCACTACAGTTTATTACACGTCCTGTTGACGTTGCATAAGAAAATCAAAGTGAGAAGTTTCATAACATAATTCTCTAACCTGCAATTTCAAGTTTTTCTAAAAATGTCTAATAAAATCCGCAAAGAAGTTACTATTCTTTTGGTGATTATTATTAAAAAAACATTAAGGTATACGGTAACCAATGAGATCCATTGAGATTCTTCGTTTTTCTAAGAATCTAATCCATAAATTCTAAATAAATTTTATTTAGACTTGCGACCCGTAAGGAAACCGGCTAGCGTTTTTGTGATTATTATTTAAAGAAATAGTTGTACACTACGACTTATAAGATCTATTGTGATTTTGTTTTATTTTAAGAGATAGTGGCAAATAACAGTTATGTGTGTTTTGATTATTGAATTTTAAAATGAAATATATTGAGACATAAAGGAAACACACTTACCGTTTAAGGTTTATTATTTACAAAGATAATATTCTACCGCGATCTATAAGATATATTGTGATTTTTAGTTATTCTAAAATAAAATCTGTAGAAACCCAAATGGAATTTGTTGATTTTTTGTTTTAATTTTTGAAACAGAAAGTGTCATATCACTTCCTATAAGATGTATTGTGCTTAATAGTTTATCTAAAATAAAATATATTTAGATTTAAAGGAAACTCCTTACTTTTTGGTATTAAGTACTTGAAGAGGTAATAATACCATGATATATGAGATCTATTATGCCTTTTAGTTTCACTAAAATAAACTTTATTAAAACCAGAAATGAAGTGACCAGCTCTTTGGTACTTAATACTTAATAAAACTATGGTATATCGCAATCTATAATATCCAATGTGCTTTTAAGTTTTTTCTGAAACAACATCTATTGAAATTCAAAAGGAATGCACAAGCTTTTTGGGATTTATTACTATAATAATGAGTGTTTTTTAATTTTTTTTAAATAAACTCTATTTAAATCCAATAACAAATCACTAACTTTTGATATCTATTTTTCTAAAAACACTATTGTGACATGCCGCAACCAATGAGAACTATTGTGTTTTTTAGTCTTTATTCTAAACTTAGTTACTAGATTTTATTTCTAAAATTGAGTCTATTGAAACTCAAAGTTAATCTATTGTGACGCAAAATGATTTTTAATCTTGTTGTGATTCATTAAGCTGGATATAACTATAAACAATGACAAATACCATATATTGCTTCTTTTGATTATATGATCATTTTCTATATATAATTAAACCGATTATTGCATCAAAGATGGTGATCTAGGAAATATTAGAAAAATATGTGAAGAGCGGCATCTTGACGCAGCATAATTTTCTTGGTATAATTTACAATAATTATAAAAATCGTATTTTTAATTAATACTAAGAAATAAATAATAATAACTTTATATAAAATATTGTTTCATATTGGATATCGTTTGATGTCATATACGTATATCAGAAGATATAATAATTCATATTATTAATATGACTATTTAAAAAAAGAAATTAAACTTAAACTTAGACAATCCTTTAGCCAATTCAAAAGGAATAAGGAGTTTCATAAGATTTATTAACTTAACTGTCTTCCGCTCTGACTTAATTATATTAAAGTGGAAATTAATCAAACAGATAATCATTTGTAGAGAGTTTAACAGTTACATGATATATATAATTTATTGTCATCCTGCTGAATTCCACGATAGCTGTGCTATCAAAAAGACGACACAAACTCTCCCCCACTTTTTATACACTACAGATAGAGTAAAATTATGTATTCATTTTTGTTTTCATTTTTAATTCAGTTAAACAAACAAATTTCATATCAAAATAATTGACACTATGTGACATCTTCTGAATATATGCATTGTAAGTTGGAGAGATCAGGGAAACAAATCACAAAAGAAACGTGACATCTGGCTTAGCTTAATATCATCCAGAACTCAATTTGTTCAATTATTTAAAAATCAAAATATTTTAATACATCGACCAGAAACGCTTATCTACATATAAGACTCTCTCTACTGAAGTTTTGATCTATTTTTTGTAATAATTAGTACATATAATATATTACAAATCAAGAAAGGGTTTCTCTTTATAAAAATTTAGCTACATTTTTCGGTAATAGTAAGTACACATAATACATCAAGAAAGAAGTTCTCTCCACTGAAATTTGCGTATATTTTTGCGAAATAGTTAGTACACATAATACTTCTTCTCCTATTCACTCAAAAATTTTCTAGAAATATTCATTCCAAGCATGTTAATGATTTTAAAAAACTTATCCTGTATTTCAAGTTCAATTTGTTATGGAAAAAATACTTCCAGTTCCCACTAGCTTTCCTTAATATAGTATAAAACTGATTACTCACGCTGGTGTATACTATATATAATTTATCCTTAAAATCTTATGTAAATGCAGTAACCAGGTGTCTTTAATCTGGTTACTAATCAGTCTTTAATCTGGAACTGTTAATGGTTATTTCGTTTTTAACAACTTACTGACTTTAGAGATTATGTGTAGTATTTCAAGCCAAGTTGAAAACAACCTGAAGCTAATGCCCTCCAGTTTCCACCGGGTTGATTTAATTTCATATAAAATTCAGGTGTGTTAATTAGTAGAAATTGCTGCATATAAAATATTTCGAATATCTTAAATTCAAGTAGTAACGTCAGTGAAAATAAATTTAAACCAAGTCAACTTTTTGTCTGATTCAAATCAGACCAATTGGCTTAGCGCATATAATTCAGAATTTGATTTGACTTTTCACCTTTCCAGAGAAATTTTAGCATCAAAAAAAAAAGCCTAATTATTTGTGTAATTAGTTTTAATAATTAATTTAATATAATTGATATAATTAATTTAATATAATTGATATAATTAATTTAATATAATTGATATAATTAATTTATTAATTAAATTATTAATTATATTAATTTATTAAGTTTAATTAGTATAATAATAATTGTTATATATCGACAGAGAATTTCTACATGCATCCCATTAAATTGACATCACCCTACTCACTTTAGAAATCACGACTGACATAAGTAGTCTGCTCATCAATGATTTTAATTCAAATATTTTTATTTTAAGAAATTTTTCTCCTTAAACAGTTAAACTCCAACAATCACTGTTGAACCAATTCAATATCGTTAAACTTTTTAGATAGATTTTTCACTACTAAATAGTATAATTACGAAATATCAAGGAGAAGACCTTCCATGGATGTAGTATATTAGTTTCACCGTACACACTCGAGAGCGGGCAATGGGTACTTGTTGCAAGAACTGTATTTAACAGTTTTAGTTAAATTTATAAAAAAAATTATCAAATTGAATTAAAAAACATATATTAAACTCAAGAGAAAATATTCTGCTGACCACAACTGATGTACTAATAATTCCACTGCGTAAGAATAAACGATAGATATACACATATATCTCGTATCTAGTGTGAGGCGACCACAAATTTCGCTGACACGGTGATACGAAATTCAAAAGTCATACTACTCATATACGTCCTCCTCACTACTACATTGTATTGATGATCATTGGTAGTTTTGCTTAACAAAGCAATTTGTAAACATTCGTTACGAGTTGTTAATTTCATATTTTGTGAACTTATTTATTTATTTATCGACACAACTGTGGCATTCGAAGTCGTTGCAGATAACGAGGCAGTAAAGGTTTATTTGCTTACTTTTTATTATCTAACTGATCGCAGAGTGATGTGTGCATATGTACATGCCTACCTACCTACACATGTACTAGGTTCGGAATGAAAGCATTGTAGATATTCGTACTGATATGTGTGTTTCCAAGTTGCGATTGTTTTGATTGCAACAGTAGTTTGCTATAGTGTGCTATGGACTGTTAGAATAGTTAATGTTAATTGAATTTAAACATTGTTTTAGGTAATAGCAGCGAGGAGTACGAACATGGTATAGAACGTCTCGACGTTGGAAAATACGTTCAAACGGTTCCGCATTTAGTTCCGCCAGTACCACATTTGCAAATATTAAACTGCAGCAGATATCAACAAAAGCATCACCAACAGCAAGAACATCAACAACAGCAATATCCTCCGAACTGCTATAATATTCTTGATATGCAAAATTTATCCGATAGTCAAACCTGCGAGAAATCACCGCAACGGTCGCCATACAATGTCTCTTCACCACCACCAACTGCAGCAACGGCGGCTGCAGCAATTAACCTGCAATCACACCAGTACTCTCAGATACACCAGCTGCTAAACAGCAGAAGAATGCATGCAGAGCGCTTCCTCTCTGAGATATCCCGCGCTAGAGAATCTATCTGTGATTTAGACGTACAAGAAAGTGGAGTTTTTGCAAGAGTTCTTTTACAGAAGGGCACACGGTATGGGCCTTTTCCTATCAAGTTTTGCACCGAGCCCTTGGATCGTAATTTTGCGTACGAGGTAAGTCATGACAATATTTATTACGTTAATTATTTATACGTCTACTTAATTGAAGACATTTTGTGTCAACTTATTTTTGTAGAACTGGAATTTTTAGATCAGAGATACTGAGATTAAGTAACAAAATATTATTTTTAAATAATATCTATGTACTAATACTGTTATACAATATTTCGAGTCAAAAAAGTGACTCTGTTGGTTTCAATGACAAACTGATAAATTTATATTCAGTCAATTATCTAAGCACCATGGTCTTACTATTATATTAAAGAATAGTAAGTTTGTCTTTCATCCTCATTCTAAACATTTAACATGAACGCAAAAAGGCTTTAACAACAAATAATATGGATAATGATGCCATTATTCTGCAATCCATTTCAAACATTCCAAAGCTGTCATTTAATTGAAATGCCTTCAACCAATTCTACAAATAAAGACATTGTCTAACAAATACCTTAAGTTCAATTGAAAGATATTGGAATAAAAGACCAATATATCAATATTTTTTCCTATCTGCAAGTTTTAATGAAAAATTCTTAACTATACAGTCAAATAATACTCTATTGAAAATTCCACTCTAGAGCAAAGTGCAGCAGACAATAGGTAATATAAACTCCTCTAATACGCATTGCTATTAGTACCACGCAATCATTATTAAATCAGTCTATCTATCGGTTTATCTCTCCGATGGTATGTCTGCCTTTTAATATCTACTTGCAATTTAAGTTAATCCCATCCAAAAAAAAAACTTGATTTTGCACTTGGATATCTCTACCAAAAATGTCTCTTTATAATTTCTTTCTGATTTTAATGAATAAGACATTATGTATAGTCACCTGATTAATTTCTGATAGTGGCAGTAGGTAGAACTTCCTCTTTTGTCTGATGAGTTAATGTTTTCTATCAGATGCGTATCAGATGTCAACCTGCTGTAAGACTTCTTGAAATCAGACTCGTTAGCTCATAGATTCTTTTATTGATATATCTGCATCTGACTCTACTTGAATATTTTTACAATAGGTATGTCTTTAGTAGATTTTCATTAATACAATTCCTTGCAATTCCAGTTGATCATAATATCTATTTTCTTAACATTAGAGTATAGTGAATATTGACTTATTAGGAGAATCCTCGTTTAGGATAAATTGTAATTTTGCTATATGCATATAGACTTTCTGACGCCCATCATATACTTACTTTTATGTTCAGCTAGTGTTAGATGTCGTCACCTACTAATATTAAAATATTTATAATTTTTTATTCTTTGATCTGATATTTTGGCTTTACATTATGTCATAATTATCTAGTTTTTAACTTTTATCATTATTAAAATTTACTTAGAAGCCATATTTTTTTTTCTTCAAGTTGAGATTTAACAAAATAATATCTGTTGAACACCATAATATCCTAGACAACAACATCATCGGATTCGATACTATTTGTTAGTGTTTAGTCTATATTCCTGGTTCTTTGAAAACTAATTTTCGCATTGTCTATTAGATTATTATCTCCAATCTGGACTATACGATAAGACTCCACTTGGACTTTTCGGTGTTATATGTCAGTGTTTATTTGTCAGTGTTTCTTAAACGTAAATTTTAAAATCTCCAGAAGTCCACGGTAATTATGTATGCAAATCGCAAGAAAAAAAATTCAATTGTAAAAAAGGGTAATTCCACAAAATAAATTTGTGATTTCGCCCGATATGTCGTGCCTCCCTTTTCCCACGATTCATACATTACTATTTCTCTTACTATGAACGAATTTTAACGTGTTCCAGTTTAATCCTTTGACATCTGCAGCAATGTGCAAAACTATATCATATTTCTGTATTCTCCTTACAATTAAATATCAATACTTCCATTCGTATTATATAAATCTCATACGCATAGGGACACACATATCTAGTCCTATTTGTGTGTAGACATAAATACGTACCTACATACATCTGAACATGATATTTAATCCTATCGGAGTATTTGCACAAATTGATATTTTTTGGTGAAAAATGGTGCGAAATCAACACAAAAATTAGTGATTGGAAAAATATTTAATTATAAATAGCGCCAGGCAATATACACATCAATTGTCACCTTTAATTCTCAAGTCTCAATCCACAATTGACAGTTCTGGGTTCGCAATTGTCAGTTTCCAATTGTCAATCAAACCGAAAATTGCCACTCTAGAGCAAAGCGTAACAGGCAATAAGTAATGTAGTCTCATCTCGTACTCATTGTAAGTACTACCAAACGATCGTCTGCCTGTCTACAAGTCAGTCTGTCTATCCGTTTGTCTTTCCGACGGTTTGTCTGCCTTTTAATGTCTATTTGCAGTTTAAGTTAATCCCATCCGAAAAAATTCAATATTGCGTTTGGATAAACCAAAGCTAATTTCTTGCACAAATGGTAGCAAACAAGCGAAAATCCACAAAGTGTCCCTTAAATGAGGATTAAATTTTGAACACTTATAATTCCAATTAGGGTCTTTATTTTATCAGCACGAACCCTCCATCCCTATAACAATCCAATCAAATTATCGCGCCTTGTGCAGATGAACATTATCAGTGCCGCACACGTACTTCCATACAAACATACATACATAGAAACAAACATACGCACTCATCAACATGCAACGGCCTTAACATATGGAGTTAGGTAGCCATAGAAGAAATGTTATCTCCGAATGCAATGACAATGGTATATGGAAGTGGAAGTTGCAGAAATATTCACTGGGAAAAAATATCATTGTTACGGTGTTTGCTGGTAAGTTATGAATTATGTTTGCAGCAAAGTTGATCGTTGATAGTTGATCCCTTCTTTTGCCGACTTATCTTTATTGTTATCATATGTGTTTTTCGAAGGATCATCCTTAAATCAAGCGCTAAGGATTTGTGATCAAAACTGTCGCTTTGCAAAATATTGTGTTCAACTCAATTATGATATATGAAATACGTATATTGTCACCGAAGTGTGTGTATGCTGCCAACACACTCGTACATGTCACACACATCATTTCATCATTTTCTTCAGCTTCAGTCTCAACTTAAAAGACTGCACTGCAATTGAGAGATTATCTCATGCGTACACGCATCTAATATTATGTTGCTGTTACGTTTTAATCCTGATATTTTCATTAACACAATTAAATTTACCCGCTTGCATACATGGTATGTTTGTATGCACGCATACATACTTTTTCCTTGCCAGTCCTTACCATTACTGCACAGCCAGTCCTATCAGTGCTGGTGATAGGGCCGGTGGCGCGACAAAAGCGACTTTGTGCCCGATGCGTTACAGTTTAATTACGGCCACTAAAACCGAAGACGGGAGCGAATGTAAGCAAATTGAGGACGCACTTCGAAACACTCACGCTTCAATTATTTAAACAAATTTTCTCCTGCAGCTCCTCCGTTCTACTTTGCTCGTCTAGCACATCTATCTCGTCGTTAACAACGTGCACCTTCACGGTGCATATCTAAGTTGGCGGAAAATGAGTTTGGCACGTCCACATACAAACGCATACCACAAACTATGCGGTAGTTTCATTTCTATGTGAATTCCAGACCGCAGCGAATTCGATTTTTTATCGCAACATTTAACAGATTCTAACGAGAAACTAATAGCAATTAATTACAGCAAAGCGAATATTAAAGTGAATACGGCCTTTCCTTCTTTACTTATACTCAAAAGTACAATCAAACGAAGCTAATTGCCAAACCGAAGTTCCCAATCTCTCTCGCATCTCATAACGCGTCCTCTCGAAAAGATTTGTTTTAATTGAATCTTCCCAAACATATTGAGTTTTACGCAACACATTACGGATCCCTGAGTTCAATCAATAACAAAAAGATTTTAAACGATTGTTAATAGGATGCGGACGATGAAACGCTGAAGAGTGGATTGCTCACTTGTTTGCCTTCGAATTAACGTCGTGTATATTTATTTTTTTTCTTTTAAGTACGTAGCTTTTAATTTGAAGTCGAGGCAAAAATCTGAAGTGCGTGCAGTTGCATGGGGCGTGTTTGTACCACTTAATCAAAACGTCATTTTTCCGTATGACTGGCAAAACAAGAGCGACCACATGACTTACATTTATTTGCCAATATGCGACCGTACGCATATTAAATCGGTTAAAAGACGACAATTGTGGTTATGCTAATGCAGTCGCAGGTCCAATGGCGAAAGGCAAGTAGTGAGCATCCAATCAAACCTGTTTACTTTTCTGCATATTACATATTCCTAACTTATTCGATACAAATCCCGACTTATTATCTGATAGCGATTCTAAACAACAATTCAAATAAATATTCTATTTTATATGTCTGAAGATGTCCTCCTTAGGTATGCTAGACTGGTAGACTATCCATTTTTGTGTTATTGAATCTACTTTTCTTTATTCTTTCACATTTTTTTTTTTTGATCAATGCTAGTAAAAATTCTTAACTGCTTCTGTTCTTAAGAACAGATTGGTTTTCAATTGAAAATGGTAAACATCAAGAAGCATTATATTCGACTGCCTTCGGTTTAAAGAAGAGAAATAAACAGAAATATTACATTTACTGCTATATATTAGAGCATTAGAAGACAGAACAACAAGAAAATATTCACAACACTCAATCGTGCAGGTTTAAAAAACTGTGAGTATCAATATTAATCCCCTCTTCAAGTAATCGAAAGTATTTACTAGAGATATGGACTTTCAGCGTATGCTTACGTACACAAGGAAGCCAGGTTTGATATACTAGAAGTCCAAAACTCAATCCTTCTTTAAGAAGCCGAAATTATTTAAAAGTGATAAGAAGTTGAGGTTTTGTGTTTTCCGTAGTGGCACATTCAACTTTCAACCTCTAAATCTGTAGAATTCAAGAGTACTTTACAATCCTCTTAATCAGGTTAAGCCCTAAGGTTTTCCACTATACGGTCACATAATAGGTTAGTAGGCCCAAGTGGATCCACATCACATCGCCGCTATAACCTAACCTAACCTACTTATTTATTTAATTTTTTTTTATTTTAATTTATTTATCGGCTTTGATTGGTTTTTTTTGAGCACTCTATTTTGTACAAGTATCTTATAGGCCTTGTTCCTTACCACACGTCTGGCTATACGATTCTAAGTAAAAAAAACTGAAACTAAAGTACACATTTTACTATTTTTGTATAATCTATATTCAAACTGTCCACTAAGATATTTATTATTAGTTAGTAGACTGCCACAATACAATGTCTTAATCTTACCGGGTCTCGAGATTTTCAAAGGAAATCTTCAGTTGCTGTTATTTCTTTTGCATTGCAGTTTTTACATTTCTGATTAAAGAGAATATATATAGGTAGGCCTGTCACTTTCGGTCGTAGCTTTTCCTAGATTTGATTGTTTAATGATTTTATGAAATAGCTTCTGATCGATTATCACCTACAAAGAAGTGATCGAATTAATGTTATTATCATATTGATTATAATTACTAATTATTACTAGTTAATATATTTGAACTTCTAGAGCAGCACTGCCAATGTATTTCATTTGATTAGACTCAGGTAAGCATCCACAAATGTAATTTCATGTACTATTCAACCCTACCTAGATATAAAGAAATTTGAAATCTCTAATTCTTGATCAGTTATCGGTCATCGATTTACTGGTTTCGTCTTTCAAAATTGATTGGTTTACGAAGAGTCGGAAAGCATAATTAGTTTAATCAAGGATAATCTTCCTGTTTATCAAGATGACCAATTACATTTTATTATATCCTAATATTTCATCTATTACTAAAATAAAAAAAATTATGAAAAGAATTAATATTGGAAATAATAAAACCCTTTACCTACTCATATTTGCATGTGTTTCAAAAAGTTAGGAAAGTTATATTATGTATCCTTTTGCGTGTTAAGTATGGACTATTTTAAGAGAGGTAGTCTTTCATAAAAACAAACAAAATTGCTGACTGAGAATTGGTCTATCTTACAATTACAATTATATGTACCTCAAAACAGGAAATCAAATTCTAAGAAATTATAAGGTTCGGTAAAAAGATCAAGTACCATGTACATACTCTAGAAATTGGCTGTCTTCTTTAAGAAGTCTGTTCACATATAATTTACTGGAAAGTCTTTTTTATGACTATAAATGTTTCACAAAACACCAAGAAAGAGTAAGACGACATGATTTTCAATAAATTCTCTAATCTATGGACTTTATATATAGACTATAATAATCAAAATGCTAGTCTCTTGCAGAGTTCGATTTTTAATTAATAAATAATTCTTTTTAACTAATCACATTAATATATTGTGATTTGAATAAACAAATCGCTTTTCCAGAACTTCTTCATATTTGGAATTTCATCCAAAACATTAATATAATTGTTAAAATTAATATCAACAAGATATTATTTTTGATATAGAAGTATAATTATAATGCACCGGTTGTACTTTGAATTAAAATCACAATAATACTTTTGTTTTTACTTGAAAATGAGAATAATTTCAAATTAGCTATTTTATGAGCTAATTTCTATACTCATATATAGAATTTGCATTATAACATATCTATTTTTTCTGTGGATTCAGTTCTTTTAATTTATTTAGTACCAGTTGGTTTAAGATATCTTGAAATCCATTAAAAATAATTACTATTCAACGATTTTTACTTCAATAATTTTTGATTGAATTTTTGTTTCCAGACTCGAAGAGAACTTACAGATTATATTTCTTTCCGATTTCCGATCTTTCCGAATGGTTATTATAATAAAAAGATATTCAAACTCTGAGAACTATATGATGGTAGTTCTTTTCGTATAGAAAAGGTTATTTAGTGTTATATAAAAGATATAACTACAATTAGTCTTCGAGACTGAAAAATTTTTAGGAGATTTGGCTTATAGACTACTCGTATGACACTGCCATAAGACTTCACTAACTGCTGATCCGGATTAAATTGTTGCTTTGTTTTTTTATTTTGCGGTCCATATGTTTCTTGTTTTCAAACTGATTTAGTGGATTTCAGAAAATTATTTTTGTTTTTCTTGCTTGAGTTCTTTAGCGATTAGACAGCACTTTTTAAATTGTCTATTAATCCGTTTTTTAATACCGTTTTTTTTTTTAAATGGACAATAAAGTCATCAAACAGTTGATTTTATAGATCTTTAATTAAACACACTTTAAATAAATAGTTACTCATGAGACTGTTATGGATGCCATTCACGGGACCATTCCAATTTTTCCATATTTAAAAACAGCACCAGATCGTACATTTTTGATGCTAATGGTGCATCGGTAGCGAATGGATCATATTTAAATCTTCTCTGGACCAAATGTGACTTTTTTAACGTTGCCACGTTTTCTAATTTAGCTAAACTTTTTAGTCATCACCTGTATAAGTGGCACTATATTAAAAAAGGATCTACCAAAAGATAACCATATATAATGTAGGGTCTCTTAAGTTGGGAGCTACCTGTCATTTATCAAAAGCCTTGTGATTGACCCAAAGTAGCAATCAGGCAGCATTTCCATTTGTTATTAGGTTAGATAACAACAGCAATCTTAAACATTTGGAACCAAACATACTATAGTCATTCAATTATTTTTAATTATTATATTATTTTTAAAATAAAAAACCATAGATAAATTAACCAGTGTATTAGAGAATGATAAACGAAAATAAAAAATTACTATAAAAATAACTGCACGACCACGCGACTTGGTCAGGTTTTCTGTGCTTGGCACGCAACTCCGTCGGCAAGACGGTTTCAATGTTCTTCTGTTCGAGCAACCTTAATATTAATCATTTGGTATTTATTGTTATCGCAGACGACAACCATAACTTAAGCTGTTTCTACTCGCCACTAGAGCGCTACCCAAGCTATAAAATTGTTAAATTGCTTTACAAGTCAATAAATTCAGGATTAATTAAATATTCATTTTGAAATGATAATATTTAAAATGGAATAAATGTTGTTTTAAAAAACTTAGAATTGTTTGACAGTCTCAATGGATACTGTAATAAATCGATTATCTCTCTTAAAGGTTATTGCTAATACAAATTCTCAAGGATGGCTGGAACCGTCTGCGGAGGTTTCAAATTGGACCCGAAAAATTCGGCTGGTGAGCAAAAATGAGGAGGCGAATGTGAAAAGTTTAATACTGTCCGGCTACGTAAGTAATTTTTTTTTTGTGGGGAGGAAAATAAATAAATTAAAAAAATAATATTTTCAGCTTTTTTACGAAACAACGCAGATTCTAAACGCTGGGGAAGAGTTAAAGTTTGACCCCAGCTGTAAAGCGCCCTTACATGTTTCAGAGGGATTTCTAAACGGAAATTTTTCCTTACCGCTGACCGGGGAAAACGCCAATGAACGGGAAAAAGGTAAGCTTAAATGGTTTTGTGTATCCTTTGCTTTACGATTTTCTTATTTTGCATACATAAACGATTTCAATATAAAAAAGAATCGGAAGTTATTGTTGTATAGTGAATTATCAATTATATTTCTTTTTTTTTGCTATATACACTGAATTAGGGAATCATTAGGAAGACTTGTTGCACCTTGAGTAAAAGCACATAATAGCAACCAATTTTCTTATGCAGTTAAACAAATTCAATTATATATAATTATCGTGTCGAAGTGTAAATTGAAATTGAAGGTTAGCTAGAGGCACTACTAGATTTCTATTTCAGATTTACACGCACCCTTCATAAATGCACCGAAAGTCTTGCTATAAATTTTGTCTTAGGAACAATTAAAAACAAAGTTTTCGAGTGAAAAGAACGTTTAGTGAACCATTCTTTGCTCACTTTTAGGTTAGCATAATCCTCTCTTAAGAACAACAAAACCCTTTCTCAGAATATTGATTAATAAACAATCGCATCTTATGTGTAAGAGTCAAAGAAATATTCAAAGAATCAGACTTTACTCGTTAGACTTACTCTCTCCTCTTACATGCACAAAGATTATTTTTCTGTAAATCTTGATTTATGGACTATTAAATCTAATATGTAGTAGTCAATGCAACTTTTACTGAACCATTATTTGCTCAATTCTAGAATTGTGTGTTTCCTTTATAAGTACATGGATGTTCTTTTCCTAAATCTTAACTTATGGACAATCGGCTAAATCAAGTTATGATTATGATTCGACTAAGGCATGATTTTTTCAGGTTCTGCTAGTATTTGTATCTTCTTTCTTATGACTATTGACTTGTCTGCATATTAAACTCATAGACCCATATGGTTTATTACCTTAGTGCATTTAAGAAAATTTTCCTTAAAGGTTTGTTTCAAGTGTCGAGTATTCTATTAAAATATCTATTTCATATCCGTTAAACTAAATTAATAAAATGAGTTGTCTCTCTCTTACTAGAATAACAGCTACCCGTATTAGCCATATTTTTTTTTATTTTGATGTTTTCAAAGCGAAAAAATAAAATTTGGGCAGCACCTAGAACAAGACATTTTTCTATTTCAGTACCAAACTCTCAGTTTATGATTATGGGGTATGTAGGGTTGATACAGATCAGAAGTGTGAACATGAGGAAGCTTATGACGAAGTGGGTATTTAATTTTTCAAAAAGGCGGATGAGAGGTTGTGAATAAAGATATTGATATTTTAATTAACTATTAAAACATATATGTTTTAAGAAACTTAAAAAAACATTTTATGCTTTATGTAAACCATAAGCACATTAAAGCATTACTTGAAGTCGAACAAATTTAGAAGTTTTTGCATTGTTCTAATTCTTTTTTACTCTCATCTCTTAGGGTAAAAGGAAACTGTATATAGTAAGATATACATGTGAATAAGGATACCAGATTTCATGAGATCATCTTTACTCATGGATAATCCTTACCTACATTAGTTATAACCCTATTCAATATCACTAATGTGCCATTAGTTTCTGATGAATTTCATATTGCCTTTTCACAATATAAAATTTAGAGCCAAATCATTCTTCAATGCTTTGATCCATTGTAAAACTGTGATATAGGGCTAAAGGGTATATACACTGTACTATTTGGTCTTCAGCGGCACTTTAACCAAGATAACGTTGATGCCTGTAAAGTAGATCTCCACATTGATCAACATTACATATTCTATTAGTCACTTATTTCGACTGTGATTTTGTATTCCTTCAAAACAAGGGAAAAATACTTCTCGACAACTATCGCATTCGTTTGATTATATTTAGAATGGACAGTGGTTTAATGTAATCTTCAAGATCTAATGCCTTATCCTTAGAAATAGTTTAAAAACAGTGGGGATATTGTTAAACCTAACAATATTTAATAGACCTAATTCAGTTAAATCAAAACCGTATGGAAGTACTAGTTTCTTTTCCCGGAAATCTTTGAAACTGGGCACATAAGATGGATGAATATTTCGTGTGCGCATTCCAGAAGGTTCGCAGATGTATCCCTTAATCCCATCCTTGATAACCAAAAAATTAACAACAAAAGCTAGTCAAAAAAAAAAATAGCTAGTTAAGAAAAAAGTGATCAGTCTGGATTCAGATTTACATACGCTCAAATATTTTTTCATTTTTGCTGTACTTGAAATACAAAACTCAACGGTGCACTTCAGAAAAAAGCTGAAGAGAAGTTTTACGTCTGGCTGAAATATGGCACAGCCTATTTTAGACATGTTAAGTAAATAAAATAGTAATTAAGTAAGCTATGTAGAAAGAAAGAAGTTCTGTTAGCTATCTAACAGAACTTCTTGTCTCTCTGACTATTATAAATATTGAAATAAAAGCTTACACAGTTGAAGGGAATGCCAAAATATTTCTATTAACTACAATATTGGTTTATTTCACAATTCTTTGGGTTTCTTGATTCAACTTCCCTAAAAATGGTTGAGCTTGGATAGGAGTGGGAAGCGTCACTTAGTCATCGACAACGTATAGCGTCAAAATATCAACACAACCGCTACTGCAACCACCATAACCTACTGTTTCGGTTTATTTGCAAATTGAAAACGGTTAGATAATGAATTATTATTACACACGATACTATTTTCATTTTCAGCCACAGGACCGTATGACAATATACAATTTAATAATTGAATTGCACATATATACTTTGTTATCGCTTTGGCGTTAAAACCTTCAATAACTCAGCAAAGGCACGTACCAATATGACATATGAATATTTGATTGTCGTTAAAAGTCACAAGCATGAGATGCTACAAATCTCATCGCATAGAGCACATGATGTTTCCCGTCCCCTTGTTTAACATTCTATAATTAAATCCAGCGATAACAACTAAATCAATGACAAACACAACAATGACGAACGCAAGCTAAAAAAATAACATTAACGATCACAGATAAAGAGTACATGTAAAAATATTTTTTTAATAACGAATTATGAGGGTCTGTCACAACCTCGCAATATATTAAGCCTCATACAAAGAGCGCAACTCCTATCAATTGACAGAAACTGTGAGAGTTGATTACATCTTACATATACACAATAATGTCACTTTCTATTATCAACATTCGAAAATATAATTCTAATTTCATTATAAAAGTCATTAACATGTCATCAAGGCATCCTTCGTACAGTCAAAGAGCCGTTCCGCTACTGTTTCCAACCAAATCCTATCCCAACATATATAAATGAACAACATTGCCTAATTTAATCCTAATTTAATCATAATCCAACATGCGTCGACAGTCTCGCTTCATGCGAACGTTTCGTCCCGCACACACACACTCTACGCAGGCTCATCTGTACTGATCGCATCTCGTCACGTCACATCGCTCGACAGAGTAGAACTTAGATGCTTTTGGATGTAATCTGAGCAAATGCCGAAACAATCTTTATGCAATGATTTTCATTTGCTGTCAGCGTTCATAGCTGCTCGGAGCTTGTTATATATCACATCAGTCGTGTAAACACTTCAGATATACTATTCCGCTGTATCATTGCAAAGTAATTGCATAACTTATAATCTTATTGTTTGTGTAATCATTTAGTCACCCGTATTTGAATATGTCACAGCTATTTATCAACCCCTCTAACCCTATGCGCTCACTTGCATTTCCCAAAGTAGACATGTCGCATTTAATAATGGTGGTTGCGGCGTTGGTGAATTATAAACTAAATAAATATGAGACATTCCTTGTCAAACTTACGGGTTACCTATATTATCGCATAGAAATCAACACAGTAAGCATATGGAAAGCAGCTGACCAAAATTTGAATGGATAATGTGTAAAAAATTTGAATAGGAACTGTGCGGTTCATCGTCACTAGTACATCCACCACGAACGCAAAGGACGAAGTGAACATTTTGTAACCGTTTTTGAATGAAAGTTTCTCATGTACGACACCTGTACACTCCGCATCTGTGGCCATAACTTTGTGACTTACCAATTTTGTGCCACGTATCAAACCGAGGTGCAACGTAAAAACGCCTTGACTAAGAATACACAGTGCGTCATGGTGTGGTGCACACCACGCATGCACATATTTTTTTCTAATTCGCTCCGTACGTGAACAAATCAAAGAGTACTGTGTTTTCCGTTTCGCATTTAACTCACTGGAAGCTATATCGATGTAAGCTATTTTAGCGACCGGTCTTAAATTTAACTATAGTATCTTTCTATAATGACAGCTAAACTCCACTTGTTCTCCACAACTTACTAAAACGCTATTATCCATAGCTTCCCTCGCATAACAAACAATAGGGCAAAGTCTATGGATATGACTTGCAGTCATATTCGTCCTTTCATTTAAAATTGATGCGAATTTTCGCAATTTTTGACTTGTGCAACTTTTATTCGAAGTTTTGAAGTTCAATCAATTCAATGAATCATTCTTTAAATTATTCGTCTTTTTCTGCAACATATGAAATAGTGTTTGTGTCCTACAAATGTTACAACACATCCAATAATCAATTTATTTAACAATTAAACGTATAATCGAATAGAAAACATAGTGCAAACCTTGAATTTAGAACCCGAAAGCGAACGTGGCAGAAATAAATCTTATATAAACAAACCCAACGAATCCGTAGAACAAAAACAGACACAAGCCGTGATATCTCGATGTAAGACAAGCAATCAATCATAGATTGAATCAAATAGCTATGAACTTCTAATTGATTCGGAAGAATAGCTGACACGTATGTGCATGAGCAGGAAACAAAGCGCCAGCCATGCAATTCTACCTAACCAAAGGGTTAAGTCAATTGCTATCATCATTGCAAATATGCCTCCATAAACTTAGCTTACCCACTCAATACAATTTCACCCCATAGTGCCTATACGAACCATTCTGCACATGTGATTCATTTATGAAAACACATCAATAAAAACTGTTAAAATATCCTTTCACTATCAAAAAGAACTAATCGAAAGCTGCTGAGTGCAAAACATAATTAATCACCTTCGTTGTCGGATTGAATGCGATAATCACTTCTGCTGTGATATTTTTAGAATCGACTAAATCATATACCCGCCGAACCCCTTCTTACAAACTGATTACATAAATAAGCAATTTTCTCCTTTCCCCTTACTTATTTGTTTATGTACTTAATACACTGCAACATAGTCAATTCTCAGACTAAATGATTTCACCTGAATTGACAATATTATGGATTTCACATATGCAAACAATGGAATTAATTCCCTTTGAATATCTGACTTCTATCTGATGGTGATCTGATATTCATCAACGCAAACAATAGTTGCCCTCAGGACAATGCCTTCCCACTTTATATGTGTGGCTACGATATTATTTTATTATAATATATTTTTATAATAAAGGCTGATACCACGAGATAATGCCTGCCCATATATATCTAAGGAAAATATTTCACAGCGATATGCCACAAACCCCGTTTAAAACATATTTTAACATACAGACAAGACTAATCACGACTTGAACTCACATAATATTTAGCTGATAGTAATAATAATAACCGATTTTTTAATTTTTTAAACTGAAATTCCAATTTTTTCCAACTTATCTAGTACCTGGCCTTGTGCATATATTATTTGAGAACTACTCAAATGTAATGCAGCTACATGAACTGTTGATTATATCCCGATTAAAACCAATAAATTTTTACTTACCGTTAAATTACTTTAATTAGTAATTTTTATTAATTAATTAGAATAAAGATTATTTCAACAAATAATTAGTTTTATATAGAGCTTCCCCTCCTGTCCAAGTTGCGCCTAACCGAGGTATTGTATTCACACATTTATAATTGAAATTAAAAAAAAACATTTCTAAAACTAAACCACACAGTTTAAAAAGGATATTAAAATTCAAATACTTTAATTTAGAAACTCCATCAGACTTATTAATCCATAGGCTTCCATAGTCTCCATAAATCGGAATACTTTAATCTGGTCACACCTACGCATTTGCTATTGATAAGAATATCAGGAAAAGTTAAATTAATGATAATTTTTATTATAGCTGAAGACTTTGTTTGTGTCCTGTGATTATCTGGTTTTATCGATCTAAAATATTTTTTAAAACTTCTACCAAAAAACTAAACATAAAAACATAATGATTACATTAACGTTTATTCATATTCCTAATCTATGTCTAAGCCAGCGGAAGAACAATTGTGTAAGAATGGTGTGAATACATTAGATGTGCTGCTGCCCATCCAAATATTAATCATAATTATTGCAGTATTTCAATCTAATTTCATTAAAGTAAGAAAGATCTAATTATTTAAATATTGAAAGATTTACTTAAGTCTATATTTGGATAAGACTAGAAGCGTTACTGCATGGATGGTATAAATATATTAGATTTACTGCTGTAGCTTTAAATAATTATAACAATATATTTAAGATCAATGTGTAGTTTCATTGAATCAAGAGAGATCTGAACTCTAGCCCTGAAGAATATTATAACATAAGTATAACATAATGTGAATAAGTCTCATTGACTATCTCATTTATTTCAAAAATTCTAAAAGCAATAGTTAAAGTGCCAGTTTATTACTATTTCTTAAAAACTATAAACCCACCGCTTATAGTCCAATAAAAAGTATTTTAATTCTACATTATTGAGGCTGTAATGTGATATTATAATGTAATAACCTAATGAGAGTAACAAACACATTGAAGGGCAAACAATTATCAGTAGCCAATTTTTGATGCTGATGATGTTTTTACTCCTTTGCATTTGTTAGACCAAACCCAATAGTTATATGGAATATCCTTACTTCATAGAAATATTATTTAAAAGTTATGTAGTCCTATTATTTTTTTTCTTATAAAACCGCTCAAGTACATCCAACATATTTTAGTTGAATCATTTTTAACTCCTGACTTCTGTAATAACTCACTTTATGTCACTACATACAAAAGTTATCATTACTCCTGTTCGTTCAACTATTTTATTTCTCTCCGCAATTAATGAGGGCAGAGAAACGCTTTTTTCAAAGGTAAAATCCGCTTTTCATTTAAATTAGGTTGCATGATTCTTACTCAGGTGCTTCGAACACCCCCAAAAAAAAAAAAAAACGAGCGCAAAGGACATGTGCAGCACCTGCAGCATTTAATAGTTCAAAGAGTGTTACATGACTTTTGTGATCGAAATCAGTCCACTGGAACCATATCCACGAAGTAGCATGAATGGCTTATTTTCCTTGAATATAATGTGCCATAATTTCCCAAGCATGCTACTGACCCTTAAGTCCTGACCCTTAAGAAATGTAGTTCCAACGGGCTAAACTTCACAATCCCTTCTGTGGCAAGCAGTGCGTGGGCTGCTCATTCACCTGTTGTATAGCCCGAGTGTGCAGGAGTCAGTCAGTTCAACAGAAGGCATCACAAAACAGTAACGCACTTGGATGACACTGCATGACGGCATGAAGGAATAAGGGTTTGAAGACAGGAATATCAATGCGAGCAATAAGCCAAAATATCTGATATTCGTTAAAAAGGAGTTTTTGTTTTGTTTAAACTCGCACTTGCACTTGTCCAAGGGTTGTTGGCATTTAGGGCAATTATCTATTCACTTTTAACCTTCGATAGCACTCGACTCGAGTGATATAAATTATGAAAATATTTACATGCTAACATATTGAAAGTTTAGTGGCTTTTTGTTGTTGCTGCGTTCAATTTTCGTGCTATATGGACTATGAGGCATACAATACAAAAAGGACTTTTGGTTGACATAGCTAGAATTGTCTGACCACTTGTTTATTGAGAGGTGAACCGAGCGGATGTTCAAAGTTGCATTCCTCTAGAATTCTATTTAGGAATCATATAAATCATATTTAAAAGTTAAATATATATAATTTTTACTGAAAAATAAAACGTTGCTAAATTAGTGTAAATTGTTTAAGGTATTAAGGATACTCAAGATTTAAAGTGAATTATTTGTATAAATAAAGATGAGCTACCACGGTTTTCTCATTCAATTAAAGTTACTACAAAATTTATTCCACTGAATTAAGTGATTTATTTTGAAAATATTATTATTGATGATAAATGGTTATTCCATTTTTTGTACTAGGTGTCATATATAACGGAAATACAACAGGTGATGAGGATTTCAGTAAAGAAAAAGTCCCTGCCAATCAGTCCGAAAATAATTTATCTGACGACGAAAACGGTTTCGATATACGCTGTGAGGTCTGTGATAAAACATTTGCGGATATAGAACTGTAAGTATCATTTTCTCAACCAGTTATAAAATCAAGTGTACATATATACAAAATATATACAAACACATAATAACCATGGGAGATTATTTGGTATATATTTCTCAGATAAGTATGTGAGTAACTTTATGCTCCAACTTTCGATATCCGATTTTCAATAACAAGAAATTATTCTATATAGCCTATGGAATTTATAAAATTGGCTACATCAAGTTATATCTACGATAGGAAGTTATAAAAAGTTTTTATTGTATCAGTAGTTTCTATATTGTACTTGTAGAAAGAATTTATTTTCGATAGCACGAAGTCCATAATGTATAGCTTCGAAAGGTTGATACACGGAAGTCGCCACAATATTACAAATGAACTAGTTCTTACAAATAAAAATAAATCAATAGTGAATTATGATAAAACAAATATTTAATATGAATATATTAGTTTACTAAATCCAATTCTAATCGCATGAATTAATTACATTGGTAACAATTATTACTAAAACATTGATAGCTCAACGCTTACTTTATGGAAATCATCTTAGCATGTCTATATATTCTTTAAGTCAGCTTCGCGCTGGAAATCTTTTTGTGTGTCTTCATGAATACAAATCAAAAATCTTTTTACTCATTTATTACCCTTTCTTGGTAACCTTTGTGAATTAGTGAATCATGTATTATATTTAGCATACTTAGTTTATCATTATATGTTTCACAATATGTACCATCCAATTATTTTTTAGTCAATTATACATTCAAACTGGAATAATGGATGAGTTTCATACTACTTCAAAATCCAGCTCCGAATTTTATATGTGAAACTTGTCATAATCACCAAGAGTTATAATCTTAGCTTTATTTTCTTTAAATTTAGTTTTATCGAAATTTTACCACATTTTATGCGTCGTTAATGCACAAGGTTCTTATATTGCTGTCCTTATATTGCTGAAGTTGGATCTTTTAGCACAACGTCTAGATATTTCAATTCTAGTAGTAATTCGAAAGAATAATTTTCGTGGTTTTTCTCCCTTTTTTATTTATTTTAAAACTCCATTTTATATCTCGAGTTTTGAAAAGAATACCTACTTCTAGCAAGAATGACTATAAGCACATATATATAATAATTTATACAGCAATGTGCCAAGTTGGTATATTTCACTTATCTCTGAGTCCAAAATTAAGTTGTTTATTCTGGATTGATAGCGAGTCTCCTTGTGTTATTGCCAATCACAATTCAAAATCATCTGATCTGATGTTATAAATTTAGTATAATTTCACATTATATTTAATTAATTTTTTAGATAATATTCTACAAATATTCCGTATATGTTACAAACAGTTACTTTTTATAGTTACTTTGTAATCCAATTCAATCCACACTACTTTAATTGGAACTGTATATACACAGAAGTCCATTAACTATTAACAATCATAATGCAAAACGTTCAAGAAGTAAACACCAAATCGAACATTTGGACCAGCACTTCGGAGATTCGAAAATATACGAGTTGCGGCATAATGGTCGCGGTACGAACCTCAAAACTGAACGACCTCTTCTGCAGAACGTTGAATTTTATTTTCGTTTTATTACATACAAATACATATAACGACAAATACTCATACAAAATGTGATGTTCGAATAGCTTTTCGTAGTTAAGTGGAAAACGCTCGAAGCTTCGAAACCTAACCCGATCTGTAGAAACCATTTCATATAAGGTTCATAGCATATATTTTATGCAATTATTGTACCCAAAGAAAAGCTTCCTTTTTGTTGGTATGAACTCGATACTGTATAGATTAAAACTGTTAATACACAGGGTAGCCAATGGCAGCTGAATCTGTAATATCCAATTCGTTAAAGTCTCATAAAAGCTTCTCTGCGATACTTGTAAATCAGTTTAATGATACACAGTTTGTAACTTACAGGGAATATATAATCACTATTTAACCTGTAGGTCTTAGAATTAATTAATACTAGCTATTATATTACTACACAGACATAATAAAGCGATTTGTTCTCATATGTATAGTGAAAAAGGATTCAAGTTAAAATTATTTAGTATTTATTTACATATAAAAAATAGTAAAGAGTGTAACTTTGTAAGTGGAAACGTCATCGTAATTTACAGAGAATACCAGCAAAATGCATTAATACTCACATTTACACGTTCATATAGTTTTGGATTACATGGTTTATGGCAGTACCTCCAGTGCTTTCCGTTCACGAAGAAAGAAGTTGGTAATTAAATCACGAAATTAGGGAACGCTTACACGCAAGTGACTATTTAATGCGAAAATTGAAGTACAGTTCGTACCTTTGCCTTACGTTCTTTGTCAAAATTCGAAAATGATTTAACTAAGTAGCGAACTGAACTGATGTAGAGTAAATCGTACCTTACTTGGCTACCTTAAGTCATTTTTGCTGGCTAAGTTAAGGTATCAGTGTCGTTGGTGCGTACTAAAGTCTCTTCAATATTTTGAAATGGGATAATGAACGCAGGTATTGTAGCGCTACTTGCACTTTTACAGCCTGAATCACAAGGGTGCGCAGGATTTTGTTGTATCTTATCGTTCAGGTGGCACAAGTCCTTTTCATTTGCATTAATCTGATTTATAACAATAATTGTTTGTATTTGAGTGCACTAAGCGCCCACGCAAAGTGCCGCCTCATTTTTCGAGGACACTGCGTTATATGGTCAAAAACGCGATAAGGATCTCATTTCGCCGTAGTCAAAAGGTATAAAGAGTATTGCGGCTACCACTACTGCCAATACCACTCACTTATTCACACCTACATGTAGATATGTATTTTGACTTTCAGAGGAGTTGGCATATGCCAGTACGTTGTGCATATCAAGGACATAAATCCGTTTTTATTTATTTCTGATTGTGTTTGTGTTAGTGTCGCTGTTTGCATTTGTGTTTGTGTTTGAATTAAACTCCCTAAGTGGCTTTAAGATCTTATCATACATTAAATATTGAACATCATTTGGTTAATTGTATTCGCCAGGACATTATCTTGTCTGGCATATCGTGCATATGCCATACGCCCAGGGTGAGGGCAGTGTGTGTCGTGTGAAAATTTTCACGTGCATATTTCTTCATGTTTTTGATTTTTTTTAAACTCACATTTCAATTTTATTGTGTTTATACACATGTAAATTTGCTTATTTGTTAAAAAGTAATAAGAATAGTATATCTTACATTTACCATAACTTACACATTTTACATTTATGCCTTTTGCCTTTTTCAGCCTAGACGATCATTTGGTCGCTGTTCATCACTTTCGAAAGAACGAATTTTCCTGTGAGCTGTGCGCAAAACTTTATTGCCATAGACCTCTGCTACTTAAACACCGAGCCCTTGATCATAACGACGTTCGAAAATATCCCTGCGAAAACTGTACAAAGGTAAGTGAATAATACATATATATCACAAACCCCAAAAATCAGAATACGTATTACAATAGTGATAGATTATGAAAGTAAGTTCTAAGTAAGTTAAATAAATGTGTGATAGGTTATAGCTCCATGTTCTAGTAGGATCCAGAATAAATTTGAGAAGTGAAAACTTTTAGTTGAATATCTAAAGTTGAGTGTTATTATTAATAGAGGCGAGTAATATTTATGCAACATCGAAAAATTTATTTCAAAAGAATGAGTCGCTCGCTACCATAGTTATTTTTCGAGCACTCCGTATTGTTCCATATTACTCAGCTATTGAATTCTTATCCAAAATTCAGTGTAGCCTGCACAAAAAATCTTTTTTAATTCAACACTGACTTTTCATATAGGATTCAGCTAATAGCATACTAATCAGACAAAAGTTACCGATATTTTTTTTAGCGTAGTGAATACGTTACTAGTTATTAGTTAGAAGTAAATTAGAACCAACACTAACCAAGCAAGTGTCAATAATTACCACTTATATATAATTCCATCAGCTGCTAGCTAGTAGTAGACTAAACATGAAAGTGGCAACATGGACTTCTTATACAATATTTAATATTTTGCTAATTACAACTAAATATGCAAGATCCAACTTTCATCAAAGATTTAATATGTTATTGGTTAGTGGCAAACCAAGCAAGTGTCACTACTTACCTGTTATACCTAATTTAATCGACATCAGAAGTGTATATCGGTATCTAAAGTATTTTAAAACTTCATAGTTTTAATTCATTACTTAATACTTATGTAACTCTTCGGACTTAATCAGATCCTTATTAAGCCTTAAAAGTCGTGTTTAAATATATTATTATATATCTAATGTCGATCATGATTTCACACTTGTCATATCTGTGTGTCATATATGTGTGGCTAAATTATTATTCAAGGAGTTATGAGCCATTTTGTGGTCGGAAATTTTCTATTACTTCCGTTTCTATTTAAACGTTGTTATATTTTAGGAGCCTAAATCGTTGTTTAAAGAGTCCTAAATATTGTGTGTCTAATTTAGGACTTGTAATGTTTTATTTATTTACCAGATTTAATATTTGTAATAATTACGGAGAATAATTGTATATGTAATGCATTATATATATTTTATGCTATTCCAAATATCAACAGATTTCAATAATAGTTGTAGAGTTTTAGGGACATAACCGTATATCTAAATCAATATATATTTTATAATTTACATTACAAATGTTAATTGTTAGATACTCAAAATAAGTATCTTACAGGTATGACAGGTATACCATAACTATTTGCAGACTACACTTTATTTAATTTATTTTAGACACAGTAAATATCTTGCCAAGTTTTTTAAGTATCTTCTACAGCTGTCTTTTCAGCTCTACTATGCGGATGTACATAAAAATATTTGGTTTTTTTTTGCAAATGATAGTCAAGTACTAGTTTTGGTCAAGAGGACGACGCCTAGATTCTTACTGCTCAAATCTATTGTATTATAAAAATTTTAGTTTAAAACAGTTTTGAATCGACAGTTATTTTAATCTTTTTATGTACAATTTATTCTTCTTTTGACAGTCTTTGTATAATAAAAAAAACAACAAAAAAAGAAAAAGTAAAAAAAAAAACAAAAGTAAAAAAAATTTAATGGAATGTCACGCCACTTAATATTAAAGTGTGAAGATTGATCAACTTGTGATCAAGTGTCTAGCTGGTCCCATAAAGATAAACGTCAAAGTCATTGAGTTATGGAAAAAACTTTTGATTTCTACCAGATCAACAGCCGCGGGCACTTACTTTTAAATTGCTTAAATTTTAATGCATACATAGGTCGAGTACAAAGTAATAATTGAACACAAACAGGGCGTATACCCAGAGAAACACTTATTGCTTGGCGATCATGAAATTTGGAGCTTTTACAATCCGTCGACTGCTACGCCTGCGTCTGAATGTCTTTATTGGACTTAGTGGTATCATCTGCTGCTGCTACTGCCTTCTTCTGCCACTTTAAACCATAATGACGTTAGGTTAATTATTGAAATACATACGCTGTGGCCGCTGCCACTTTACTTTACCTTGCATTACTTTGCTTCGCTTTGCTTCACTTTATTTTACTTTACTTTGATTGAAAATAATTTTTAAATGATCTTCTTCCAATACGCATTCAAATCTTCGCCTACTCGTCTACCGAAAATACAGCTACAAACATTGATCAAACCTCTAACGGTAGTTCCGTTTTCGATCAAGAAAACGAAAAACAGTCCAATCATGCGCATTTACGTGGTCTTCACAGTGATGACCGATCTTACCATCACTTTTAACGGCGAACATCGCCATGCTTTTTTAACTCGGTTATTACCATTACTTAATGCTTGATTAGATTTACATACATACATTCATACCTTCATACATACCTATATACATTTACATATGACATATTAGTGTTGCGCTGCCTCAGTTCTACTAAAGGGATTTTGTTCTTTTGTTGTTGGGTTTATTCTTATATTGATGTTTTGGACGTCTTACTGCATTACTGTATTAGTTTTCGCTTGGGATATATTATTTCTTTTTTTTTTGGGTTCAGTAAAACAAAAATGCTGTCATACACGAAAACGAAGGTTGAAAAGATTTAATCTGGCTTGCTATGAATAGAGCTGACAACTAAGAGTTCCAATTTGAATAGAAGATCAATACAAAACAGAGACTCAGTGCTCCCGATCAAAGAGGGTTAATACGCTGAGATATGTAAATGAGACTTAAATAATCATTAATTATTTAACTTTGTTTTCATTGATAATAGAATCGTAAACGCCCTAAAAAATCATAAATGTATATAATAATCAAAATTTATAGGACATTTGACAAGAAAATTTTTTAAGACCTCCATTAGTTATATACACATTTCATTATTAACAAATATTTAATAACAATTTTCTTTTTAAAATGGGCTAATTGGTCAATAATTATATAATACATAATTATAATAAATTTAGTATTTAAAAAAAAAATCTTATTAACCAATATAAAATCAATATTTCGACTATATTCTATAGTCATCTTCAGAATACTATAACTGTACAATATATTCAAAATATTGGTTTTATATTATTTTCGAAATATTATCGTATTATTTGTATTTCGACTATATTCTATAGTCATCTTGAGGGTACTCTTCAGGGTACTATGACTATACAACACAGTCGAAGTATTAGTTAAAATAAAAAATTTTTTAAAGTCTAAATTTTTTTTAAAAAATTTGTTATTAAAAAATTTTTGTCATCAATATCTGCCTTCGTAAATAAGAATATTACCTCTAACATTCACAGAGCAATTTCATGATACTGCACCATAAATAACCTTACTGTCCCCTGACTCGCCATATCCATACAAATATTCCTATATCTAATTCCGAAAAGTGAACTTAAATACGTTACTGTAATATGAGCGGTAATAAATGATATATTATAATAGTCATGATATAAAATAATAGATGATATATTACCTAACATAAATTAATAGATGGCTGTTACACTCTAATCGATTCTAACACTCCATACCCTTCTCTTTCGTGTCCTTGACGACACCATTTAGTTCTAAAAATTTAATTTAAACATGCTACTGCAATATAATCAGCAATGTCCTTATCCTCTCTAACTCCTCTTCCAGCTAATCTGCCTTTCCTGGCTCCCTTATCCCTTTCGTCCATGTATAAAAATACATGCATAAATTTCGAAAATTGAATTTAGATATTCTGCTGTAATGTAAATAGAGGAGAAGGAGATTATCCTCTTGTTACCTTATCTAACTCCTTTTTCAGCTAATCTACCTTTCCTGGTTCCCTTACCTTTTACACCATCGAATAGGATTAAAATTTAAACGAAAGTGCTTAAAGATGATATCATGCTATATTGGACTATCATCAACCTTAGCTTAATCCATTTTCTCCACTAACTCTCTTTTATATGGTTATAAAAAAAACGATAAATTATTCATAATTCATGATAGAAAGTGTTTAATGAAGAAAGCAATATTTACTCCCAAAAATTGATTGAAAGTACGCTACTGTAGTGTATGATCGGCCTTAGCCTCCTCCGCCACCTTCAAACAACAGTTAAATTTACTCGTACATATAAAATTGTTGAGATTCAAATTTAATCCATTTGATGTTACAAGAAGAAGTGAAGTAGCTGTAGCACGAGCTATTCTTGTTTTCATACATAAACCAGAAGACAATGAGGCTTCACTTCACGGCTGTGCTTCGTCATGTCGATATTCGTACCAAGTTGAAACATTACCAGTATGACAGCATGATTAGGCATAACAGTACCAAAGTATAGAAAATCGTGTGCAATGCAGGTTTTTTGATTAGAGGATTGTGGGATTGTGGGTTTGTGTGTTTGTGTACTGTTCAATGCTCAGTGCTCAATGCTCCATGCTCAATACTTTCCACATACATACAGTCGTTTTTAAAACGATAAAGCGATTTAAGACAACAAAGAAACTCACTCCAAAGCTTCAAATACCGAATAATGCGGTACGAAGATCGAGAGTGATGTGTGTGTAGATACAAATTTATAGAGGGAGACATATTCCATTTGAAAACTATAACTATTCCCTCACAAATGGTTTGTATGCGGACGCCTTTGATGAAACGTTGTTACGGTTAAACGACATTTGTACCAATTGATGGAAACAATTGATGGAGGTGTTGCTCTGCTAATATTTGCGTAATCTTTATTATTTATCACGGTGTGTGTAACTTTATACATATTATTCATATTGTACATATTATACATATATTATAAGAAACAAAATGTGAGACAGATCCGTTTAGGAGACTAGTTGGCCTGGTCGATGCTTAATTATTTACAATTTCTTAATTTGGTTATTTTAATGGTATGAATGATTGATTAATTTCTGTTTTATTGAGAGGTGAGCTTAGCCAACGACTTTACTCTTTGTTTGGAAGTTTTAAACTTTTTGTAAGATCAAATCTACCACCATACTTTCATATAGATAGGCTTTATACACAGTATACCATATACATACTTTTATTGTACAAGTGTTTGAATTGGATCTGTGTAAACTGAATGTGTGTTTATTGTAAGGAAAACGAAAACAATTTCAATTGTAGTATCAAATATGTAATTATAATAGATTTCCGAACATTTTATTTGCAGGTATTTTGTGATCCATCAAACTTACAGCGCCATATTCGCAACCGCCACATTGGTGCTAGAAGCCACGCTTGTCATGAATGCGGGAAAACGTTTGCGACATCGTCCGGTTTAAAGCAGCACACTCATATACACTCATCTGTTAAGCCCTTCCAGTGCGAAGTATGTTTTAAGGCATATACTCAGTTTTCTAATTTATGTCGGCACAAGCGTATGCACGCCGACTGTCGTATGCAAATCAAATGTAATAAGTGTGGACAAAGTTTCAGCACTGTAACTTCATTATCCAAACATAAGCGGTTTTGTGATTCAACAAGTATAGTAACAACTCCAGTGGGGATTGCTTCAGGACTTGCGCAGCAGTTATCGCCACAAGTAACGCAGCCAAGAGTTTCAGTACCAGGAGCGAATGCGTCTAATCCCACAATGGCTGCTCCACCAAATCCGTTCTTTTTATTCCGCTCACCGACACCATTTTTTCCTGGTTTCCCAGGAGCCTATGGCTTACAAGGAATGTTTGCACAGAGTCAAGCAGCGCACAATTCAAACTTTCCACTGATTTTTCCAAAACCGAACTTGGATTTACGGATGCCAACAGCAAATCAGTGTAATTCGGAAGAGCCAAAGTTTGCTGCAAATTGCACAAACCTTAATAACTTAGACTTAAATCAACACATAAACTTTGACACTTTGCGTCACTCCCTGCCTACAAAAGTCAATTACCAGCAAGGCACGAGAACAAACAGTTGCAACAAAAATCATAACTACCTTGAAATTAATGCCTCAGACGTATACAGTACCTCCTGTCCAACACCAAAAAATCGCAATTCTTTTTTGCCTTCAGATGAAGATTCGAATTCATCAAGTTTTGCACTTAAATCTCCACCTTCAGAGTCGATGTTTGAAGGTATCACAAATGGCGCGAAATATGAAAAACGCAACTCAGAAGATGATAAGGTGAGCAAAAGAAAATTTTAAATAACTATTGCATCTTATTACATCTTTCTTATTTTAATTTTTTAGAAATCCATAGATATTATAAACACTCCACCACCGGTTGAAAGTAATTTACAGCAGTCGAGCAGTACGGAGTTGCCACTAGATCTAAGCGTCAACAAAAAACAAAAACGAAAAGAAAATAGTGACATTATGTTGGAAAAATTATCGAAAAAGATTAAAACTGCTAACGAAAGTGAGAAAGGAAGTTATGAAAGAGAAAATGACAACAATAGTGAACACAAAGTACAACAAGAGTCCAACCCAGACCTAGACGCTGATCAATCAAATATTAGCGCAAAAAGTCCATCTGAAATAAATTCAGTATGCTTGTCATTTTATAAAAATTCGGTGCCATCAGTATCACCTTGTCCAACACCATCACCATCACCGCCAAGCAACGATTTACAAAGTGGTAATGGAGAGAGTTTACCAGCAATGGCCTGCCCACAACCTATTCATCCAATGTTTCTGGACGAAATATATCGAACGAATGCATTAGCGGCATTTCAAAGACCATTTAATTTTTTAGGCTCAATGAGTGGACGGTCTTGCTTTGAGCGCACGTCAAACTTGGCCGTGCATACGAACGGCAATGAACATTTTCCACCTGAACACACATTTCGAGAAGCTTTACGAGCAACAAGTCTTTCAAGTAGAGTTCTACAAGCTACCACAGGCAAAATTAAAGATCGCTATACGTGTAAATTCTGCGGTAAAATGTTTCCACGCTCAGCCAATCTCACTCGGCATCTTCGTACACATACCGGAGAGCAACCTTACACGTGCAAATATTGCGATCGTGCTTTCTCTATTTCATCAAATCTACAGCGCCATGTACGCAATATACATAACAAGGAACGTCCATTCCGTTGTCATTTATGTGATAGGTGCTTCGGCCAACAAACAAACCTAGATCGCCATCTCAAGAAACACGAAGTCGATACAACCGGCCTTGGTTTAAACATCGGTGATTCCCCTTCATCAAATGAAGCAGACAGGGAAGAATCATATTTCGATGAAATACGCACATTTATGGGTCAAGTAACGTATAACGAGAATTTATATACACCAACCAGTATTCCAGGAGCAGAAAACGACACTGACTATGCTGGCAGTGATGCCGAAAATGATATTTCAATATCTCGATCATCCTCAGCCGATGTCATACTATCCGAATCGAAAGAAACAATAGCAAAGCAAAGCGATAAAAGTATTCGGACACTCTCATAAAATCAATTGCTAAGCAATTTATTAATTCTACTCCTCGAGTTCTGCACTATCGCCAACAGCGTATCAACAACTACCTACAATACTATATGCCAATCAAATCAACTTTCGGAGATGATAGCACGACATGAAAACCACTTCAGAGAAGCCATTCACTTTCTTCTATTTATTACAATATTGGCTTCTTTGCAAAATAATTTAAGTATTTTAAGATATTCAAATTTATGCACCCAAAGAAGTACATCAATGGGATGCGTATAGATATTTATAGAACTATATATTGCTTTTGACATTTTGAAGGCTTTAATTTTTTCTAAATGATGGCTAGTATTACAGAGAAGTATCAGATATCTGATTAATATTTATCGTATGTATAAGAACGAAACTTTCTGAACAAAAGAGGTTTAGCTCAATTTAGTCTTTAATTGTATTTATAGCTTAGAAAAGTTAACCAATACAAAAATAATACTTACACACTTTTACACATTTTATTACAATTGTAATTTTGTTAATCTATTTACTAAAAACACGTTATCAAATTGGACACTGTCAATTTTGAATTTCTTAGATAATAGTTATCTTTTCATTAATAAAAAAAACAATGTATGGAAAATTATAATCTGTTTTATTTGGGGTCACATATCAGTAGTATATTCACCACAAAATTCATTATTAAGTCGATTTCTAAATTTAAGAAAGCATATAATAGGGGCATGTACTTCGACAGACTCCTAACGTGGAGAAAACATATCCTTGCAAAAAATCCACCCTTTCGATTCTGATTCCGGGGGTGCCACAAACGGAGGAAGTAACTTATTGACGCTACAGACGCAATAGTGATAGGCTAAGAAATGCTTTGAAATTATCTTAAGAATTAGTCTTAAAAGGATGGCAAAAAACTAGTAACTTTTTTAAGTAATAACTTTTTTTAATTTTTATTTAGAAATAGGCGAAAATATCAGTTTCTATGTCAATAAAGCAAATTTTTTATTGATATTATAACTACTTTGTAAATCACTTGGAGAACTGCAAGCTAATTAGCTAGAGTACCATAGAAGATCATGTGAGGTATCCGAAGAACTTCAACCACAAACCAACTTTAAACTATTTCATAGATCTTGTTTAAATAAAACTGTCATCTACAGCAAGGCTGTTCAGACCAGATACGATAGCTGAAAGAAATACATATTTTTATAGTTTTTTTGGAGAGAAATAAAAATATGACTATAATGTTAAATTTATTTTTTTTAATTTAATAATGAAAATTAATTATTTGGGACACTATAAAAATAAAACAATATAATATTACCAAAGTGCACCAAAAGAAAATTTACGTAATTGTGGTAGATTAGAAACATGTCGCGGGCCGCACAAATATTGGCCACGGACCGCATGTAGACACCGTGCTTTGGACAGCCTTATCTAAAACATAACATGTGTAAAGCAACATTCAAAGATTCTCTACACCTTATCCTCTACACCTTAACCTCGATACAATCTGATACAATCACAACAGTCACATGATTATTAATTTTTAATTATTAAAATTGAAGACATAAGGTTAATCATAAATTAACATGATATAATACCTCACTGTGAATTTCTCATCCAATACAAATTATTGGAAAAATATTATGGGTCCTTTAAAAAATAAAAACTATTAACAAATTTTATAAACTAATCTGAAAGCCTGAGAATAAGTTGACAGTTAGACATCGCTACTCTGATTTATCTTTTTGTTTAAATCGAGATTTATGAATTATAAAAGGCCCCCGATGTGTCCTTAAACTTAATATTCATCGTTGTAACTATATACGCTTAGCTTATGTATATGTCCGTTATGAGATGAAGTGAATCAAATATAATTGATTTGTTTACGATTCACTCCCAGAAAGTCAATATGAGATATTGAAATCATATATCTCAAAAATTGAACGTTAAGTATACGTTAAAATCAACAAATAGTCAGACTGACGAAAATTTTCAGATCGATTTGTCACGTCTATGATGTGTCCTTTCTTATATTATTCACATCTGAGTATATCTACAATAAATAGGTTAGATGTTATAGTAAGTTATGTAGTTTGAAAATTAAAAATTTATATTCTTCGTAAAATCTCCATTATCTCTTTAATTGCGCTATTAAAATCTAAGCAGTTTTAACATTGATTTATCAGAGAGATTTACGGATCGCTCTAATGTGTTTTTCAATATAAGTATAATAATATAGATATTTCCCACTATGTGTGTTATTTAGAACACATCTTTAAGTTGCACCTTAGTGATTTCAGATTTTTTTTGTTAAATTTTTTTTTTTTCGTAAGATATGAATCTTCGTTACAAAGATAGTTATATACTTTCCGAAGTATTGTTCGCAGATAGTCTATGTGTTAAATATCAGTATAAAGTCAATATATATTCTTTATTGAATCTCCGATTTCTCTTTTCACTTTTGTTGGGTATAATAATATACCCTATGTAATATTATTATGCCACTTTTGTATATGGCAATTGAAAGTATTATCGTATGTTATGTATTTAATATATATATGTAATTACTTAATTAAAGTCAAATTATATTCTTTTTAGAATCTCCAAGATCTCTTTTATTGCATTACCAATATTTTAGCAAATCTATATCAAGTTTAATATATATAAGTCTCATTCCATCAGGAACATAGACGATTTACATAGAATCTCCAGTTGTCTCTATCTGTGGTTGAATGCCGTAGTTCGTTAAAGACTTTACCATATCAGTTTCGGTGTATGTCAAGTTTAAGGGCATATAGGTATTATATTAGTAAAAATATTGTTGTATGTAATGTATGAAATGTATTTAAATTAAAGTGAATCACTGAAATAAGGTTAACTGATTTGTACATATTCAAATGGAAGAATCAAGGAACAATTCATACAATTTTTCGATTGTAATATTTCAAACGATTGATTGAAGGAAAGTCATCTGACCTGCTTATGAAAAATACATGATCGCAATTCGTAGCGTAAATCATCATTAGTAATCCAACATAAATATAATTTTTTAATTTATCGAAAATTCTTCTTCTTCATATACATAAGGTGCAACTCATTGAAGATACCCAAGACGAACTTGGGCAAAAAAAGGGAAAAGCATTTTGAACTACATCACCTCATGAATCGGAAGCCCAGTTACGGAGAAGTAAGTGAGCATACGTGATTCTTTAAGTACACAATAGTGTGAATATTGATATTATTAGTCTTAACATTTGTTGGGCATTTACTTAACTTCCTGTTATTATTAAAAGCCGTTTCAGTGGATATTGTATTTTTGTATTGGCCGAAGGCGTGATTCGCAAAAGTGAGTTAATTACCCTTCGGATTGCTTAGTGTGTTACGCCCTTTGCTTAGTGTGTTATGCTTTGGTACGAGTAACAAGAGTTCGAACTCGTTTCAGGTTTGGTCAAATTAAAAATTATGTATCTGCAGCGCAAGCATCAATCATTATTCCACTCCACTAATACGTAGCATTTGCACAGAAAGTGGAATATGTGTAGCAATTGTGGCGCTCGATCTGCTACTGTTGCCATATCGAATAATAACACAATTTGCGGTCACTTTCGATTGCCGATGTGAAACAATAGCGCACAGTGATTTTGGCCCTGACCACAGCTAACAAATCTAAGAAAACAAATTTTAAACTATTTAGATATCAATTTGTATTATGACCAATACGACCAGTACGGTAAAAACCAATTGATTCCAAATTAGTTTTATTAACCTTATTTTTTTTAATAGCTTGTGAAGAGTTCAAAGTCGCTTTTACTGTGCGAAACTGCGGTTGAATTCGAAGAGCACGCACTTTAGGTGTCTATACAATCCAATACAGGAATACTCTACTTCTATGTAGTAGACAGATACTATAGGTATATATACTATACATAGTAGACTTCAAATGTTTTGGTTTTACCTGATTGACAGTTCTGTCATCTTTTCTTCTTGCATCTATTTTAAGCACTTTCAGTTTGTATTTATTCCAGATAAACGCTTCAGTTCGCTTTTATCACGCGTGCTTAAATATTCGTACTCTGCATACCGAGATAATTATTTTATTTCTACTCATGAAGTAGTCAATACACATAGATATTAACTGCTTTATGGAAAGTAATTACCTATACAAACAACAAAAATAAAACTTTTTTAATTTGTTGCTTCTGTATAAGCTTTCATTTTACCGTGTTTCTGTTATGCCATATTTTTTTTTTCTTTTTATTTTTTGTGTACACTAATGCACTGGGTTTTCTCTACTATGACAAACGCGCCCATTCTATTTAGAGATTCGCGTTTTGCGACAGCTTAGAGTAATATCAAAATTTGCATCCATTCTATTTTAAATTTGGCCTACAAAGCTAGACGACTTCAAAAAATGTTGGGACATAAAAATAAAAATGAAAATATAACATTTGTTTCACCTAAGATTGCCACAGGAATCATTTTATGAACTCCTTCGCTGGTCTACTAATGCAGACTCTTAACACAACCGTGATCAAGATCTTTGAGATTGGAATTCAGTTTGCTATTGCCTTCAAAAGTGCCCACTTCTTTGTATTAGTTCGAATGCATTGAATACAATTCAACCAGCACAAGTTTGTGTAATCATCATTGTAGTCAAGCATTCGTTGTGATATCTAACATACATACATACATACATACATACATACATACATACATACATACATACATACATACATACATACATACATATATACATACATACATACATACATACCCACAAGGTATGTCGCACATATGCACGTGGATGCTGGATGTTGGATGGATGCAGATGTAGTACAGTCTAAGCAGTTCATGTTGTTGGAAATTTATGTCATCCTTTGATGTCATGTTTAATCTTACGATGACATTTCGAACATAATTTAAACCCACGCACCAACAACTTTTTTTTTAAGATGCAAACAACAGATTGCAGCAGTTGGAACTTAAGATTGTGGTGAGCCATGAGGAAACCGTAACGTTAGATAAACCACGCGAGAATAAAAAAGCACAAGTTGCGTGCATTATGTAAGTAACAAATCTAGTAACAACGTGTTTTTCTGGAAAAAAGCTTCTTTTCATTAAGGAACTAATTTCATTCAATAGCTTTCAACGGCACTGTTAAAACTACTTAAACTTAAAAGTTCGAAAACTAAGTGCCATAATTACAAATCTAAATAAATCTTCTCGCTATGAATCACCAGCGTTGAGAGAGAACAATACAATAACTAGTTTCTTCTTCCTAACTTATGGAACCCTGTTACCCAGTAGCAAAAATGTAACCAAAAAGAAAAATCTACGCAGTAAAAACAGGCGAAACTCTGAAGGTTGTTAGTGCAGTTTATGACTGTTTACAGTCTTCACAGACTAGTATCTACCGCAAACTTGTTTCTGCATTTTTTTAATAGACAATTAAATTTTAACACCTATATTCAACGGGATTAGACTGTGAACACGAGTCAGAATGCTCATAATGAACTGCCACAACCCATAAACTCTGCATAAATAGTGCAAAAGGTTGTACTGACTTTGTTGATATGTTTGGAATGTAATAAAAGTGATATCGTATATCCTATATAGCACCTATGTTCTTGATCAATGGGGTCAGACTGTGAGCATAAGTCGGAATGCTCATACTGTGGGACTACAACCCGTAAATTAAGCACAAATAAAGCAAGTGGTTATATTAAGTTTATTCAAATATTCATAATATATTACAAGTTATATCGGGTACAGTAAACAGTACTTCATCATCAACTTGATAACAAGACACACTCTGGCAATATTGGGTAACTTATTAGAAGTGATGTTCTTGATCAACTTAATGAGAAGAATCAATTGGGCAATATCTATCTATCTGTTTTAACGTAAGCAGTTTCAGTTTCTGAGTCTAAAGTTTAACACATAGACTATCTGCAAACGATACTTATATAACTATGGTTAACTACATCCCAAAAAAATCGTGAATGGCTACTTACCATACCTGTCTTATTAACGTATTGGTAGTAGATGTGCTCTCAGAAGTTCATTGAAATTTAATATTAAGATATAATTAAATTATATATTAATTAAGAAATTATATTTTAATTTTTGAAAACTCGAATATTTTTGACGAACAGTTTCTAACGTCAATGCGATCAGGATTTTAAAAAGTTTTCGATATTTCATTTACTATATGGTATTTGGAATATTGTGGTACATTTAATATACTATTAATAAAATATATGTATCATTAAACGAAAAAATTTTTACGCAGTTTTCAGGTTAAAGTTAATTCGTTACTATTAAATATCTAAAAAGACAATATAGAAACTTCAGCAGGATAGCCAGGTAACTATAAAATTTCCACATAATCCAAATTTAACCACATAATCCAAATTGACACAAATCTGTTAATGTCATATATATGGACTAGGTGGTACGAACAAAGTCATTATCATTCCGATTTTATATATATATTTTATATATTTCAAATATATAAAAAATTTAAAAATCTTATATCCTTTCAAACAAAATCTGTATAGAATAGAAAAGACCACTGATGATGGATATTTATTCGGTAATTAGTACCTGCTGGTAGAAAACACATCAAAGAACGTCTGGAAGTAGCAATACTATCTACTGGTAACAGCAAGTCACTGATCGAACTGACTGGCGGAGTGCGCTGGACAGGGGCAAGGAGGACTCACGCCTGTTATGCCCAATTAAGTAAATAAGTAGATATGTCTATTACGTACTCGGTTTTAAATATATTAAATGTTAAAACTTCTGATAGTATACTCTGATCAACTTTAGGTTAATTTGGCGCCTAATACAAGCCTCTTGCAGATTTTTTTTTGCTAAAGTTGCTTGCTGATTTATTGGCATCACTGTTAAAATCTATTAAATATTATATTTTCATAATTCACAAGGCTTACGTTTGTGCGGAAAATTTAAGCCAAACTTATTTTTGTATAAATTCAAATATTTATTAATAAGTTAAAAATTTAAATGATTAGCATATCCAAAGCAGAGTTAACAATGTAGTAAATTTTGACATTCATTTAACAAAAAAATTAATTACAGTTAAAGCTTTTATACCTTAATAAGCATAAACTTAGAAGTTGAATCATTATATATATTTTTTAATTACGCTTTCTTCACATATTTTTAAAAATTTTTGTATATTTTTGAAATAATTCTTTTGCACAATTTTTACTTCAACGTTTGCTTGAGTTTTTGTTTACGAACATCTTTTGGCAAACGACTGATACATTCATCAAGATTTTCAATTAATATACACAACGGATCGCTTACCGTCTTGGTAACATATTTTTCTGCAGTGTCTTAAATAATTAGAGACTTCATAATTAATCTGTTAGATCTAGAAAATAGTGTTTCTGTTTTGCGCACAAATCAGAACCTTTTGCAAAAGACTCCAGCATGAAACCGTATCAAGTTATTTTAACAAGAGACTTTAAGGAGAGACTTCAGCAAGAAATTTTAGCAAAAGACTTCAACAAGAGACTTTAATAAGAGACTTTAGCGAGAGACTTTAACAAGAAACTATAACAAGAAACTTTAAAAAAAAAGTTATGTAGAGACTTTAACAAGAGGGTTTAAGAAGAGACTTTAATAAGAGATTTTAACAAGAGACTTCAACGAGAAGCCTTGAAAAGAGTCTTTAGCAAGGGACTTATTGTCCCTTGTCGCAAAGTGTCCCGTATTGTACGTTTATGTTAAGAACGTTTATGCTGTCTTCTCAAGTATTGATTTCTATGCTTCTTTCATCGACAATCATCATTGTATTGTCTACCTAAATTTAAATCATGTTTGTAAAGAATTAATGAAGTTTTTTTTTTACGTTTATACCATAAGTGGCCCTGTATTTTAGTTATCAAATACAAAAATTAATCATAATAATATATTTGAAAAAATAAAATTTCGATTAACGATCTAGTTATTTCATGCTATACCTATAAAAGATCCTGACATATTTTATTTTATGTGAAGTAATATATAAATTATTAACTAGGTTTTTGTCGATATTTTTATTTTTATGTTTTTAGTGCTTTTTCAGTGCACCACCTGCCTTATGCTTTGAACCCATAAGATTTCGTAAGCGAGGCAGACAAGCGAACTAAGAATCGTTCAACAAAAAGCGGTTCTGTACAAAGCCATACATACGATTCACTGACGTTTACTTGTAGAAGTAATTGTTTCTAATTAATAATGACACCTTTATGTCAATGCTATTTACTACACAACTCAATATTTCATTGATTACTTAATTCAGTGCACGAGTATGTATCACTCGTAGCTGGCTGCGCTAAACGGAATCACAACACCGCAATATCACAGCATCACTGCTGTTAGCTGCTGAGACTTTCATCAGGAAAAGCAGCTTCTTTTCCCAATAAAATAAAAGTCTTAATTTAGACTTTTGCTTTCATTTTGTCATTGCAGCTGATAAAGAGCACAAGTTGTGTGTTTGGCTTACTCATGGAGAGATTACATTACTAAGAATGAGCACAGCGAAGAGAGACGAGTGACAATGCGATTCAAACAACAACTCTACTCTCTATTGATCGCGAGCGTAAGTTAGAAAAACCAACATCGTGGCTTATATGCGCACTGCTCAGCTTACACACGTATGTATATATGTATATACATAACCAAACTTATATGAATGGCGCTAACCAGCTCCGTTATTTGTCTGCAATGGGTTGATTGCATTGTACAAAAAGGTGGGAGAAGCGTGAAATGCTATTAATAAAATCAGACCGGCCTGGGTATGGGCACACTTTATGGATTTACTTGTGGATGGATGTTTACCTTAATTTTTCTTTTTTTTTGTATTATATTTTTTATCCAAAAAATTTAAATAAAACAGCAAATCAATGTAAAAGAAACGAGTGCACATGCTTGTTTCTTAAGTCTTTTGTAATCTGCATAGAGCGTGGTGCGTGACTTGTTTTGGTATAACGTTTGCTATATTGCTACCACACCCTTATTCGTAACCACACTTTAGCATCAAACATATATATACACACACATACACACACATGTCCGTTGAAGTGTTTGTAAGTGCTTCAATTTTGTACTTGTTTTTGCCTTAATGTATGTATGTATGTATGCTGAGCTGTGCTGTGCGCCTTGTCGTCAATATAATTTGTTAGCTAAATTACGTGATCCTCTGCATACTATACTACGATAAAATAGCTTTGTACATAATATTAACTGTTTTCTGTTAGTCTTTCTGCCGGTCTGCTGGTCTAGCTAGCTCAATATCTCAGTCAGTCAGTCAGTCAGTCAGTCATTCAGTCTGTTTGTGAATTTTTTCAATACTGTCGTAGGAATGAAGCAGCAGACGAGTGAACACGAGCGCTAGCTCGTATCAAGACGACGTATTTGTCGAAGCCTGCTGTTATATTTGTGACGCTTTTAATGCTATTGATGCCGTTAACTACACATTAGTGCTTTGTTCCGTCAGTAACTGAACTGAACTGTTCGAATGCCAAATTCTTTATAACATTTCAGTTATGACAACGCTGCAGAGGCGGGGGGATGCTGCTCTGCTTTTATCATTAACGCTGGTTTTTGATTTGTAGAAATACACATGCAAATTTGATTTAAGTATCAATTTGTGATATTAGAATTTTAAATTTCTATAGATAAAAAACTAAGAGGAGCATATACATTCTTATATACATATGTACGTATATGTATACATATGTATATATTACAGAAAATTATATGGAACACTCTTATGTGAAATAAACACTGGATCATAAGACTAATATATGTGAACTCTTCTATATTGAGGCAAACAATTAAATAGAATTAATTTTGGGGACTCGGAAAAAATTTTTGGAAATATGTATACATATATAATAATAAACTTCGTATTCTCTCTCTCTCGCCCTCCTCCTGACAACAATATTTTTCTGATTTTAGAAAACCTGAAATAATATGGAATAATAATGGAGTAATAGTGCATATTAATAACATACTCTATCACAAATTCTGTTGGCAGCTATACATTTAAAGCACACTTGCACTACCGAGCTCTCTCTCCACAAACAATATTTACGCTCTATAGGCTGCACATCCCACCTGTGCTGCTGTACATATAGTATAGAAGCATAGAAGCCATTACAGGATGATGAAGCAGCACTGTAAATTTTCGAAAGAAAAGTTCTTCGTAAGATTTTTAGTCCTCTATGTATTGGCGACGCCGACTCTTGCATTCGAACGGACCACGAGCTGTACAAACATTATTATAACGTCAATATTCAATGAATTAACATACAGTGACTTCGCTGGGTTGATCATTTCCTCTGATTGGATGATGATGCTCCAGCGAAAAAGATATTTGATGCAGCAGTTAGCGGTGAAGACACATGCTGCGTTACGCCGAAACCCGAGAACGAATATTATGACCAAATAAACAAACAAGTTGGAAGAAGAAAGCGTACAGGTACTTTGTGGCTCTGGTAGAATGATGAAAATAAGGGTGCACTTATGGCACTTGATGTACGAGGCGCGTACACCGTAGAAGCGTATACTCGAACTACCACAGTTCGTAATTTGTGGTTTCGTACATTTATTATTTTAAGGAAACAGCACTTTTCTCTCGCTTTTGCAACAAAACCTTTCCGCAAAAATATTTTCTCGATTATTGCTTCTTCCGTTCGAAGTAGTATATGTTATACCGCATCCGTCATACATGCTAACAACATTGTCTAGTCGATGATTGTACCTTAATCGAAAGGATCATAATTTTTTTAATCTGTGGACTAGATAGATTTTTTATAGTGTCTCAGATTTTTTACAGAACGAATAAAATTTTATTTCACATTTGTCTATAAAAAAACTTAAATCAAGTTGAGCACTGAACCCCAGAATTCGTCCTGTAGCGAATGGTATTTTCATTATAACTTCATTTCATATTCCTTATATTTTATTATAATGAAGTTCAAAAAAACTTTTTAATGTTTTTCACATTAAGTACTTTTTAGTAAATTGGTATTACGACCGATATTTAATTAGTTTTTTATATTTTTACCGGACTTAGGTCGTACTTTAAAGTACTTTAAAAATGTATTCACAGTAGAAATTTAAAACAATTAAAACATTCTGATTGTTATAAAGAAATAATTAAAAACAAACTCAATTTTAACACATCTGCAGTTTATATTCAATACGTGATTTTTCATCCATTGTTTATTCCAAATATATCCGATGTATGTAGTATAAATATTTTACACTTTGTATATCTAAAGGAAATTTTCCTTATTGACGAAACAGTTATGAATTTCTATATAAAATTCTAACGTCATCCGGTGGCTTCTTTATTGCACCAGCACTTAAATCGGGAACTGATACGGGAACTTCTAGTGGAACATTGCAATGCAATGTTTTAAATGAAGAGAGCTCTTAACCAGTATTTTGCTAGTAGTACAGGTTAAAGCCATACAATGACATACATTATGATTATCTATAGAGCAAAGACATTTTTTATGATCTTAATAATATAAATAAATATCTAACCACATTCTTTCACGTATCTAAATAAGACTATCAGTATTGAGTTAATCAAATAACTATTTTCTGTCAAATAAAAAAAATTAAACAAATAGTTTTTAATTCAGGATTTATTTTTTCGTAATTGAAATTTTTACTAATTAAATATTTCTGTCTGTTAGAAGTAAATAGATAGTTAGAAATTTTACTTCTCACATACATATTTTGCATCAACAAAAACATATTGTTCCTTCAACAAGAGAACTAAAGACTCAAAAATTTGGAACGAAGACGTTATTTTTGTATAAAAAATAGAGTCCACAAAGTAATGCCACATGTAAGACTAATTTGAAATTTTTTATTAAGTTTGTGATTTATAATAATATTAAAAACAAATTCTTCATCCTGCCTCCTTCCAGTTTCATGACTACGCCCGTGTTTAACTTACTTTGCAAGACTCAACAGAGGTTCTAAAACATAATTTGAAAAATATATTGCCACACCTCCCCCCTTTTAAGGTTCATGGCTACGCTCATGGTAATCAAATTATTATAATAATAAATAATATAATCTATTATTATATTATTATAGATAACATCGAATTATTAAATTAGATATTTAAATGACTTCAATTATAATGAACAATTCTAAATAAGAAAATAAATGTTACTAACATTTTTGTTCAAATAAATAAATTATTTTTTATTAATTTTTAGAAGGGGGTTTTTTCGAACAGTAGTGAAATACAACAACAAAAATTTATTTTTTATATTTTTTTAATTAATTGATTTTTTGGCTGACCATACAGCTGTTTCGAGTATTGCCAAATACCCATCATCAGTGGTCTTGGAAATAATTCTTGTATTTAATTATTCGTAAATAATTATTTTTTGAGACTGCAAGTACCAGGAATCGAACTCGACAAATTTTAAAAATTTGTTTTGTTTAATGTGTAAATTATTGTATAATTTGACTACAAATTTCACTAATTGCTTTTCCTATAATTTTTTAACAATTTAATTATAAAATTAATTTAAAAAAAATAATTTTTTAACTCAGTGATCTCGGTATTTACTTTTGTTCATACTTGAGCATGCACACATGGAACACCCGCAACAGCAGCAACATCAGCACTGAAAAAAAAAACAAATAAAAAATCAGCGACAGGCGGAAACTAAACAAAAGATATCATTAAAATTATATAATATAATATAAAATATTTTAATTTTAATTTTTTACTATTGAAACATTTTAAAAAAACAAATATACGTCAAAAATTTTAAATGCTGCTAAAATGATCCTAAAATAACTCTAAATGATCCTAAACTAATCCTGAAATTATTTTGAAATGATCCTAAAATGAACCTAAACTGTTCCTAAAATTACCCTGAAGTGGTCGTAATTTACTAAATTCATGCTATATGCATACAGTATGTTAGTATCTTATATATTATAACATTTTAATTTAATTAAAAAAAAATAATATATTCTACCGTTACAATTTAGATATTAGTTATAAGAATATAATATATTTATGGATGTACTATAAATTGCAAATTTTTTACATGTAATTATTTCATTATTTTTCCAGTATATTGAAAGCTTAGATCAAGCGGTTTGAACAATATTAATAGTTCATATGGAAGCAAATGCATAAGCAAATGAAAGTACAATTTTGTCGCTGTCTGTCATCCCCATCCACTTTTTCTTTTTGCGTACCCCTTCCGCACACTCAAGCAACAATAACAATTTTTTATATATAGTACATACGACATACGGCATACGGCATACGGGCATACGACACACAGACATGGCGTTTAAATGGCCCATTTTCTATTTCATATTGACCAAAACACGGTAACCTCCGCAAGACAAAAGCATTCCTCTACAATGGACCGCTTCCTAAAACTAGTTTGTTACCGCAATGCAATTATGCACGAGACTTAATGCAACCCGGACAACAACAATTGAAACGAATGTACTGGTCGCCTATTGTGGATGTTAACTAAAATATGAAAGTAGTTTTCTAGACTAGAACAAGACCACACCTAACAATAAGTTTAATGGGTACAATATGCAGTACACTCCATCGTATATACTTACAGCATATCAATTTTGAAATTGTCAGCTGCTGCTGCTGTTGCCTCCTCTGCTGCTAATGTCTACGTCGATTGCCGTTGCTGTTGTCGTTGTCGTTGCCATTGCTACATTGCTGGATTGCTGGATTGCTATTGCCGTTGTCGCGGTCGCTATCGCTGTCGCTGTTACTTTCGTTGTTGTTGCTCGTGTTGTTGTTGTTATTGCTTTCGTTGTTGTTTTAATTATTTTTATTTTTATAAATTATTTTTATTAAGTTTTTATCAACTTTAGCAACTTAAGCTAAAGTTTTTTTAGCAGCTATCATTTAATTTTCGTTTCAACAATTTATAGACACACATAGACTATACTCATACATATTATCCATACATATAGATATATTTGCGTTTAAATATATATGGTTGTATGTGTAAAGTGCTATACTTTCGAAGAGTCTGACTATGGCTAATATAGTCAAATGAGCACAAAGCAATGAGCAGCTCGTATATAATTTAAATATGATTGTGTTATGAACTGATTTATTATACAGAGTACACCTTTAAGTTTAATAACGAATTTAATTGCAAAAATGTTTCCTGCTTGCACATGTCTACAAACCCAGATCACTTTTCAATGAGAAAATATATTCTAATCAGGAACGTATTGACTAATAAAATTTACCATCGTCAAATGCATCGCATTCGATGAACACAGTTTAATTATATTCTAAGACTTCTTCTAAAAATAGTCCAAACTAGTACTTATAATTGGATGACCTAATCTCTTTGCTATACTATCAGCAATAGATTGGCTATTAAATCTCACCATCATGAAATTCATTGCATTTATATTAAAGATATTCTAACACACTTTCTTTAAAAATACTCTGAACTAATACTTATTATTAGATGCATTTTCATATAATAATAGAATAATTTGAATCAAAAAACCTACTAAATATTATTTACTTCCAAGCTTATTACAAGCATAGCCCTAATTACAAACTAAGCCCCGATTTCATACTAAACAAAAACAATTAGCCTTGGCTTTGCCGATACGTGAATAATCTTTACACAGATAGTTATGTAAAAAATCAATTAACACAATTAATAAAATAAATTATTAATTTTTCACACAATTTTTTTTCGCCTATACACATATACTAAGTTGTTTAAGTTGTAATAGATGAACTTTATTATCACTGAACGTATGGGGCCCACTAAGAAATATTTATAAATACAAAATTTTGTTAATAAAAAAAATGGCAGATGTTATCCAAAATACACATCATGAATCTATAAAAATTCGGAAATAATTAAAGGACAACACTACTAAATACGGTGGGACCATTATAGTAAAGGATGCAAAAATTAAGCATTAATTCATCGTGATAATCTGTTTTTGTAGATACGGAAGTGCAAATCAGAGCAAACTTCCAACTCTATGAGACTAGCGAAAGATCTACAATATGCTATGCAACGAAATCACAAGGGAACTCTCTTATGAACAGACAGAAAACTATCGATACTCTTTTAAATTACAAAATTTTGCAACTATCACATAATATGTCTAATCAAATGCTCTATCTCGACATTAACTTGTTATTACTATATGTATTCACAACACATATAAAATTCGAGTGTATTAAGCCTTTAAGATGAAAAACTATCAGTAAGAAATATGCGTTGCTTACCTATAATAAGAAGAACTATCACTCTGTTCTAAAACGAGTTCCAATCTAGCATTAGAAAATAATGAATAACTTTAGGTTGTAGGAGCGGCTCCTGGACGAAGACCGGGCCGGGACTTACTATATTATATAGTCACAATACATATAAATTTCGAGTGTATTAAGACTTTAAGATGAAAAACTATCAATAAGAAATTATCTTTGCTTACCTATACTTAGAAGAACTTCAACTCTGTGTTGAAATGACTTCCGATCTAGCATTAGAAAACGATGAATAACTGCAGGTTGTAGGAACGGCCGGATCTTCGCCCGGGGTTGTCAATGTCGACAATAAAGCGCCGTTCAACATCCATAAAGCGGGTTACAACAACATGTATGAAATAAAAATAAATGAATATTAAAAAAAATAAAACAGCAGCATTTAATTTAATCCTAATTTTTTTTTTTGTCAGACTGTAATTTTTTCATATTTTGAAGCTGTAACCAACGTCATTATAATTACCGCCTTAATATGTACCTATATGTAACGCTGCTTCGATTTTAAAGGTTTGTTTAAATATTAAATACTAGTATAAACAAGCATATGTAACCAATCCAAACTCATTTAAGACCATTGTTCGGTCCCGACATACGGCAGATGCAAATGTTATATCCTCATAAGAATTAAATTATATAATTTTGTGATTTTTATTAATTACAGTTCAATTAAATTTGCTTTATAAGTTCATGTTATATAAGTTATAGTTTAAAATAATAAAAATTTGATATAAAAGACAACAACTACTACTACACTAACTGGCTGTTTAAAATCGCGAAGCGCCTATTTGTGAATAACACCACTAAAATTTCTTCTCCGTGTTAATATGTATTATATCTCTCTTAGAAACGTAACCATAATTTTAACTGTCATTTCGTTTTTTACTAACAAGCCATTTGAAGGTAATGAATCATTTAATTTTTTTACAATGAAAAATATTGAACATCATGAAGTGAGTAAAGTCTAAAGGATGTGTCAGGTAAATCAACTCCTTCAAAAATTATGGTTCCATTAATTACCTTGTACGTAATAGACCGAACGACAGGCATACACACATGTAGAAAAATAGACATATAGGCAAATGAAGACAGAACCATACAATATAGCCATACTTGTGTCCCCGCAGATCAGTTAAACACACCTCAAGCTGTATAGATATACGTGCTGCTAAATTAAAGACATGTTTCAAAGACATGTTTCATTTTGCTTAGGGATGGCTATAAATGTTTAGCTTACATTCGAAGAGCATATCAAAATAGTAAATGGGCACCTAATATTATCAATGAGTTAAATTGCTTAATGTTTAGTTGCACACTTTCGAACACATCATACTCTTCTGTCTGTAAACAGTTTTAAATTGATATTCACGGAAGTTGTAATAGTGGTGTATAAAGCTTTCCATATTTAGTCATAGGACAACAAAAGCCTTATTGAAAGGAATAAACCAATAGTTATCCACCGACTCTAATAAGTACAAATGTACTCTAATTTTCACCAAAGAAGCTACGGCCGTCTTCAGGAAAATGAAAATATAGATCTATTGAAACTGATAGCAACAATAAAATAGATCAGTAAAAAGTGTTTGAACTTCTAAACTTATCTCCCCCATATTTATTCTCATGTAGTTAAACAAATACCTTGGAGAGATGTATTACAAACTAACCTCGAAGGGTTCATATGCTCTGATAACAAGCAATACTTGTTCAAATAATCTTTTTTGCCCACACTTCACAAACAAATTGGAGAACTCAAAACAAATTTTCTTTCACTGCTCATGTTTCGAAGTTGAGAGAGCGACGTTCATATAGTTTTTCAGAGCGCTGATAAGGATCAGAAATCTCGCAACTCGCAAAACGCAATGCAATCTGTAAATTTTCTTCCAAAGTATTGTTGAGATTTATATAAATGACAGTTCTCGCAGAGCAGATAAATAAGAGAATCGAATGACAAAAGGCGGCAAAAGTGATAGATTGATATTTTCTTGATAGACAAACAGACAATTAAATAGAAATAATTGTCAATAGACGATTGGCAATACAAACATACAGACAAATGGACATCCTTAAATTGATTCAATTTATCATGCTCTTCAGAATTATGTATGTCCACGGTTTACATGATCTCCAACATATATAGCATAATTTAAAGTAATATATTCTTCATTCACAATAATGTGAATCAACTAAGGATAGAATAAAAAATTAAATTATTAATTAAATTATTAATTTTAATTATTAATCACTGACTGGTCTATCGCCTGCTAGAACAGTCATTGCCTGCTTGTGAAATTATACGTGTAATATATACCATACAACTATAGACTAGCCATATAGATAAGTCCGTGTTTTGAAAGATTTCAAAGGCCTTTCTCATGCAAGAAAAAATTTTTTTAATTGACATATGTAGATGAAAATATTGATTTTGCAATAAAAATAGAAATAGAAATAAAAATAGAAATAGAAATAGAAAAATATAAACAAATAAATAGAAAACGACTAACAAATTAAATTTCACACAATATTTACTAATGTTATTTTTAAAAAATGAAAATATATTTTAAAAGCTCAATTGGAAATCTATCCATAGTTATACGGGTAATTGCTTTAGTTTTTAATTAGTTTAGTATTAAATAGTGAATTTACTACTTTATTAATAAAAACCATCAAAAATATTAATATAATATATTAATATGATAAAGGAATTGTTTATTGAGCTTCAGTCAAGCTTAAGCGAAAGTATGTTATAGCCAAAACAAGCGTTAAATTTTTAAAGAAATATAATAAATTTTATATGTAAATTCTTATAAATATTGTACTAATAAATAAATAAATAATCTTATGAATATAATATAAAAAATAATAAACTAACTCTTCATTCATGGAAATTTTCAACAGGTGACATTTTTGCCTCCATTCGTGGAGGTCGTTAGTGATCACTTTTGTCTCTATTCGAGATGTGGTCGTAGTGCTCAGCTCCAAATAATGTTCCAAATAACATGATGGTGGGTTTGTTGCTAAAAGGATGTGTTTATTTTGATATAGGTTAAGAACTACGTAAATTTAATCAAATATACATCTGAATTTTTATATGTAGTGCGCCTTCAGCTATACTTATTTAGGAACAATTTTAAAAGTTTATTGTTTCATGTTTTTTATTTTAGTGAAACGGTTTACAAAACCATCCTATGTGACTTTAACTTGAAATCGATTTTATGAAATACATTCCCAACATTTAAATTGTATACATAAGTTATATTCTCTTCTTGATTCCATTTTCTTAAAATGAATTTCTTCAATAAACATTTCTTTAAAAGGCTTTAAAAGTCTACGATTTTTTTTGCTTACTGCATCGAAACACGCATTACGATATATCAACCATTAAAGCCACTTTTAAGCAATAACAGGGAATTTTTCACAGTAGAAATATCGCACAGATATATTGCTTTAGTAAACATATTTTATTATAAAATTTTCAGTCTCACTTCGATAAACGGAAGTGAGCGTCTAAGAGAGGTAAAAAAATAAAATCTCATTTACTACTCTCTGTTCGAAAGAGGTAAAACTACACTGTGAAGGAAAAAGAATATTCTTATGATATCAAATTCTTGTGAAATAAAAAGACAAGTCAATAAACTGAACTAACACAAAAGTTTTACAAAAATAGATGATACATTAGATTTTTTTTTATTTTTTTATTTAGTTGGCCATTACAGACGTGTGTCGTCCTTGGCCGCGTCGAGTAGCCTCCGCCAGTCAGCCCGATTAGTTGCTTTCTGACGCCAGTTGGTAGTACCGAGCGCCCCCAAATCGTTGGTCACCTGGTCCTTCCACCGAAGATGCGGACGTCCTCTACCGCGTTTTCCACCTGCGGGTACCGAATCAAATACCTTTCTAGCCGGAGCACTTTCTTCCATTCGCACGACATGACCAAGCCAGCGTAGCCGCTGAATTTTTATGCGCTTAACTATGTCAATGTCGCGGTATAGCTCATACAGCTCATCGTTCCATCTAATTCGATACTCGTCGCCAACGCGTAAGGGACCATAGATCTTCCGAAGAATTTTACATTACATTAGATTAGCATTAGATTAGCAAAGATTTAAAAAAGAGTTGACAACTCGTTACCACGTCACTGCATCCTTTAACGATTATTATGACATACTCACTTTAGTTCCATATACGAGTAGCAGTTAGTACGCGATTATGTCCTTTGGAGAGATGTTGCCTACTTCAGTTATAAGTGGACGATACATAGTAATATTTGAATGAAGTGACCAAATACTGTCCATAAAATCTAGGACCCTAGATTTATTTGGTGAAGTTGAAGTCACTAGTGATCGCACCTAATAATAGTCTACAGTTCTAGTAATATAAATTCACACAATATATTGCCTATTACTATAACAATAGTTTGTATAGATTGTGGTCAACTAGAATTCGCAATGTAAAGAGGAATTTGGTATGAATTTATGTGGACTCCAACTTCTATGAGCAATTAAAGTGATTTTTATATGCTAATGTAATACAAATGAAAATCCTTTATTCAAATCTGTCCCAATTTCAAACAAAATCAAATAAACTAATATTACTTCGAAATTTTTCTATAGACAAATATCCTAGAATAGCAAAAATCAAATAGAGAGATCAAAATAGAGTAAGAACTCTATCTTGAAAAGCAAATTGAATGAGAATTGTTATAAACTGAAAATGAGACAATATTTTTATAAAATTCTCAACTTTCTAAAAATATATAAAAAGTTTTTTATATATGTAAGTTTATTCTTATGAAATTTTAATATTATTTATGTAATATCAAAGCATTACATTTTTGTTTGGTATTATGAATTTTAATATTTTGCAACATATATGCCATATGTGATCTGTGGTCTGCAAAAATTTTGTTTTTGGCGTAAATCATCGAACCAGTTTAGGTGGGTCGCTGATGATTTTTTGCTTTTTTCTACTTTTTTCTATTAATAATAATGCGATCGAATTCTAATGACCGCCCAATGTGACTGAACACACTCATCGTCAGCACCATCGTTAAAGAAAATACTGGCATCGCAATACCTGGATATGCAAATCGAATTGAATTTAACAACTGGTTTATTACAGTTGGTAAAAAATTTACATGCAAATACATACACACTAATGTAATCGTCATTTAAAAATAAAAAAATTGTAAATCCAAAATATATATATGTATATATATATATATATAGGTCGATTGCAAAGCTGTTGATCGAAATTTTTGTATTAGGCGCAGTATTTCCATCCGCACGTCTGTCTGTTCATGATGCGATTATCTTCATAAAAAAATTAAAAAAAAGCATAGCGTACAAAATCAAAAGCATCGAGTACGCTGCATTTGAGTTTCGTTATTAGCCTAGAAGACATATTAAAGTATTACCCCAGCAAAATCAAGAGTGTCTAAGCTATCAAGCTTTGACTAAAAGTATACAACCAGTCGTCGCCGACGAATTGTAATTGTATGTCGTCGCACGTAGTACATCGTAAAATATATATATATATGTATATATATATATATATATATATATATATCATGCCATGGCGGTCTAGTAATAGTCTACATTTGTCCAAAATGCTCAGCCAGTACAGGCGTTGTTGCTGTTGTTGATTTTCTTGGTGCTGCTGCTACGGCTGTAGCTGATTCTGCAGCATAAATGAAACGTACACTCACAATAGGTATGAGAGATCCAGTTTAAATTGAAATTGCTCGTTAATAAGCATTAAAGCATGCCAAAGCAGCTCAATACGTATCCGCACAGTGGAACAAATACTCAAAGTTGTCACCATATATCACCATATCACATCATACCATTTCATATGTTTAGGTGTACAGTACACGAACAGTACACGGTAGCTGAAGAACTTGGTTTTCGAGTTCGGATGATATACATTTAATATAAAGATCATCATATTTTGTGGTTCACACACCTTCACGTTGTTGTTGTCACACAATTAGATCACTAATTTTTTGACAGTCCATTTTTTAAAAATTTTCTCTTTGCACACATAGTTACATGCCTCGTCCTTGTAATGATAGTTGCTATCTTCCGGTGTATTATAGTGCATAAATTAGTACATACTATCTTCTTTGAACCCCTTCTAATGACCAAGTTCTAATCAATTGATACCATACGTGCACGGCACTCTTTTAGTTAATTCAAATCACATGATCCTGATGGAGCATACCTGTTGATCCCTAACAAATATTGTCACTGGTGCAACCACAGTCATCTATTTCATGTAAATCTTTACCATGCATTGACGTACTTTCAAAGTACCTATCTTGAGCAGTGACGACTCAATTAAGTGTATACTACCCTTTAATGACATCTACATCACCAAGCTCAAATATAATCATGCCTGCTCATCTTTAAAAGAGATTAAATCAGGTGCTACTATAGCTATTCATTATACATAAATAACCATTGCCTATGCATTCAGCATATCTTAGATATACAAAAAACATTTAACTAAATTTTTATGTCCAGTGACAAGAAATTTACTTTTCAGAAAAATATACATCAGACAATTCCTTTTCTAGTGCAATTATGCAACATATGCAGAAACTATTCCCTCTTAAAGAGGGCAAACAACCTTCCTATACATATAAAATATTTTTAATGATATTGTATCTACTTGCTCATGAATACAACTATTACGTAAATTTAGAAAAACGATAAATCTACGAATCTGAATTGACTCATTCTTAATAATACGATGATCTCTACGACATACAACAACTAATTTAGAACCATAGTAGGCGTTTTAAAAGCACAGTCCTCATAAAAAACTTCTGTACATAAACTAGATCCATCTAATTGAGTTTGGTCTGAATGTGAAGAAACTTCTGTGGTTATCCAAAGCTGCGAAATCGCAAAGAAAGGGTGTTATGGTCTCTTCTCCGCAGTTTCTCTTCGTACGATCCTACACAACAGAGATAGTATTTGTAATTAACCTGGTAATATCGAAATAGTCGTTGTTAATAAAACTGCCTTGACTTAGTCTAACTATATAAAGGCCAAGCTGATCTGAATATTATATATATTATGTGTGAATAACTTCCACATTTTATTAGCTTCTTGCAGAAAGTGGAAATAAATGCCGCTTTTAACAATATCTAGGTAAACATACACCGTCAAGAAAATATTCATTATAGCATTAGTTCGCTCTAAACTGTCATATTTCTCCATTCCCATGTGTGTTAAATTTACATGTATTCTAAATCTCAAAATAAAGAAATAATAAAGGTATATGTATTGAAAAACTGCGTCTAATGGGTGCCCAGTTTTATCCGTATTTTTTGCACAGACTCATGTTTACTTACTCCAGAAACCAAAGAACAATCAGTAAATTAAAACTAATGGAAGAGCTGTCAACTACAACTACTGTTAACCAAGAAATTAAAGATTACTATATTTCTGAAGACAAAGGTGTGCAAAATTATTGTATAATATGATTGTTCGCTGCAATTCTATTGTAACCACTTAGGGGTACTACTGCCTTGATGTCCGTTAGGGATTTTTGAATCCGGTTTATGACTTAATGTAATAATAAAAATCTGAGATGCATAATAGAATAATGAAACTGCTCTGTAGTGTTCCGAGCTGTTACCGATTTAGGTAAAATGAATAGGTTTACTGAATTATTTATATTAAATGCAACTGCATTCAGTCATGTTCTTAGAATAGCGTCAGATTCATTAATAGAATCTGACTTCTCAAGCGTCGTTTGTTATTGAATATATCAAATTTTTCTTCTGCATTACTTACATCGTCGACCTTAGCTCCATATAAGTTATTTGCAACATATGTGTTTTCTCTCTTTAGTTGTTTAAAGTTTATTAATTTTTATTATATATATTATCCTAAACTTTTGAAATAAAGAACTGGGTATGTCACAATAAGTTTTTGTATTTTTTTTATGAAGTCCTTTTCTATATGTTGACAACTGTCTTCCGCCTAATATGAAGATCAAATTATGCAAACGTCATCATGTAATTCCTATAGTTTAGTTTCTACTACTCCCCAACTTTCAATAGTTTCTACTTAAGATACTCTAACATTTTCCTCAATTCTATCTCTTTTTTCATAGAGACTAGGTTGTTATCATATATCGCTGTTATCTACATTGTGACCGAAAAGTTTCCGGAAAATTTTAAATAAAACGCAAAATTCTTAATCTTCATCAATATTTATTTTATCTCCTTCAAAATGTGCTCCATTAGAAGCGATACACAAATGCCAACGTTTCTTCCAATCATCAAAACATTTTTTATAGGCGCTTTCCGGTATGGCTTTGAGTTCCCTCTGCGAATTCTGTTTTACGTCTTCTATGGATTCAAAACGCGTTCCTCTGAGTGGTAATTTGAGGTTGGGAAACAGGAAAAAGTCACACGGTGCAAGATCAGGTGAATACGGTGGCTGTTCGATGGTATTTATTGAATGTTTGGCCTTAAAATCGTTGATAATGTTGAACAAATTGAGGTGAATCGGAACAAGCCGGGCGTTGACACGTCGCATACACAAATTGTCCACCAAAATCAAACGAGCCATCTCACGACCGATGCCTAGCTCTCGTGCTATCTCTCTAACACTCACATGAGGATTTTTGAACACGATTTCCTTTGCCTTTTCAATGTTTTCGTCGGTGGTAGAGGTCGAAGGTCGTCCAGAACGCGGCATGTCTTCGACGGTCGTACGACAGTCCTGAAAGGCTTTGTACCACTCATAAACTTGAGTTTTCGATAAAACTGATTCCCCATAAGCCTTTTGTAGCATTCGCAACGATTCTGCACACGAAATTTCGTTCGAAAAACAAAATTTGATGCAAACTCTTTGTTCAATATTTTTTTCCATTGTTTTTTTCGCAACGCACTACTGAGGTGAACTGGTTTCAACAGCTGCCGTAAACGAACTGTCTGACAGATCGCGCTCATTTTTGGCATAGTAATTAAGGACAGTGCTGCCAAACTACATAAACTTAAAATATCGAAAAATATACAGCGCGCGAATTTTAAATGAGAATTTCCGAAAGCTTTTCGGTCACAATGAGTAAGTAGAGCTTAATTGATCATTTGGGTTCTGTATCTGGTTAAATTTCTGCAAACTGTGGTTCTGCTTACTATTTTTTTTTAAGAACTAAATTCCTTCATTTATATTTATATCTCCTTCTTTCATATTTATTAATCTTTATATAGAAGAACTCATAGATAAATACTATCTTTTATCTGAAAAACGGATTTGAATGAAGAACAGTGTTTAGCTTTGTTTTCTGAAGACTTAAGTTTGAAGCATTTAAGAGTAGGTACGCACTTTTACGTGAAGTATCTATCCGTAAACTACTGTAATTATTTTTGTCATAAAAAAAAACTATATTTATAATAGTAAGTTTTGCAATAATTAAATAAGAAACACAATTTACTTATTTTAATAATATAAAAGAATATATTGTAAAGGTGTTTCAGTTATTAAAAATCAGCTTAGAGCTTTTTCACTTATCCCACTTCAATAGTTTACGATGGTCACTACACAATTTTACCAGACAATAACACTATCAGCTAAACTCCATATTATGAAGAATACACTTTTTCAAAATTCAAAAATTCATGACATAGTGAATCTAGGATTAATCTAAAAAAATAAAGCGAGTCATTAAAAAGAACTGCAAAATCATTCCAACTAGAGCAATTTCGTATCAGAATGCAAAGATAACGTAGCACGTGCCACTTTTAAAAAGTTTCACCAACCTATGTGGAAATAAAGTCACCCGGCATTAGTCCAATTTCGCTTAAAATAAAATTTCACGTATTTAAAAGGAATGAATTACATTTATGATTCAACTTTTGCACAAACTTCAGCCTCTTCACCTACAAATACATAATTGTTTTATCTCCGAATGTAAGCTTTGCATACAGGGCATAATAGTTGGTGGATACAGCAATAGTTGGTGGAGTAGAGCCAAATTGAGTCGAGACGCAAGCACATCAACGTTACTGCCTTTGATTTATAGATCAAGATAAATTGCAATGATGCGAACTGCCAACCACACGTAGCAGATTATGTGCACTTCGAGTGTGCTTAGAAGACTGCAAAATATGGAACCTAGGCATTGAGCTGCAAATTCGTATATAAACCTTTTTTTGCTCTGTCGTTGCATTCGGTACATTTGTTTCTATTTCTGTTTTTTATCAAGTATTCGGTCTTCTAACAAAATAAAAACAAATTTTCCAGCAATTTATACTAACTGGGCTTGTTGTAGAGCAGCATAATCCAGAGCACTAGCAGCACAAGTCATAGTAACCTCGGCATACGGCATACGGCATAAGGCATAAGACATACTGCATACTGCATACTACATAGAGCACTCCATAAGCCGATGCTACAGCTTATGGAGCGCAATAGACGCCTCAGCTGCATAGGCGAGCTCGAATGTGCACACTTCAATGCTGCTACACTTTTACTAGCCGTCTGCATTTGCATCAACAACTGCAGCTACAACAGTGCATTGTTCATCGTGCCATCGAGGCGACATGAAAATAATGAAGTGTGCGGGTGTGGCCGCTATTTCTCTATTATTTTGATAATTTCATTTATTCCTGGCAGTCAGTGGTGGAGCTAACAGACCTTAGACCCAAAGAAAATTTCCTCTACGCACGCATATGCTTTGCAAATTTTAATAATGTTCCAAAGTAAACGGATCACTGAGGAGCGAGGAGCGAGGAGCGAGGAGCATAACGAATTTTAGTATCTTAACCATTCTAGTCACTATAGGACACTTCTCCATGGCTCACTTAGTAATGCCAATCTAGCATCACATTTTTTAAGCAGCTTTGCTAATTGTTTCGTTTTGGGGTAAGCAATCAAAACCGTTTTACTTACCGTATAACAGTATCCAAGGCTGTATTGTATTTCCTCGCAAAATATACATGTTCAAATTCGATATTGAAGAGAAAGAGAAAAACTGGCTTAACTTACTGAGCTAAACAACAACAGTCTTCCGCCGCACTCCAACTCTGGCAACGATCCATTATGCGTAGTTGCAATACCAAGCGAATGTGTAGATAATAACAGTTAAGCTGCTACTTTTAACGAGTGTTGATCGTAGTGCGGCCGCAATTACATATCTTGGCGCGGTTTTTCTACCGCTACCTAATGCTCTGAAAATGCATACTTGTTTATTTATTTTAAGGTAAAACTTATTGTAAAATCGAATGAGCGCAGCTGGACGTTGTAGTCCGCTTATAGAACTTCATGGCATACATACATAAATGACTCGTAGATTCCTTTAAGCCAACTAAGCGTACAAGATCAACTACAACTGGTACATTGCAGTTGTGCAATTGTTTTTACATCTTTACATCTTAACATTTTCATGAATGCAAATATAAATATGTATGTATATACATATGTATGTATAAACATATTTACATACTCATTTTTTAACATTTTAGCACACACCAAAGTAGATAACTTAAGGACCTATTTTACTAGGGTAAGGTTTTTCGATTCAAATAAGAAACTGTGTTCTATTAAACAGCACAAGAAAAAAAAATGGACTATTCTACTAAAACTACAGTTCACCATACCATACGGCGTACGTACCTAGCTAATATTGGAATTTTTTAATGCAGTAGTTCTCAACCGGTGGAACCAACGAAACAACCACCTGTGGTCCGCTAAATGCATAGAAATGATTCGTTTTTCAAATTTTCTGGTTTGGATACATAGCTTGTAGTTTGTTCATTTCCCAATGGACTTCACTTATTAAAAATTAAGCACAAAAAATTTCCAAGTAATTATATACCTATTTTATAGTCTATATTAGGGCTGTCCATAATTAGGAAAATTTTTCTTCGTTATATTTTAGTAACATCACATTATTCTATTTTTATGGCATCCCAAATAAATGAATTAAAATCTTTTGAATAATTTATTACACTTCTCGTCAATTTACTTAATTGACAAAGATTTTAATATATATTTCTTTATGCAACTGGTTTAAAAAACTCGTACACAGTGCCTTAAGTCATTATATTAAAAATAAAATATTTTTCATATAACAACTAATAATAATGCTAATATTGATACAATTGTAAGAGATAAATTAATGAAGAGTTAATAAAACTAAATTTAACATTATCGCCGTATTTTTATTTTCCTCCGAAAAAATTATATACGTATTTATTTATATCTGCGGCCTTTCAACCTATTCACTGATTTGTATTGGCCCGCGATCTTATCTGGACTGAACAGCCCTGGTCTATATAATGTAACTATGCATTTATTCAATTCAATATACATTATAATAAAGATACTAAAAACAAAAATATCATAGTGGTCCTTGATCAAGAAAAGGTTGAAAGCCACTGCTTTAGAGTATTGAATGAAGCATAGCATACCATATAAAAAAAAATTAAAAACCCTGATATAGAACACGTAACTTTTCAGTAAAGTCCTCAATATACAAACTGTATAGAACATCTCAACATAGTCTAGCAAATGCTTACAATAAAACCCCTGGAAAACTGCAGCATATCGCTAAATAAAGATATGGCGAAATTTCAGAGATATGGAGAATACTTTCCATATCTTTTCATATTTCACAAGTTTCAAATGAAAATTCAATATAACTTCTGCGGTTATTAATGTTATAATACCGTAGAGCACATTTTTCAAGATACATAGTTAACACTTTTTGTAAAGACATGCATTACAACAATTGCAGCTACATTAGACTATAGAGAAAACCTCCTGATCAAATCAAAACCACTTTATAGAAAAAGCTGGAATCAAGTGACAGCCATAGAAAATTATAATACGATTCACGTTAAATTGTATGTATATATACTATATTTACCTAATAGTTTCTGATTTATGTCTGCAGAGGTCTTAAGGATACTCGATAATATTGCACCGATATTGGCTATACGTTTGGTTGAAAAAATTGCGCTGCTTAGCATTGGATTTTGTGCTGTCATAATTATTAGTGATATAAATAGTGCTATCATATAGCAGATTGATATATTTACACAAATATTTCACTAAGTGCGTTTATATAACCGTGTACGTAAACGCATAAAATTATATAATTGACAAATTTATATGCTTAAATGAGTACAACTATTATATAAAAGTTGTAAGAGAGCTATTTTTGGAAAAGAATTTTTGATTGATTTAAAAAACGACGTCTATATCTGTATCCACTTTATATCCAAAAAATTTTATTTTATTTTATAAATTTTATTTTATTTTTTATATAATTTCAGAAAAAAGTTATAATTCTCACTCACTTCAATTTAGAAGTTTTGTACCGTAAAAAAAACTAACAGCGCTAAACTATGCGACTACAAGGCGCTATTTCATCCGATTAGCATTGTAACCATTGGTCTCAGTAATGGAGAGAAAAAACAATAGACAATCTATCGCCTATCGATGCACCCTAAAATATTTACCGTGCATTATTTAAATCACTCTCTTACGATTTAAAGTTTTTCATACATTTCTATGAAGAAAAAAGCATTTCACCAATTGAAGTTGGCCTGATGACTGTTTTCTATAACAACTACCTATTATCATCTTTTTGAGACCACCCTATAATTAAACGCTTTGATTTTGTTAAAGATCTAAATTGATTTCTAAAATACTCTAAGCCAATTTTTTAATTTTTCGATATCCATTTTAATTCTAAGTATTGTTCTAATATTACATTAAATTGCAATTCTTTTCGAGATAATCGCATAAGAGATCTTCTTTGTAATACTTAATACACACTTAAATACTAATCGAACTTCTTCAAATTTACCAATAATAATATTTTTTCTTTATTCGTTTTTTTAATAAATGGCAACCTACGTCTGATATATATAAATTTATAGCATAACAATCAACCTGTTTTGCAAGACACTTTTTTGTCAATTAAATAATATCTTTTAATATATTTTTTTAAGACATATATCTATTATACATACATCTATCGGCAACTTATCTAACTAGGATCTTACTTGGTTAATTGACTTAGTTTACTGAATAAGACATACGCAAGACATATGCTTATGTCTTTGTTGAGAAATTAAAAGTATTCCGTTTAGGTTTGGTATGTATTATATATAGTTTTTAATGCTACTATAACTACAAACATACAATATAAAGAAATCGCAACTAATCATTGTAATCGTAACCGAATCTAATCTAATAAATGTAGTCCAAAAACTTATCTATTAAATGTAGCTGCTTTATAATTGGCTTTCGTTAAATATATATATTGGTAAATCATTGTTTATTCAGACCAATCACAAAGGGAATGTAGAAGCATTCACGTCTCAATATTTGAACACATTTTCAACCGTAATGGGATTCAAACTCAAAAGTGTGCTAGAGGTATATGTAGACAGTACTCTTTATGTCTTTAGATAGAGCTCTCGAACATTTAAATCTTTTGTGTTTCAAAGTACTGCATGTTTTAATGAAACTAAGAGTATTAAAAAAGCTATGCTAGTGGTAGGCAAATACTGGATTAGCAACACTAATTGTTCAGAAAGTTTAAATTGAACGTAGCATAGTTAATCGCTCACTGAGCTAAATATATTGATAGAAGAACCAGATACGTTAAAGTGTAAGAGCCGTTGCATTCACACAAACAAAGCTAATTTCGAATATTGACTCAATTATTAAATGTATCTAAGCAAAAAGTTATACAAAATCTTAGGTACCACCTATAGTCAAGTTCCAACGTTTATTTTTGTTCCAGAATCAGCCAGGTCTGCTTTCCGAAGCAACTCTTATTAGCAATTATTAGCAATTACGACCACATACGGCTTAATACTTATTTCTTGATACTGTCTGATACTGATATTTAAAAATATAATATACATGTGTCTATAATATACGTGCTGTATAAAAAGTACTCGGAATTTAGAGTACTATAAGAGTGTTTGGCAAAAATGTGGTCGACGAATATATTAATTGCTTGGCTTGTGTTTCTTCCTTCTGTTCGGAAAACTCAAATTATCAGTTCGAAGAATAAATTTTTTTAAATCATTTCCGACTATTAAGAACTGAAGAAACTGAAGATCATACACAAATCATTTTACGGAAAGTGTTTGGAAAATAAGGGTTAGTGTTAACTTAATGATAAAGAGAATAAATTTTGACATTATTTATTTTTTTGATTTCTTTTATAATAACCTAAATGTAACATACAATTTCCAATTTTGGTTCCAATAGTTGGTTTGGATAGTTTATACACTGAATTTTGCATTCAAACAAAAATGACAAAATGAAAGTTACCTTTTAATTGGATGACCCTGTATTTGGACAAGAACTTATTTGCGGATAAAAATAATGGTAAAAGATATGATTTACACTGATAGCTGAATTTACGTGGTTTATTTTATAATAACAGATACTTTCTACACTGAACGTAAAATCTAATATCAAATAAAAAGACATGGCTTTTAAAAGTTGCCGTTCAATTGGGACACTCTGTATTCGGGTAGGAACTTATAAGTGGTAAAAAATATTTGATATTTATACATATATATATATATATAAATATATATATAATATATTTGATATATGCTTTAAAAATTTGAATATTGAACCCACTTTATAGAAGAATAAAGAGCCGGCGAAACGTCGCGAAGCAATTATCCGAATCTAGTAGCAATTAAGTCGAAGTCTAATAAGTTGTGTGCTTTGGTCATTGAGTTTTCGAAGTAATAGGGTGTAATTATAGTCATAGCCTTCACCTGTTTTTATGGATTTTTCGCATCACAAATTTATTTTAATTACAATTTGATAGCAACTCCATTATTGAGTGTGCTTGATGAAGATTGTCCGCTAGAATTAAAATCCGCGAAAAACGCTGCTGTCTGCTGACCTAGTAGATCAACTGCGGAAATTGTGATTTAATTAATTGGCAGCTTGATGCAGAAGCTTACTAATAAATAATTACAAAACCAAAAACAAAAAACAAAACCTAAAACGAGTCCAAAATTGAAAACGAAAACAACAACAATTCAAAAAATTGATTATCGCAATTTTAAAAATAAAAAAATTATAATTTATAACTTACCTTGGATACAAAAATTAGTCTAATTTAATTCCGAGTTTCCAAGTCGTTGTAAAATCAATCGCGTTAGACGCGTTAGCTCAAATACTTGGACTGTGACGTAGTGCTACGTTACAGCGCTTTAGAGAGTAATGACGAGTTACTCTCATACTCGTATATATCAATATGATTTGATGTAGGGTGCAAGGCGTTCGCTCTACATGCGAGTATCTTATTGACTCCTGGCTAGTTGGTTATGCTGATGCATGTTTCTCTGACTTAATTGTCAATACCCAAAGTCAAAATCGCTATGTTTTCAGTAGAAAGAAACTGTTTAAATATGAAAAAATGCTTTAAAAATTGCTCTGTGTTATTCTTTAATTGTCTTCTTGGCTTGTTGGTTTGTTGGTTTGTTGGTTTGTTGGTTTGTTGGTTTGCTATCTTGGTTGCAGTATCGTTGTATCATAGTATCGCAGTATCGACCGTTGTATAAAGTCGACCGTCAGTTTTGACATAAATACACCTTAAAATTTATGTAATAACCAAAGCCAAAACAATCGATTCATTTCATTTTCTAGGGCGTACACTGCCACTTGAACGTTGAACTGCAAACGCCTGATACTGACTACTGTGATGCTACCTCGCCGCTGACGCTGTTAGTGCTGTTAGTGCTGCTAGTGCTGCTGCAGATGCTGATGGTGATGCCGCAACTTATTGTGAAACGTAGACACAAAGATAGACGCTCCTATGAATTTTTTTCTTCGCTTTGTGGGTAATTGTATTGTACCTTGTTGCTTCCATTGTGCTCTTATAGTGGCTCGACCGACTTTGTGCCACTTAACGCCATTGTGCAATATTCGATTCGATCTTATAAATCATGCTGAGATTTAAAATTTTGGCTTGTGGCTTTATCTAAGTATATTCTACAGTCTACAGTCTACAGACTACAGTTAAACTGAATGCTTTTACATAAATAGAACAGAGGGCTAAATTCATTTATGTACAACCTCAACGTGGACGAGTTTTTGACTTCATGATATGAAATTTTTATTTTTCGCTCAGAATTGAGAATTTTATAAGACTCATCGGTTGGGATGTCGCGTGGATAAAGTTTTCAACAATTTTTGTTAACATGAATTTTGGCTGATTTTAGCATTCTTTATACGGGGACATTTTCATTACCCATTTGTGAGCTACTGTCCGCATAAACCAAATTGCCGACTTATTATTTGTTTGCTCATTAACTACTAGACTACTCCATTAATAACTGGACACTTAATATTTTATGGTTTAAATTCAAAATGTTCTTAACAGTATGTTTCCATTGCTTACTTATTAAGTGTAACTTACTCAGCTTCTGTGCTTTTTGAATTACTTCAAAATAAAGTAAGAAAAATTAAACCAAAAATTTCGAATGTAACCCTTAAAAATAAATTACATAAATTTGAAATATTTGTCATTAATATATTATATTTGTTTTATGTAAAAAAACAAAAAATGTAAACAAATACACTGAGAAAGCAAGTATTTAAGAAAATCTTTGCTTTTATTAATTGAATATGTAATAGATATATAATATATATATAAATAAAAATAATATATTATAAAGTGAAGCTTATATAAGCAAACAGAATATCTCAGAACTGTCATAGAACTTTCTGACACATAAAAGCTCTTTCACATGTAATAAGTAACTTATGTCAATGGAAACGATGAAGTCTAAAAGTTACTTAACTAGCTTACTAACTAAGCAGTGACATCCAATCTGATATGGATTGGATTGACATTTTTACAGCTGTAGATGAAGCCGATAAAGATCTAGATATTGAACACATGGTGGCAAAGTTTTTAGATATTGGAAAAACTTATATATATTCTTCTAACTTTTAAAAACTTATATATATATTTATATATAAAACTGTTTTAACACAACTTCAACGACTGTTTTACTGTTTCTTCTAGAATGATGACCAATCAATTACAAAATGTCTAGTGCTATACTTGAGATTATTACTGATAAATGTCACCAAGGAAGTAGTCAATTCGTTAGAGGATTTGATGGTATTGGAGGAATTTTACGTTATAAATGGAACTTCCAGAGTATATAAATAGATAACATCGACAATAAATATTTTGATTTAAATCACTTATAGATAAATTGATTTTACTTTCTTTGCTATTCGAATCGTTCTAACTTTTAAATAGTTTCTTTCGTCATAAAAAGACACGCCATTATCGGCAAGAAAAAATTTACCTTGATTTTACTTTATTTTAAATTTCATTTTTAAAACTAGCATGGATGGTAAATAAAATAGATCATTTTTTTAATAGTCAATTTTGATATATTCGCCAGACTTCTAAGTTCGTGAACTTGTTTAGTGAAAAGTCACACTCTTGTCAGGCTTGGACAGTTGCACAATAAGTGTTTAGTTTTTTCTTTTTCCATTTCTTCCTCACAACTTCTGCACGTTTGATTAAAATGGATACCCAATTTTTCAGCATGGATACCAACTGATCAATGGCCGCAAGCACAACCACTAGTTTTGGCACGTATATCTTGCTCAGTATAAACCTCTCATTCTCGATAAAGTACAGCGTGGCTATTTTAGTGTGGACAACCACCAACTTCAATGCCATATGTACAAACGAAGCCTATACTTCAAAAACACTTTACTACTTTCATATATACTAAATTTAAGCCATTAGTTAATCAGACAACAATTTCAATGCAATTTGAATAAATAAAGGAGAGGTTATTCAACTTTCAGGCTTCTCGAGCAATACGACACGCCTCGATCCTGCCAGATTACGTCACCAATACCCTTTAAGTAGCGATCACGATATAATTTCTAAAACTACTGATATGAATTGAATCAATGAACTTCACTGATTTATTCTAGATGGCCATATTTTTTATTTTCTCTCCGTGTAATTTTAAAAAATTTTTATATAGTAAGAACCCGTTTTGTACGCGACCTAAGAGACTGAAAAAGATTAGCAATAAAGACCTTCCTCTCTTAGGATATGTAAATTATAATTTGATGACACAAATAATAATGTTAAGATGACTATAGGGAACTAATACAATTAACGTTTGTATGAAGAAGCTACGGGGTAATTACAATAAAGCTAGATAAATATTGGAGGTGAAAGAAATGTTCTAAATGTGTTCCAGGTATCGAATTTTTCTCAGGAAAATATAAATGAATTCGATGTTAGACGAAATCGGTCGTGGTAGACAATGGAAAGAAATATTGAGACTAAAATGACTTTGTCATTGTTTAGAAAACATGTGATAGAAATCCACCGCTGAAGCTTAAGAGTTCTTGAGAGCTACCTAATAGCAGACGTCGATGAGACACGAAATTTTGACAGATCTTTTAACATGAGTACACAAATTTGATTTTTTGGGGTTGTACCGGGAAAATACAATTTTGTGGTTAAATGTTATGTATAAATTTCAATTAGGGAATACTGGAAAATACAATCTTTTCTTTTTTTACACAGAGTTCATTACTAAAAACTGCAAAAGAGATAAATAGGGATTTCTAGAATAGAAAAAATGTGTTTTGATTGAAAATTATGCAAACTATAATTTACGCCAGAACTTATGCCAGCATTAACGTATACTTAAAAGTATATATATCACATAGACAAGCAGTATTGAGAATACTACATACAATTATTAGCAACAAAAACGCCAAATACCTAGTGTAACAACAATTCTCTTCAGTTATATTGAATTTCCCAACATCTTGTTTTTGGATGCAACAGAATAGCATATCTTTGTGCAAAGAGAAGTGCCAAAGCAAACCTTATTGATCTGAATAGACTATCTCATATGTTTGCATATAGTAGAAAACATCACAAAGTAAAAAAAAGATCAACCACAATGGAACTCAAATATGCTAACTGCCACATCAACCCTAACACACGATTAACACAAAGGGTTATCCATTTCAAGGTTCAATTTAACAGTAATGTGTCGAACAGAAGAAATCATCTAAGAAATTGTGTGTTTAGTTCAAGGTTGAGCATTTTATGAATTGTATAATAACCTATGAATATATTAAAATTGCAGATACGTTTTATATCTTGTACTAGACACAGAATTACTAAATGTTCGTCAATGACAAATCTAATATTTCACTTGGTTGATACATCAACAAACGAAATTGTCGATTCTAAGACAGTGCAAATCCATAAAGAACTATCAAAATACCATAACATCCACTAAAAGTCATTATATGATGTGATATTTGTATAGAAGAAGTGATAAGCTCATATTCATTTAAGACCGTCAATTGTAGTCGTTACATATGAAAAATTTTGCGCACATACATATACTTTTACGTTTTGGTAATGTGGATTATTATTTACAGCTATATTATGTTATATTATATTATTAATTATATTCTTAATTAAATTTTTCAAGTTCAATGAAAAATATGGATATGTTCTCGATGACCGCTTCTCAGTTCATTTCTGTTACTAAATATCATTGTCTAATTTACACAACACAACAGCTTAGTCTTCCATATGGTATCATCTATTTACTCTACGATTTACTGAAGTACTTTATAAAAAACTTTTGTTTCAAATATCTACAATTGGCTAAAACTATCATAGCCTCTGACTCACAGGTGCTGAAAATCTTTTCGTTACTCGACTGTTCAACAAAGATCGTGTTTTCTGATTGGTGTTTTCTATTGGCACTAGAATGCGCTATGAATAACAAACCTTTTGTTCAATATTTCTAGTTTTTCGGCTTTTGAGTACTTATTTTATTTTAACTCTTTAGGTTTGAAATGTGATTTTCCATGGTACCACAACGGGCCACTATTTGAGCTCAAGTGGACTTTTAGCAGTATACCTCCACTTCAACCTAACCTAACCTAATGGGAAAATGTTTGATATGTGCACGCATATCTGCCAATTTTTACTATTTTAAGTCTATATTATCTTCAAAAACACAGATTTGGTAAGAAGAATAATCTAATACATATAATTATATCATATCACATATATGAATAATCATGATACTAAAGAACTTATCGCGTCAGGGAACTGAGGTTTAAATGTTATAAAAGGCTCTAGATAAAAGTTTTTCTTTTATTTACGGAACTTGGATAAACTTGGAGAATTATTGTTATTTTAAATACTACATTAGTGTTTGGATTATGACAGATAACACTTTCCGTACAATATTGGGATGATTCTCACCCACATTTTGTAAAATATATTTATTACAATATAATAAGGAAATTTAATTAATTTAATGAACAATTAAACTAAAATATGTACTTCTTTAATTAAACACCTTATGAGGAAACATAATCCCAAATGGAATACGGCCTTTATCTGTTCAAATCCAAAATTAGAGATAAAAGGATTAAAGATAAATTACCGAAAATTTGTATGATTATGCAGTTTACTTTATTGTGACAAAATACTAAAATACTATTTCTAATAAAAATGATTTTATATAACAAAATTTGGAATATAATTTATCAAAAACCTATTAAAAATCTGGTAAGTAAACAATATGCATAACAAATGTCTCTACAAAAAGAATAGCTTTGAAAATAAAAAATAAGCTAACTCAAAAGTTAGCTTTCAATTCGTTGAACTTGTGCAAGTGCTTTGGTTAATGTCACTAATTAAATAAAAAAAAGTGACAAAAAACCAGCAGCCTTGGTTACTTGTGGATAAACACGACTAGTCATCGCTTCTAATTTGACAGGCACGAGTTCTAAGCCTAGCACCTGCAGTTCAAACAAATTATATAAGGACTATAAACTAATTAAAAAAATTCGATTATATCCTAAGACCACTGATGATGAGTACTTGGCCTTACTCGAGCGGTGTATAGTCAGCCAAATTTCAATAAAATTAAAATAAATTTTTGTGTTCGTCCTTTCTTTCTTTCTTTGCTATTCGAAAACCCTCAAAAATCTATAAAACAATAATGAAATGACTCCGATCCGACTCATGAGAGTTTGATGGACTCATGAGAGTTTTATATAACACCCTCATGACCCTGATCACAGAGTCTACCGTTAATACCCCCGCGCTTGCGCAGTAACTCCGCCCCCAACATTATCTTCCAATCTCTCTAATATATGCCCATGCTTTCTGGCTTAGCCTTCTACTCTCTTCTACTGGCATGAAGTTTCTACATTACTGTGGAAATCATCTCTATTCATTCCCAAGAGGTGGTTTTAGTGGGTTCAAGTCTCACACTGTGGTTTTCGATGCTTTCCACCTACTGCAAAAAAAATAATGAAATAACACCGAAAACACAGAACAATTTTTCTTAATTACCATTTATTCCTTTCATTTTAAAAATTTTTTATGAAATCGGTTATGACATAATTTAAATTTAAAAAGACTTACTTCAAACACTACTCCTATTTCTCGATAACAATATATTATTATATGATCGATAACAATTTATCTAATAAATAAAATACTCACATCCCCTACCATTGCATAAACATAACATACAACAACAAATGCGATACATACAACATAATAGACTCCAAATTCTTATGTTAACAACATATTTTATTTGTTTGAAATGAGGAACGATAAAATTGAATGAAAAACAACGGCAGCCAATTGACTGGTGGAAGGGAACCCGAGACGACGGCCAGCGTACGCGCTTTCTATACTCGAGAGTATCGATTTGACGACGACGCGTATGTGTGTAGACAACACTGATACGTGATACGTCGTCATTACATTACACATGTCTTTAAAATTTTGTTTTGCTTTCTTTTCATTCGTTGATTCACTTCGGGCGGGTCTTCCGCAAATAACATCAGTGATTCATACACATTTTAACATTTGCGGCCACTTAACACGATTACAAATATACACATACAAAATACATACATACGTACATACATACATGAGACGATACACAGAAGTAAACAAATGAATTTATTTGTTTTAAAGGTTTTTTTTTGCTTCGTTGAATGCCGCTCGTTATTTAACACTGGAGAATAAGTGTTGTTGTTGTTTTTCTGGAAGACCATTTGGTTTGCACGTTTAGTTCATCCCTTTGGTATTTTTAGTTAATGCGTTCTAGAGAATGATTTGAAAATTAATATGTAACTATAATAAATATAAAGAAACCGTATTCAAATTTTTTTTCATTACGTTCCATTCTTCACAATATCACTATATTACAATATTACAATATTATTACAATATTATAATAGTTATTAATATAATTATTATTAAATTAATTAAATTAAAAATTGTATTATAATTTTATATATTATAGAATATTTTATTTTAATAACAAAATTATATTATTGATTAGAAAGAATATATAAATCATGCAACAAATAAAGCCTCTGCAAACAGAATAGTATTGAAATTTAGCAATTAAAAATAAGAATATAATTAATTAATTTATTTAATTATTATCTAGCTGGTTTATGATTTGATTCTAATATAAACACAGTAAGTGAATTTGTTAATAAAAACAACATATCAGACAGCAAAGTATCAGAACTCCAGAAAAATGTGCGAACATAAGAAGTCAATTACGGGTTTGGGTCAGTTGGTTAAGGTGCGCTGACTCTGATCTTCAAATTTGGCAGGGCACAAGTTCAATCCATGGTACTTGTGGTCTCAAAAAAAAAGTTATTTACAAATAATTAAATACAAAAATTATTTCCAAGACCATTGATGATGGGTATTTGGCAATACTCGAAACAGCTGTATGGTCAGTCCAAAATTCAATTAATTAAAATAATATAAAATGAATTTTAATTGTTGTAGTTCACTACTGTTCGAAAAACCTCAATATTAATTTTGTTAAACACATTTTATAATAAGTAAATATACGGAGATACATCCTGTATGTATGTAAGAAGCAAATGAAACTACTTTGAATGTATACTTAATAATGTAAATGTATATTAAATTTAAATTAAATAGAAACTATTTTACCAATTACATAAAGCAATGCATTGCATACCCGAAGTACTAAGAGATTCAGCTAATCATATAATCATCTAATTTTTTAGATTAGAACGGATTCTTATCCAAATGGTAGATATTAAAATCAATTAAACGGAGAAAAATGTGAGACCCAATAAATAGTTTTTATTTGTAAAGAATAAAAATAGCAATTCGCCTATATCTCTGAGGATAGGTCATTATGGCTACGAAAATTTAATTGACAAATACTTAATGAAAAAGAATAATCATTTTGATAAACAGATTGACGACAAGAGGAAGAAGTTCTATAGTATCTCGCCGCGGCTCGCAGAAGTTTGCAATACAAGCATTTGCTCGTATTATATTAATTTATGTTTTTAAAATCCGCTATGAACTAGGTGCTCCAGGATTGATTGCGGCGCCATTGGTTATGATACGACCTACATTTTTAGTTGTGCACGGAATCAAAATATAGTTAAATAGACTTTAAAATGCTTTTGTCATCTATTAAAATGTTATTTGCAAACTATTAAATAGGCAGATGTGTTTATAGAATTATATAAAGCTGACAAAGAAATTTTTCCAGCGGCACTACTCCTCCTATTTGAGCTCAGAACAACAAAGTACCACAATAATAATCTACTGCAGTGGAGTTTTTAAACAAGATTATTAGTTTTAAGGAAGCACTATGATATATTTTTATATTAAGCTATGATCGGCGTTAACGTCGACTCTAAACGTCTATAACATCTGTAAGCTATCTGTAAATTGTGTCTATTGTCTTTTTGGTAAAGTGATGACACTACACTTCAATTGTGTTAATATATTTTAATACAGATTACATTCATGACATTTCATTTACATATTGGTCGACTAAATCACTTAAACTAAATATAATTGAAAACATATGTATATGATGTAAACTTGACAAATTGAAGTTTCCTTATTTTATAACTCTGTAATAAATTTTAATTCAATTCAATAGGGCTTAGTAGGTTTTGTGTGTACATATGTACTACATATTTTAAAGAACAATATTAAAATTATTTTTTTATTGGGGCTATGTTATATGCTAATTCAACAAATGAAAATTTTCATCTGTATTATGATTTTAATATGAAATATCATTTAAAATGAATTTGATTTTTTTTAATCGTTTGAAAATGAGCCCCCCTTCAAAAAAAACAAATTCAGTTCAGTTTTGATTTATATTTTCCCAATTATTCGGGAAATATTAAGCATATTTTCTTTTAGTACAATACATATTATATCAAATTAAATATATTGACCGACGAGAAATCAACCGAAACTGTTCAGAATTCAGATTTAAAGAATTGCAAATCCTATTTGTTGCAATCTCATTAATTGTAGATGTACCTGAACTGGTGTCATTAATGCATGCCATAAGTTACTGTCACATAATTTGAATGTCAAATCTATATATTGTTAATATATCGTTGCCAATTTATATATATGTTACTTACTGACTTAACAAACTGTTGCTGAGTTTCAGACTGAAGCTGCACGTACTTCATTGGAGGGTGGCAAACCCTAAACTTAACACAACCTAAACACAACCTAAACTTAGAATTTTAGAAATGGAACTCGCAGTACACACTTTTAGAGCATTACCTATCGAGTACCTAGGAGTACCACGTAGAGGCTGTACAACAACTTGGATTGAGGACAACAAGGATTTCGCTGGCGTTTTCCAAATAAACTCCTAATTCCAAGTTGCCCTGTGTACTCGCTCGTGGCCCCTGCATTTTTATATATAATATACAATAATTTCGATATTTATTCAGTCTTGTGTTAGATTTGAGGCCTGGTCGATTAGGGAACCATTTTGGAAGATTTACTCTCTTTCAATCATTCCTGTCGCAGTAGCGGAGAAAGTAGTTCACATCTGCATTGTTACTCTGATTAACTATTTTAGCGGTTTTCTTTTTTGAGGATCAGTCAACTCTACGACCTCCCTCTAAGGAGCATTACAGGATTTGTCGTACGTTCGTTATGGTTTTTAAACCTTTAAATATCTTATAAGTTAAAAGGCATAATTGAATCCTTATGACCGCCGGTATATATAACCTTCATTAGTTATTATTAACAATATTGTTATGTACAGCAGATTCTCTAATGGAAGCAAAACTCAATTCTAGCTCACAAAGCTCAACACTAACAATATAAATCTTTTGGGTGTGATTGAAGTACAAATAACTCACAAAATTATTACAATAGTCTTAAATTTTTATGTGGAATCATAATTTAGAATAATAATAATACATAATAATCATACATACTTGTAGTTATTTTATATACAGAAATATTGTCCTTTGTATCCATATCAATTTTGGTTAGAACTGTTACCGTCTTCAAATGATTGGCATATCATCCACACTATTTAATTTGAAATTAACAAAATAGAAAGGTCTCGATAGCCGTCCAACTTTTCTTATTTTTTAGACTTCAAAATGCAATATAAGGAATAAAGTTTTGTTATAATTTGAAGTTGCTGAAGAACCCTGACAGTGGCCTCCCAATGACTAAAAATTAAATCTTCTTGCAACATTAGGAATTTGCCAAATATTGACTTACTTGGAATGCGCACTCTATTACACATAAGAGTAGATAGGTAGATAGATCAACTCTAATAGTACCATAAGACAGTGAACAGTTGAATAGTAGTACACGTTTTCGCCTTGCGTCTAATGTACTCGAAAAGCATACATATGAGTGTGTGCTGAGACTGTTAGGAACAACGTACAATCAATATTACTGCAATATTGTTGAAGCACATATTTTTATTAATTCAATTAATGCTCTTTTTTCTCTCTCTCTCTGTTGCTCTCTCCATCCCTCTCAGATCGTTTGAAAACAATGACAAAGGCTCTCTTTCTCCTATACTCTCTGATATCAAACACACATATTTGTGTTTACGAACACAACAACAACATAACAACAACACAACAACACAACAACAAGACAACAACAACACACTTGGGCGGAAGATACTCCACCCAATTTCGGATGTTAAATGCAACTAATGGAATGCTGCCGGCAACTTAAAACTGTTTTAACTTAGTCAACTTCAATGTGTAACACCACACACCGCACTTCACAGCTATAGACCCTACCTTGATATATTGCAATAAAACGCAAAACGGAGCAGCACATGGCATCGCTTCGTAACGCACCGCGCACCATGCCATTCCACAACCGCAATAAGGTAAAGCAAATACACCATTAGCATTGGTATTAGCATTAGCATTAGAGCCAAGGCAGAAAACAACGACAGTTCCTTGCTCTTTTCATTTATTTATTACTTTTTGTTTTTGTTTTTGTTTTTGTATTTGTTTTTGTTTTTGTTTTTGCTTTAAATTGCACATTTATTATAACAGTTTCAGTTGTTGTCTTCTTCGCTGTTGGCCAAACTATGATTACGACTGTGGCTACGGTTATGGCTATGATAGAGCGGCGTGCGCGTGTGCAATGTCGATCTCGTTCGGGTGTCTTTATTTTATTTTGTTGTTACATTTATGTATATATGTTTGTGTGTTTATATGTTTATATGTTTATATATAGACATGTGAATATATCTATGTATATTTGTGTATGTTTAATAAAATAGTCTGCTGTTGTTATTGTTATTATTGTTGTTATTATTACAACTACTTTTGCTGTTTTTGTAATTGTTATTGTTGTTGTTGTTACTGTTACTGATGCTGATGCTGATGCTGTTGCTGTTGCTGTTGCTTTTGCTGTTTCTGTTTCTGTTACTGATGCTAATACTGATGGTGAGGCTATGTGCTTTTGCTGCCGCTAGAAACGCTGCTGCCTCACTTGGGGTAAACTAACGCGTTAAGATCGTTACAAATTCAGTACTTCATCTTATATCTGTGGGGAATGGTTGTAACGAGTGACGGCGCGGTGGATAACAGTAAACTATTTTAAATCGAATTGAGTGTAAATATATATGGATGAATGTGGTCTACTTTAGATCAAGAGCTGCATAAGTATTGTCCGCTACTGGGCCAAAGCGCACTACACACTGTTTGGCCGTTCGCCTATTTGGCTGTTTGACTACTTGGCTGTTTAGCTGTTTAGCTGTTTAGCTGTTTAGATGTTTAGATGTTTAGCTGCTTAGCTGCTTCGCTGCTTGGCTGCTTGGCTGCTTGGCTGCTTTACTATTTTGCTGTTACACTAAAGTAGTGTAGTGCAATTGTTACATTTTTTAATGTGTAGATTGTTTGAATTTATTAATTCAGAGCACTTTTTTGAGATCAGAAAAATGTGTTTTCGCGCAAGTCATCCAGTCAATAAGACGATCTCAAACTTTTCGGACGTGCCTTACTGCAATACTTTAACGTGTAGGATAAAAAAAAATTATTTGCTTTATGATGCTTACTTTTATTTAATAAAATAAATTCAATTTGTATCATCACTTATAAGTGTTATTATTAACTTGCGAATATTACCCAGCAAATATTTTTTTTTAATAAATCTAAACTAATTAAAGAAACGTTAAGCAAAACAAAAGTACACAAAAAAAAAATTAAACTAAATTTTTAAAAAAAATTAATTATTAATTAATTAACAAACTTGCAATTTTCATTGTGCAAATTAAAATTATTAAAAAAATTTTTTTTTTAAATATAAACCAAAATATAAATAAATCACAAAACAGGAAAATATTATTAAAAACAAAACTATTTAAGTACAAATCATATAATCCGAAAAGGTGTTAAAAATATTCTCGAATTCAAATGTTTATCACATATGATAAGAAAGATATATGTATGTATTAATGTGAATTTTATTGCTTCGAAATGCTTGCAACAAAAAGGTGCAAAAATGTTAGTTCCTTACAATTACAATCATACAAAAATCCAATAAATAATTGTCAATATTAGAAATATCTGAAAAATTTGAAAAATTTGAAAAATTTGAACAACTCCAACTCCAACTCAATTCAAGCAGAGAAAGAAAATTTAAGTTGAATTCATTGAAATGCCAACATAAATCAAATTAAAAAATCATATTAAATTATTTATGTTTTCGTTTGTCAATCAATTATTTAAAAAGTGCAGAAAGTGCAGTGATACAAATCAGTCAACAATCGTCATAACCGCTACTGCACCGACTTGCGAATATTTAAGCGCACCTAAGATTGACAGTACAGCCGAACATCGCTTCGCACGCACGCAGCAAACGCTTATCAACAATCAATATCAATCAATGATCGACGTGCGAACCGAACTTAGCTAAAGATGATGCCCTCGTTGCCGCTATCCATTTTCGTGGAATACAACACTCAATGACGGCCACAGCTACGTCCGCTGCTGCAATTTATTCTTTCGTCTTTTTTTATTATTGAGTGGTATTTCTTCCTGTCTGTGTGCGGATGTCCGTTCCATTTATAATTGCCAGTTGTGCAATTAGTCTTCCGTAGGTTTCTAATTTGCATCTTAAGCAGTGCATTTACTGCACGGTGAAGAAGTTATTGACGCCAATGAAAATGTTGCTGATTTTGCTGTCGTTGTTGTTACCGTTTCTATTTCTATTGGTCACAACTACAACTTCAGTTCATCACTTCTAAGGCATGGAAATATCAGGTATGTAGATACATACATATATATATATATTATAATTGTATGTATATTGTGTGAGAGATTTAAATATGTTAATACAATATCTCCTACGTCCGGACGGAGGACCATCGTGAGCTTTGCATTTTAATTAGTCCATTTAGTGATAAGTTAATCATCTTCCGTTAGTTCGTTTTTATTATCCGCTCCGTGTAAACCGCACAACTGCTCTTCTGTTATGATTTTGACTGTGTTTATGTGTATGTGTATATATATCGATATACGGGTTGTTTGTTGTCAGAAATCATGATGTAGTAAACCTCAAACGGAAGTGTCCTTCAACAACTCTTCCTAATGAAACCGTGGAAAAAAAATTATAACATTTTAAAATTAATTCAAATGTGAATAAGAAATATATGAGTTACTTTATAATCACAGTGAAAACTACAAATACCCCACTTGGACGGACATCACTGTATGGGTGTTTATAATCCGAAACCATACTGTACAAAAGCCCAAACTGAAGTGTCCTTCAGCAAGTCTTTCTTAAATAAATCGTATAAATTAATTACAATCTTTTAGAAACAATTCAAATGTGTAGAACAAATTAATAATCCACTTTTATATTATAGTAAAAACTCTCCTAGTTGGATGGACATCTCTTATATATAAACATTTTTCTAAACCCAATGGTATTTTTGTAATTATTGGTATTTGAAAAGATTTGTTTGTTAAGGAATTCTTTTCTTAAACAAACCTCATTTCAAGACATATATTTATTAAAATATTAGTAAATTCTTTAGTTTGTGGGTTACTTAGTTTATATTAGTAAATATGTTATAAATGTGAAGTGAGTAGTTTAATACCAAATTTTTGTGAAGTCTATTGTCCTTCAAAAACTCTTTCTTAAATGAGTCGCTGTACAAGGCTTGTTGTCAAAAACCATGATGTATTAAAGCCCAAACGAAAATGTGCTATCTTTCCTAAAGAAACTGTAGAAATAATTTTTAACCTTAGGAAAACGAATGTAAATGTGAATAAAAAGTGAATAATCAAACTTATAATCACAGCAAACACTCTCATTACGAATACCTTGCTTGGACAGACATCTGCTCTAAGTGAACATTTTTGCTAAAACCAACTGTTTTTTTTATCATTATGGGGATATGAGACTAATTTGTTGAGGATTTCTTGTCTTAAACACACCTTATAAACAAACAAATATTTATCAAAATATTAGTAATATTAGTACTTAAGTTTAGGAGTAATATTAGTAAATATAAGGACAAGTAAGTATGTGCAGTGAGTAGTTCCTTATCATTTCCTGTAAAGTCTATTATTTGATGTACTATCAAAAAGAAAATCATCTTCTATTTTTTATTTCCTGAAATCACTATGATTTCTTTAGTTAAACCCCCTATTATTCTATAGTAATAACCATTATTACTACTTTAAAACAACGGTAAATTAGTGATGACGCCAACAAAATAGAATTTGTGGTGAACATGTCTAAGTGATTAAGTAAATGAGACTTAAAATGAGTTGACTTAAAAATGGTCCTACCTAAGTCCATATTGAATACATATTTATAAATTAAAGAAAATTAATTTTTCCGGTTATAAATGATTAGCAATCAATTCACCGGCATTACACTCTCAATTTAATTATGTAAATTCTTATTACAACCTTGCAGTTTATACTTAATAAAAACTGTGAACTACAAAACAACAGTTCCGTTTTTGTCGATCGTTTGATGTTATCATGTAGAGAAGATGGGATATGAAATTTATCATTCTGAAAGAATTATTTTTACTTTAAACAAAAAACATTTTCTACACCATCATCTACTAAAGTAACTTAATCAGATATTATAAATACTTTTATTACTAAGTGAACTTACTTTCTTGTTAATATGCCCTTCACACTTAAAATGATGTTGCAAATCAATAATTAGTTTACAAAATTTTATTTTTAATTAATATATTTGCAATATATAGTTTATCATAACGAATTATCCACTTATGTATATGATTTTAGTTGAAACAAAAAAAATTATTATAGTACACAAAACAACATCGTTGTTATTGCAAAACATAAACATAGACTTACTTAAACGGGGTTTTAATACAAAAAACGGGGTTTTTGTTATGAAATAATTGAAAAAAAAATAATTATATTTAGTGATAATATTTAATGAGGTTTACATTCTAAAATCACTCCTCCAATAAATTTTCAGTATCCTGCAATAGATATTAGATCAGTTATTAAAAACACCCTGCACACTTATCTTCACACCCTGCACACCCAGAGTAAGAGCAGGTTATTTTAAATTCATACTCGTAATGCTATAAAGCAAGTATTGATTATGCCATAAAAAACTAGTTAAGAAATTATGTTTAGCCTGATGATTTCTTCCTAAACACAATTTACAATAATATGTATAAAAGGATATAGGGATGTGATGTGATATAGTGATATTCGTCAGTCTCTCTACCCATCTGTCTGTCCGTCCGTCTGTCCTTGTGTTTGCCTGTCAGTCTATATCTTTGTGTGTCTGTGTGTGTTGGTTTATTTAGTTGCTTGCCGCTAACTTAGTCATATGAAACTTAACACAGAGATAGATTTCATATGACACAGAGATTATTTATCTGTATATCCAGATAAATAATATGTACCTATGGTAGTATATATGGTAGTACCTAACACATAAACAATATATATATTTTTATGTTTTTATATATACATTTCATTTTATATAATAAAACAAAATTGAATATATAAATATCGGGCATATTTAGATATTTCTGTAAGGTTCATTAAAACTTTAGCAAAACAAATGTTGATTGATTTTAAATTTTAATTTTAAATAATATAATATAATAATATATAGTATTTTATAATATATAAAGTATAATATACAATATATAATACGTAATATATAATGTATAATATGTAGTATATAGTATATAATATGTAATATATAATGTATAATATGTAATATATAGTATATAATATATAGTAAATAACATATGGTATATAATATATAAAATATAATATATGGTATATAATATATACATATAATATAATGTATAATATATACATATAATATAATGTATAATATATAGTATATAATATACTAAATATTTGTATATAACATAACATACTACGGTATCGGCAGTGCTTAATATAATAATTATTTAGTGTCATGCATATATATTTATTAAAATCAAAAACTTACCGAAGTTTGCACTTGAACAATGGCGCTTGAGATATCTCAAAAATAATGCTTGATAAAAGGAATTAACTTTTTAATAACAACAAAAAAGAGTTTTAAGGAGCAAGAAAAATTTTTTAATTTTACACTAAAATAAGAGTAATATGATCTGTAAAAGGTTTTGAAAATTTAACAGGTTACGTATTGAAGATAGACCCAGTAGTCGGCTTTCGTTGATTGGAAACCAATACACTTAAGGCAAAGTGGCCTGTTGTAACATCACACGATACTAGCGAGCCCCCTAATCTGAATTTTCGCCACACTCAATTAATTACACTACTCAAAAGAATCAGAAAATAATATGAAGATCAGTAATGTTGGAAAGCAGTGCTAATAGTGTTTGAAATGTTGTGTTAATAGATTATATACACATAAGATAAACAGTGGATTAAAGTTGTCTTAAATTTAATTTAGAGCCGTATACGATGCTAATTATATATTTATAATATATATATATAACAGATATATAATATATTTATATTTTTATCGAGTTGTGAGTATTTAAAGTACTTAAAGCTTAAATTATAAATACGTATTATTTTTTGGAGATAATACATATATGTATGTGGGTACAATTTCATATTACATTTACTTTCCTGAGCCAAGTTTTGTACATTTAGTAGAGGTGTCCGGCCAAAAGGGTTTATATTGTTCAAAAACGTGATAAAAAATAATTGGTTTTCAGAAAATTTGCCACCAAGGAGGAGAGTCTAGTTAGTAGGGGTATGCGTTTAAAAAGTGTCTACTGTATTTGTTATACCTGAAAACATTAAGGAGGTATTGCTACAGCTAACTCTCGTCAGTAATGGTTATTTTATTTGAACAGATGATTTGACCCCTTACAAAATGTGGACTCTTAGTACCGCCTTAATGTGTGTAATTTGTTGCTAGTTTATACTTTGTTGCTTTAATAAGTTTTACAACAAATTTTAATTAGTTTTTTAAGCTGTGTTTAATCAGAATAATCATCTCTAATAGTAGGTAAATTACTTTCATGATAGTAAAAACTGTTTGAAGCGATGGTTATGGTTTTGATCTATAATTTATATGTCTATATATTCTCAGTTAATTTCTTACATCATTTTCCATATATTATATATTTGCATTATACTCTCACTTTTATTATAATTCATTAAGTAGGTACATATAATATGGAATATATGGAGAGGTTGTGACAAAAATGATTTGGTCAACAATTAATGGCGAAATGATTGTTAACTGAGCACTATATTGTAATTAATCCATCGATTACGCGTTAATAGCAAGCGGCAAAGACCTTCACGTTTGTGCCTTCACGCATTTTTGAAGGTAGCAATTTTATTTTCATATAATTTTTTATTTAATTATATCAATTTCCCGGTTATTATTAATTTTTTAACAATGGTTTCATCTTTGGCGCTTTTTAAAACTTTTGCTCAACAGATACAGATAGCATTTAAAGGCACATTCAGTCGATTTTATGCACCCAACGGAAAATCGCGTGGACCACTTTGGGCTGAAATGTTTTATCAGCTCACCAAAGAAAATGTTTTCTAAACTCAAATGATATAACCTAAAGCTGAGCAGTTAGTATTAGAACTACTAAAACTGCTTTACCTCTACTAAATTTAGTAATAAAAAAAATAATATTTAAGAGTTCAACTGATTTAAACGATTCATTGGCATGAAAACTTTAAACTGTTTATCACCATCATGATTACTAACATCATTATTACCACAATAATCGTTTGACCTAAGTTTTGAACACTCTATACCTGTAAAATATTTTCGCCGCCATACTGCGAAATCACCCTACACCTATGAATAAGCGGTCCTTGTCGTTACTGCTGGGTGATCGGTTGGAGCAGTAACTGTTTTCTTATACATGTACGTATATTATTCATTCATAAATCTACTGAGCCAAGAAAAACGAGCAAAACAGAGACGAAAATTATTATTTAAAACTTATGCGTATTAGTCTACAGTTAACAGTGATTTCTTAATAGGAAATAATCCCACAAATTAGTTTAAGATTCATTGCAAAATAAATGAAGTCAGAAATCTCAGTTAGTACCTCCGACCTTGGACCATTAACAATAACAATTTAATCAGCTACGGTGACTCTTAATTGTGTGATATCATTTTATCTTACATACATTCATACATGCATGCCAACGTATACATATGTTTGACTATTTTATTTTCTTACGATTTTTGCTTTCATTTATGTCGATTATTCCGTTTCGTTTTCCTTTTTTCGTCGACTAAAATCGAGCTCATATGCTTGGTTTAAGATCAACTCGTAGCATGACAGAGGCATTTTATGTTGCAGAGGTTAAATTGCGAAGAGTGCAGGTGAATGATGGGGCTACCGAGTTATGCCATTCATAGCTTGATTTATTAAAAACACCTAGTGAATTGGATCAGCCATGAAATCTTTGATCCTTACTTATAATGTGACTACCGACTTATGACATTCATTGGTTGATTTATTGAAAACACCTAATAAATTAGAACAGCCATGAAATCTTTTAGACATACGCACTCTTGATGTGAATACCACGTTATGCTATTTATTGGCTGATTTATTGAAAACACTTAGTAAATTAGAACAGCCATGATATCTTAAGAGACATACGCACTCTTAATGTGACTACCACGTTATGCTATTTATTGGCTGATTTATTGAAAACACCTAGTGAACTAGAACAGCCATGAAATCTTTGAGATATCCTCACTCTTGATATGACTACCGCGTTATGACATTCATGGGTTAATTTATTAAAAACTTTAGAGGAGCGATGAATTTGAGAACGATGTAGTCCTTGAGACATCCTTTCTCTTTGATATATGTATTTATAAATTCGATATTAATATTTCGAACTAATATTTTACTTTGAAGTAGTGTACTGTTATATATATCACTGTTATATAAATTTGGTCCACAAAACATAGTATTTTAATCCCATATGCATTAATGAAAATCAATCCCCAAAAAATGTGAAGCCTTTAAATCAGTACGAAAACATTATGTGACAGTAAACTAGGAAAACAATACAGTGTCACAATAGATCATCTAGGCGTCTGTAAAACAATACATCTGCAAGCTATACATAACAATGCTAGATTAATAATGCAATATAATATTCCGTGTTATTAAATATAATCCTCTAGCATCACAAACATATTGACAGTATATTGTTAAGAAACATTATAAGGCGTAAAAACGACTGGGTATGCTTTTCACACATTAGGCCTTCAATCCTATCCTATATGAGGGAATTATTTATATCAAAAATTAATTTTTTGACGACAAATTTGGGCAGATCTAAAGTTTATTAAAATAATTGAGTCATATATAAAACACAATCAGTAAGGATCAAGAATCAAAGCACTTTCAAATATTTGTATGATGATGTTTGAGCAATTTTCATACACCTCATATACCTATATATTTGAATCAACATCCCTAAATGTCCGAAAATATTCGGACAACTCAATAATCTTTATATTATTTTGTTTTTTTAATACACGAAAAATTATAAATGTTCGACCATTATATGGTAGTCGAACTCCTTCGGGAGGAACTTCAATTAGCTCGAATAATGTTCGATGTTTAACAAAACATAGCTATTTCGCTGGGTTTTTTTAAAAAAATTTTTTAAATAATAGAAAAAAATGTTGATAGAAAATGACATGATGGAACTTTATTATTTCATACCAATTCTTTTTCTCATCAGTTTTAGTGTATACAAAAAGACAAGATACAAGACAGAAAGACAAGCTCTTCTGATCAGTTTGGCAAAGGTGGCAAACCTATATTCCTTCTATATTTGCATTTTGCTTGTATCTTATGAATACGATTAATAGATTGTTTGTAACTGTTTTAACCCACATTCCCCTTCGCTCTTGATTCTTGGCTATGCACGACGGTATGTTTGGACCGAATTTGGCTCAGTTCATTAATTAATTCATATAATGCTCCTTTATTTTAATCAACTTGTGAAGTGGTCCACTATTTCAACGGAAAAGCACTTTATCATCCTTATTCGAAACCATTTTTTTGCTATTATATTTTTCAAAACCTGCTATATATTATCGCTATTGTTGGATTTTATAGTGCGGTTATCAAAACACAAGTGCCATAACATTTTCTTTTGAGTACTATGTCTTTAGTCATTTTAGATAACTTTCGCCTGTTAATGTTCACTGTCGATTGTTACCGTGAACTGAACTCAGGGTTATAAAAGTATTACTAATTTTGACCGACTGTGAACAGAAATAGTACTAACTTCAACAACTTTCTTAGGGCCAAATGTTCAGTTATCATGTTTGTCTGTAATAAAATTTCCTTAAATTACATTATTGGAAAATTTAATATTAGAGCAATATCTGACAAAAAGCAATATACGAATGGACTTAGAGATAGCATTTAAATTCCCAAGTGTGAACCACAACATAAATAAGTACATCTAATTAAAATAAATTACATTTAAAATTCAGTTTTTACATTATTAAGTTTATAATATAATGAGTAACAGAAGTGTTAAAAAAACATGCATAGAATTCAAAGTCCCTATACAAAAATTTAACCAATATTTTCTGATATTGACTAAATATCTGACTTATAAGGAGAAAGTTAGAATAACAAATAGACGGACCAATTCGTCTTATTCACTGTTCAAGAATAATATATTTGCTTTATTAAATCCCAAACTTTTCTTTCATTTTGCTTCAAATATCTTAACCAAACGATTAACCCCTTGATTCATAAAGTGTAAAAGTGTAAAGTGTAAAAAATAAAAGAATATTATAATTCTCATTCAATACAATTTTCTAATTCTATATAAAGAACTGAAATTAATTAGGACTGTCGAAAGCATTGCTTCTATACAATTTGATATTACAGCATTCAATAACGAAGTGTCTGATTTCAATACTCACGGCCTAAGCGATTGTAGTATTCTGAGATTATAAAATATTATTTAAAATTATTTTTCGTCTTATAAATTAAAATTGTTTCTATTTGAGATATTTAAATAAATGATTAGGTATTTTACAATAGCAAAATTTTTATTACAGATGTTTTTAAAGAGTATATCTACTAAAATTAATATCGGTGCTATTATATTCGGCAAAGACACGTTATTTTACATTTAAAAATAATCATTCCGAAAATTGTTACGACAGTCATATAATATTTTATTAACCCTACAGCTATTAACAAATGATAAGCTTTCATCGAATTTTTTTTAGTAATGTATAAAAAAGAGATTTTTTCGAAAAGTAGTAAACTACAACAACAATTTTTTTTTTGTATATTATTTTAATTAATTGAATCGAACTCATGCCCTGCCAAACTTGAAGCTTAGAGTCAGCGCTCCTTAACCAACTGACCCAAAGTACTTGACTTTATTTTTGTGTAGTAAAAATTTTAAAAGTCAGTATTTAAGCTTTATAAAAAAATTTGTTGACAAATAAGAGAACTTTTTCTAAATTTCAACTTAGAAGTTTCATTAATAGTGAAGAACTTCTGATTCAGTTTATATATTAGTAATGGATAATGTGGTCAGATCATGACTTTTCGAAAAATTTGACAGATAGTCCACCTAGCTACGGACTTGATGTTTGTATATGTATATTTTTAGAGTCACTGATAACTGCTTCATACGTTCCTGTACAAAGTTTCATTCGATTAGTTTAAAAACCATCTAGTCTAGAATTAGTTGGATATTAACAGACACACACACAGTCAAATTAACCAGTTATTACACGATCATCAATAAATCGATCTGCGACAATATTGTAAATATTACAAATATTTTGACAATATTTGTACACTGTTTTTACACTACATCTCTGGTGTAAAAAGTAGTGCCATATAAAAAGAAAAAGAAGAAGAACTCTTTTGCTATATATACTATTCAGAATTTTTAGGTGGGACTACAAGTACTCAAAATGGTTTCCCAAATATGGAGGGAAATAATTGTTCAATAATCTTACATGTAATATTCTGTCATTAAATGTGTCTTCTCAGTTCACATCCCGGGATTTTTTACGCTTCTTCTGTTGCTGCTTATGAAAGATGTACGATATAGTCTGGTAAACGTCTTATTAGCACACATTCTTGAGACTTTATGTACGTATTGAGACAGACAGTTATTTATTGTTATTCTGTTAAATTATTAGTAATTAGCTTTATGGATTAAATTTATGTCATTTTAAGACTCAAGCGCATTTGACTTTTATATTACAACTTGTAAGAGTTGAGTAACATTAGTTTAAACCATTTAAGTTAACATTGACATATGTTACATGTCACTTAGCAAATCAAATAACTTACTACATTTTTATAAAATGTTACATTGTCATAGGTCGCTAAATAAATTGAAGATTATCTTACTGACAGTGCTTCACCGGATCATCTTGAGAGTTGCTGTCCTTCTTGCTTTGCGTCTTGGTGGCATTGTGAAAGCTGAGCTAAGGAAGACTTAGATTTGGAAGATGTGATCAATTTTTTTTTTTTGATTTTTTGATAGATGACACTATTGATTGATGATTTTTTAATAAATTCAATAGAATAGAATCTTTAGAATAAATATTTAATAGGTGTTGACCAAATACTGTATATGAATACTCTCGTATTGACGTTTCACTCTACTTGTACTATTTCGTTTATAAAATTACATGTCTCTTCATTAAGTAATATTTTCATGAAGTTGTTAATTCCTATATTATTTTTCTTCTTTTTTCTTATTTTTATTCATTTTGAAACGGCACTTCCCATCCAAATTGTCATCTTAGCCCGTTCATCCCAGTAACTAAGCCAGTATCAATTTAAAAATAACTCTGTATTATATGATTAAAGTTCATTGTTATATCGTAAACGACATTTGGAATTTTAATATTGAACCAAATATTTATCGTTGTATTTCATTTTCGACGACTCTTATCTCTTGCTTCTCCTCCTGTATCCTCGTTCAGAAATCTGCCCAAGATGATATGATTAGTTAATGATTTTCACGTTTCTAAACATAGAAGAAAAAGCACCTTAAATATCATGAATTGTAAAAATGTCAATTAAGGTTAGGACAATAGGGAAAACTACGAAATAGGAAAACCAAGTATTCTTTTCTTAAATCCATCTCGATTTTTGATTAATTTTGATAAGAGCTAAACTGTATGTTTTTATTTTGACTATAATATGTATCTAGTACAAAATGCAACAGTAAGAAATCTTATAGGTCTATTACTTCATTTTTAGGATATTGTATGGGCTTGTGTGTAGCTATAATTTGTATGTAATAAAGATGGCAGCAGTCAAAAAGCCTCTATATACGTTAATGTTAATATAGTTGCTCTTTCTTATAAATATTGACAATTGTTTCTGCAATCGTACACCTAAAAATGCTTCTCTGGTTTAACTTGTCGTTGACAAGAACTTACATTCTTATATCTTAAAACTCATATTAAGAGATATTCAACATTTAATTCTGATTTATGATTTAACAGTTCTCGAATCAATCACTTTATGAGCCGCTTCGCTATTATAGTAAATGTTTATTCTTAAACCTTGATTTAAATAAATCACAATCTAAATTTATTCTCCTTTTCCTTTTCCTATTCCAGATTTCTTTTTGAAGTATTTTTTGCGGAAAGCTACTATACTTTTTTGGATTATCATGATCATTTATAAAAACTTGATATATTTCTCTTTCTTACTTTACATTAATACGTCCTTTTTCGATCGGAAATCTAAACACGCTTCTCTGAGTGACGCTATCACCTTTAATAACTACAAGTATTTCCCTTTCTTACTTTATGCTCTCACAAGGTTTTCTATGTTCGGAAGCCAGTAATTGTTTCTGTAATAAATGTATCATTTTTGAAGACTTAATATATTTTTCTTTCATTCTTTACATGTTCAAAAGCCCTTCTCCGATCAGAAACTGAATAAGTTCTTTTTCCTTATTTTACATACCATATACACAAAAAATTTTCCTGAAATTCCTTCTCTGAACAACGTTATAAGTTTTGAAAACTAAATATAAGTATTTTTCTATCTTACTTTACTTATCTATAAGTTTTTTACTGATCGAAATACTATATATAATCTATATGTAATCTATATATAAAGAAACTTTATATGCTATATAATCTATATCAGGGCTGTCCAAAGCATGGATCACGGACCTCATGCGGCCCGTGAATAATATTTGTGCGGCCTGCGACATGTTTCTAATCTACCACAATTAGGGACATTTTTTTTGTTATATTTTGGTAAAATTACATTATATTATTTTACATACAAATACAAATATGTACATATTTATTATATTATGTATAATATATGTGTTTAATATATTGTATGTATGTTGTATATATATGTATAGTAAGTATTTATTTCTGCGACCCTTAAACCTTTTCAGTGATTTGCATTGGCCCGTGATTTAATCTGGTCTGGACAGCTCTGATCTATATAATTGGTATTTCCCTGATTATAATCCTGAAAATGCTTGTATAACTCTATGTAGGAGGGGTTCGGACTCTCCGAATGTAAAAAGCGGAGGTGTCTTTGTGATCATACCGTGCCATGAGAAATGCAAAACCTTAAGGAAGGTTTTTAAGGAAGACTCTCGATTCTCACTCAAGACTAAATATTTATTAAGGACACTGAAATGCTTTTATAAATTAGTATTATATAAATTCGCATACATACTCGTATTTGGAAGAAGACTGGCTGATTGTGTTGACGGTTTGAAAATGAACATTCGCTTCAAATGCATGCAGGGATCCAGTTTATATAAACGGTAGAAAAAGTGACAGAAGCTATGGTATGGTGCTTCCATTTGGAGCACTTTCACTTCGTTTGATGGAATGTTTTTATTGATTTTCTTGTTTGCTTTCAACATTATGAACATCATCATCATCATCGCCAAGTTCATTATGGTCTTGCAGTCCGCATCGTTAACAAATCCAGCAAGCTTAAGTATGCGCCAACAGTGGACACCACATCCGATTGGCAAGCAGCGTGTAAATTACGTATGCTCAACGTAAATAAACGGATCCCCGCAACTGTGTGAACCGTTCGCATTACATAAGCAAAATTGCTAAATTTCCGTTTGAGTAAAATGTATCGCAAACTCCATTAATAAAACAACTACTAACTACAGTCATTCTTCAATTGTGCGAGTAATCCTCGATTAGCATTAGCCTTAGCATTGCTAAAGCAGTGAACGACTTTGATTTTAACTTTCTGAATTTAAATAGATTTTCTTCCTCTTCTGCGTCTTTAAAAGTGGCTTTGTCCAAAACCTTGTCGGATTTGGTCATGTCATGTATAAGTCGTCTCTGAGTAGAGGGAGTAATGACTTTGTTTTAATTATCATTGGATTGACGTATAAGAAACGTTCTGGAATCACAGCCACAAGACCTGTCCTATTATGGGACAAAATCAATCAATGAGTTACGGCTCGTGAGTTGCTCTAGAAAAGAATTTTTTCCATTTGCGACTTATACATGCGAGGCGTAACGTTGTGGATTGCGCATTGCGCATTGCGCATTGCGCTGAGCGCGTATCTTGTATCTGATGCTTTAAAAATAATTATGAAAAATATTGCAAAATGCTTTGCCATTAGCAAATAACAAAACAAACAGAAAAAGTCTATTAAAACGGTAAAATGAAATGAAAATTTTAAACCAGATTATCAAGTTATTTCTTTTGGGAAAGCAAATATCAATGCATATATGGCTATGATCTGGTAACGGGTGCAGGCACGGGCATGGGTAAGAGTGGCGATTTTATGTGGCATACGACATGCAGAAAAATTGTTTCTGTTACACTTTTCGACATTCATTCATTATAATGCAACATCACAGCAAATTGCAGTGCAGAAAGCTTGTTTGTGGAAATTGAAACAATTCCCGATGTCACTCTCACTTTTTGTTTGCAGTTGGCGATTCGCGGTTAGCGGTTAGCGGTTAGTTGCTGCTGTTACGGCTGCCGCTGCCGCAGCACTTGTCCACTGGAAAGTGCTCAAGTCAACCAAAAAAAGCGACAGATGAATATTAAAACTGGAACTGGTGCGGCTGTCACCAAGCTTGCTACAAAGACAATCTTCTTCGTGACGCTATGGCGTTACGTGCGTCGTCGTCAAGCATCTGTATCTTAAAGTTGCACCACTCTGCCGTTTTGGCGTTGTGCCGTTTTGTTGTTATGTTGTTATGTCGTTATGTCGTTATGTGGTTATGCCGTATTGACATTGCGAAACACTTAAGAAAGCAGTTGATTTATTTGTTCACTAACAGCACTCCGATCCACACGAGTTCAAGTTACTCATTACATTTCAACTGAAATACTAAAGCCTGATCCTGCTCCTCGTAGATTGTTTTTCTTGCGCTGATGTAATATTTCTTTTAAATTTTGCATTCAACTTTTATAGAAGCTTGGGAATACATATGCCATGAATTTACTCTCGTTTTCATTGCCACACTTGATTACAGTGCGTTTTTACGAGTCGATGCGTTGCAGTGAAATTTTCATTGACCAAATGAAAATTTATCTCCAGACTAATGCGTTCATATTGTATAAATACCAGTTGTTAACAGTTCTACTCTCTGTATATAAATTTTGTAAAAACAGTTTTTGAATTTAATACTAATACTCTAATACAACACTCAAGTCATCGAGATTTCATGACCAATTTTGATAAAATCAACAATTGTAGGAAATTAACTTTGGTTAGCTCAGGTTAGGCTAGGTTAGACTTACAGACTTGTGCATCAAAACTCACTTCAACAGAATGGCCCATTGTAATGCCACAAATGTGGCATTGTCTGTATGCCAGGTCTGAAAAACACCTTAAAGATAGAAGTCTCAAACATCTAGTAAGAGATAAGACAGCAATTTGTTTCAGTACGTATATATAGCCTAATTCTCTGCTTTAAATCATCGGGCTTTGGAGTTGCAAAGTTTTACAAAAAAAAACTATACATCATCTTACCGGTAGATATCATATATGCCATTAAAGTGTGTAATAAATTTAAAAAATTGTAACTTCTAACATCAATACTCAAGAATCGCGGTATATTATCATACAGAATTCCGGGAAAAATATCTTAAAACGGTCAAATTTATTTAAATCCGTCTACCAGTAGACTTTTCATAGCATTCGACAAAGTACGAATGAAAAAAAACATGAAAGCCTTATTAACAAACCAATATTCTGCCTTCCGCCCCAATACTATATCCTTATAAAGTCATATCGAGCTAAACGATCATTTCGTATAAAAGACGAAAAAAAATACTCTAACCTAGAAGAAATAAAAACTTCCGCAAGGAATCATTCTTGGCCCGCTTCTACATCTCCTGCACACAAAAGATATACCACAACCCCTCGTCCTGATATTCACATTTCCTGATGATATAGTCATACTTGTAATAGATTAATGAGCCAAAGAAGCGGCAACTAAGTAAAAATAGCGGTAAACGCAGTGGACGAAAATTTGAAGAAGCGACAGTAAATCAATTCATGTGGAATTTACTAACCAAAGAGCACATAGTCACCTGATAATGATTAGTATTAGGCGCTCCAAATCTATATGTAAATACTGCAAAATATTGTAATATAACTGTTAGCTAGGTTAAAATATGCACATAAAAATAAAACAAAATCTACTTAAGCTAATAGGTAACAAAAATGGACTGACTCATCACACTAAGATTAAAACTTACAATATATAATACAAAACCAACTTATGGAGCCAATATGTTCCTATGTTGCATTAATTTATGGTTATACCACCCAAAGTAATATTAACATAATTTCAAATGCACGTGAACTCACAGCTCCCGTTTACTAACAGTCTTTGTAACTTCCATGACATTTTACTTTAATTTTTATCAATGTAGGTAACGATATATGGGTGCCAGAAATAAGTCAACAACCTTCAGAGTGATGCTTTCAAAATTAGCTCAAATCTTACTATTTTTAACACAAGTCACTCTTTACTTATGACTACGTTATATTCTATAAACCGAAGACTTATTGTTGAACTAGTTAGGTCACAACCAAGAATTTAATCGAGAATTCTATATAAATTGAAAGATATAGATAGATGGCGTATCGTTTTGATGCCCTTCGCTTTAACTTCAAATGAAGACCTTTCCTTATCGTAATCCTATATACCTCAATGTTTTTTCATAACCTTCGTTTCATCAAAGTGATAAGATACATCAAATAAGATAGATCTGTCTTATGAAACAAGATGTCGTCCCTGCAAGAAAGAACGCGTGATTTTTGGTCACTTTGTATATCACATTACCTAGAATGTGATTTTTTTGCTTGAACCTAGAAAAAGAATACTGTCTAGAAGACGATGAGCATGTCATATTCTATATATTATACGGGTAATCTATGGGTTTGAATGAGAACGCTGTAACGCGAGCTCATTTTATTTTCTGAGAAAATCAATTCAAATTGCTCATCAAAGGTCGCAGTAATTTATTCCATTGCGATTGTGAATTCCTATTGATTACTATTCTATTCTAAAATTGCCATGTGGGCGATATATTGAGAACTTTAGATTCTGTAAAAAGCAATGCGAGACATACATGTGCTTGTGCTATATAATTGTCAGTACATTCATTTCTCGTTCATCAGATCTCAAAATATGAACCAAAGCACGCTTGACATACGATTGATAAAAAATTATTACCTAGCTGTCAAATCGATAGTGGTTTGGAAACTTGTACCAAAAGATATTGAAAGGTTTTTCAATTGCCCGTATTTCTCCCAGGCTCTCTTGGAAACATATCTTCACAATTAAATCTTATAAGTTACCATGTAACGTTATTTTTTCCGAAAATTATAACAATAACACATATTTTTATTTTTTACAATGTTTTGGAAAATATCAAAAACATACAATACTAAACTTTCTTTGAACAAAGTATTCAAAAAAATTTGAATAAGAGTAAATCATTACTTTTCGAGATATCAAAAAAAGATCTACATATGGGCTTTGAATATCAGCGGTGAATTTATATACTCTTCTTACTTTTGTGAGTGTATTAAGTGTGTTGGGATAGTTGTAACATGACAAAGGAGACGTCGAGACCATAAAATAAAAGTAAATTCCTATGACGAAATTGTTTTTTTTTTAAACGAGATCAATATGCATAACCTACAAATTCACCAACTCGACTGTAAGTTTCAAATCATTCGAAATAACACTAACCTTTAATACACTTAGAGAAAATTAATCACCCGTTTATGCTACTGATTTAAAATGTTATTTAAATGACTAAAAATTCTCAAAGGGCTTGAAAAAAATAGAGAATAGTTCACTCGTCAATATTAAATTATACAAAATATAGACTACTGAAATTGATCTCTCGAGAGTGAAGTGAAGCCAACTATGCAACTACCGATTTAAATACAAATTAGAGTAAACTTTGAAGTGCTAACCAAAAAGTACATTCTAGCGCTCTATCGAAAAAATATAGTCAATTGAAATGACTGTTACAGGAACACGGCTTTCCGAATAGAATAAAAAGAAAATCGCGATCTTCAATGAAATATTCCGTCTAATACTAAACTGGCACACAGGTAAACAGACAAATAGACAAATATAGAAATAGACAAAAAGACAAATAGACTTATAAATAGATAAGCATACCAACAGGCACACAGACAAACAGATGAGCATACAGTGTAATATGATAGACAAACAAATGCACATATAAAACAGACAAATAAACAAATAGTTTATTTTTGTCCTTCGCCATGTCACATATAACTTAACAAACCTACTGTGTCCTTTTAACTCTACGTCTATAAAGGTTAAAAAAAATACAGTAATTAAACAGGAAAAAACTAATATGTGACATATGAAGGATATTGAAACTTCGACAAATCCATTTTTTTGTGCTTCCATTTATAAGGTTTTCAAGAGCTTTATGTTGTTTTAGCAAAACCTCTATTGGTAATACCTATTAGCCAGCACAATTTATTCAAATTTGTGCACTGTTTTTATTCTTGATGATCATGGTGGAACATTCAGACCTCACGTTGTCTTCAATATCTTTTTAGCTTTTTAGAAAACGGTTTATACCAATAATAAACTCGGGATTATGTTACATCATCATAAAAATATAAAATCTTTTTCATTTTATTTATTCGCTGAAATTTCTTGTCAAAAAGTCTCTAAAATATCAACCCTAGTCGCTTACTCCAAGGGATTTATTATAAAATCTCTAATATTCTTACAAACATAGTGTTCAATGGTACCAACACGAAAGTGAGTTATTATGAACCTTCATTCTGTAATATAAGATCTGCTGGGTACGTTACTTAAAAGTCGCGCTTGCGCTGTAAATAGATCTTATAAATATGATGATAAATAAAGTGTGTCTGCATTGTATGGCTAAATCAAGATCTTCAAAATTATGTACTTGTATTCTTTTTTATTCCTGTATTAAATGGTGTCTTCATTATTATATATAAGTCACATTAAATGCATATACTCTCTTCACTCTTCACTAGAAGGTTAAAAAACTTAAAGTACATATGAATGCAATATTAGACAATATTGTTGGAAATAAAATTTTGGTATAATATTCTTTAAATACCGAAAAATTTAAACCAAAACAGTTAAAGAAAAACAATTAAAGCTTTTCACATGTGTCTGTCCGCTTACTTTGATCTGATCTAGTATCTTTGTTCTTATTTAGTGTCTTTCGATGCAATTGCAAAACGATCTCACATGCTAATGACAATAAAATCGTATCGCACTGTAGTGTGTAAGTTATTCTCATACATTTAATTTGACCCCAAATTGTAAAGTCGTTTTTGACTTAGTTTACTTGTTTCATTGTTTTGATCAAGGCTCTATTGTAATTTTTTTACTGTTATTTTTACCATTACTATTATAATGACGTTGCAACCGACGCAACCGACGCAACCGATGGAAGTGTGAACTACAATAAAATATCTCCAAAGAGTTTAACATAAAAAGTTTCACTTAAAACAATAGCCAGCCAGAGAGGCAATAATCTCAGCAAATTGGCCTTCTTCGGCCTTCTTCTTACCAAGAAATAAATAAATCCTCATTTGAATAGACTCGAACCCTTTTCTATATCTGATTCCTGCAACAACCAAATTTTTTCAAACATCTCTGAATATATTTAGATTTAAATACATAAGTAGATTTTTAATGTTAATAAAAATATATCTATATAGTTTTGATATATTAATAAATTTTTTTTTCTTCTATTTTAAGGTATAAAGTCAGAGGTGGTTAAAATTTTTTAGAAAATTACCTGAATGGTGCTGTTTTATTTCTCTTCTTGAAAAACTTGATGATCTATTAATGAAGTAAACAGTAATGAGAGAAAAGGATCATTCCCCAAGAAAAATGCTGCCTAGCCCAAAACAAGGGTCTGTGTACCCGATACTAACAACAATACCATCTGCATTTTCAACGCAAGTACCGTTCGATCTATCAACAACACCTCGAACGTCAACAAACTCATTATCGCCTTATTCTAGCCGCAAGGATTCCAAAATAAGAAGGCGTTGCATTGGATACGACCAGCCACTTGATTTACGTATAGCCCATAAGAAAACTGAACTGCCAAGAAATGGTGAATCAATGGTCGAAGATGAGAATAGCAATTTAATTTTATGTTCCGAATTTACACAATCACAAGAATGTTGCATTACTAAATCACTTAAAGGGTGTGCTAACAAGCGAAATTTTAGCAATGAAAGGGAAGAATTAAACAATAATAATATACAAATACTTTGTAATCCCGGCATTGAAAACGAGACTTGTCCAACAAATACTAATACAACGAGTCTTTCGCAAATTGATGTTGCCAGCTCAAATGAGAAACTTACCAGCGCTAACCATCTGAATTTGGAAAGAATAATGCATCCAAAAAAAGTGTGCTTTCCTGTTAATGCTCTGCAACCAACTATATTAGAAGTCATGGCAAAAGCAATGCCTTTATCATATTCGAATCCCTTTGTATTGCCCAGGTCTGGAACAAACAACAGCTTTCCTTTTTTACAAACCATAAAAAACAATATCATTCCAAACTGTTCGCAAGTTAATAACCCAGACTCGCTGGAACTACAGCATGAATCAAAAAAGCATTCAATATCATCCAATACAAAATCAGATGGGATCAATTTAACAATTCCTTACAGCAGTCCAAACTCCATACATTATTTCCGTGATGCGAAAAGTAATAGTCGAACTAATAGTAGTGATGTAAAAGTCAATATTGTCGCAAACAGCAACAATAACACATTAAAGCAAGAAAAATCTACAACAAATTGTAATCGATCAACAATAGCTCAGGCAGTACCGTACAAAAGTAAGGATCGATATACTTGCAAATTCTGTGGCAAAGTATTTCCACGTTCTGCTAATTTAACTCGTCACCTACGCACCCATACGGGAGAGCAACCCTACAAATGCAAATATTGTGAACGTTCCTTTAGTATATCCTCCAATCTTCAACGTCATGTTCGCAACATTCATAACAAAGAGCGCCCATTCAAATGCAAAATATGCGACCGATGTTTTGGACAGCAAACCAATCTAGATCGGCACCTTAAAAAGCATGAGACTGATGCGGCCTCACTAAGTCTGGGAATCAATGAAAGAATGCTCGACATACGCCGAATGTGCGAAAATCCAAATGAAGAATCATATTTTGAAGAAATACGATCATTCATGGGAAAAGTGACTCAACTACCACTTTCCACCTCGCAAACTCTGCCACCGCATTTATCCTCAATTGCAGAAACTAAGTCCCCAACCAGAAGTTCGCCTTCGGCGCAATCAGATGCTGACTCATCAATAAGTGGCCTTCGTGTAACGCAGCATGAAGACAGTAGCAATCAAAGCAATTTTTCCTATAAGGCAAACAAAATATCTCCAACTCAGGAGCAACAAGATAGTATAAATAAGGTCATAAGTACCAATGAAAAGGAAGCTCCATAAAGTTCAAGCCGTTAAAACTTATTTAAGTGTATTTTATGTATATAAATGAATAAATATTAGTTTAAACTTTAATAAAATCTATTTCATTTTTATTTTTATGTTCGCATAATTGCATATTGTGTTATACAGGGTGGCTGACTGAAATTGCAACAAAGTAAAACTCTCTATTCAGTTCATTTTTGTTAAATTAAATGGTAGATAAAAATAAATTGCGAAAAGAACTTTAAGTTTTTAATTTAATTTATTTTGGTTCGATTTGGCCACCTCTAGCATGAATTATGGTCTTCAAACGACAAATGAAGGTATCGCACCCTGCCAGCAAATGGTTTTGCGGTATTTTGGCCCATTCTCGGCTAAACGCCTGCTTCAGACGATCGACACTTTGATGTTTTTAAGTACCAACCTTACTTTTTAAAATACCCCAGACCGCGAAATCTACAGAGTTCATATCAGGTGAACACGGTGACCATTGTGTTGATGGAATGAAGCACGGAACGGTGTTTTTCAGTCATTCTTGGTCGTACTTTGTGTGATTGTGCTGAGTCCTGTTAAAATATCTAACGCCTGCGTCCAAAATGCTCATCTGCACAGGGCTTTAGTGCTCTCTCTAAAATAATTTTCCGATAGATTTGTGCATTTATTTTTAGCCCACGATCGATAAACACGAGCGAAAAGCGGCCTTCGGTCGGTACGGCGGCCCACACCATTATCATCGGTGGCGCCAGCTTTCTGGTGGCCATTCGTATGTTCAAATTTTCAGCTGTCCTCTCTGACAAGTAAACTCGATCATTTTATTTGTCAGAAGAAATCAAGTTTGGCAACCCACCACTTTTAGCGAAACAAAACAACACTTTGGCTCTTTCGACTCTAACTTGTCACGTTTTTGAATTTTTTGTCACGTGTTTGGAATTTTATGTATAAGCATTTTATGTGTCTCTGTTTCTTTAAGTATTCTTTTACTCAGTCCTTGCTAGATCAGTGTTTTTTCGTAAGTAAGATTATAAAATCACTTTTTATGACTTGATTCAACTTATAATTGTTAGTATATACATATTGCATATACTGTATATGTACATATACATAGATAGCATATAAAAAATATACCTGATGGACACATAATTCCTGCATCTGTACCAATCTCTCTTATCTATCATATGTCTGAGTCTACGAGTCAATATTTCAGGATCGTTTAATTAGCTAGTTAAATGGAAACATAAGTATGGCTGTGCATTTCCTTTATTGGAAACAGCTTCATTCAAGTTTTGTGAACCTGTTATAATGTCACATGATTCCAATTCCAGTGAGATTTAATTTACTTATCACTTTAAGAAAGACTTATAAGAGTTAGGAAGTCAGGTAATTAAGTATGGCTTTTGATAGGTAAAACTTCGGGCCTCAACCCGAAGATGATACTTTGGATATATCAAGCAGTAATACGTCCTATTATGACATATGGTTGCCAAGTCTGGTGGTAAAAAGTTACTGGATCTTTTATTGTTTGCACGAAACTTTAAAGACTTGCGTGCTCTTAATAATTTGTACTATGTGGTCTAATGCAACTGTAGCACTTGAGGCTATACTTGGGTTGACACCTCTGTACAAACATATTCAATCATGGAATCATTCATGAAACAATATTAAAAACATTTGTAGCACAAAAAATAGCTCAGTTCGATGGAGACTATATAACAAAACTTCATCGCTTTGGTAGAAAATTTGAGGTACACCTACCATTACGTTCAACGTGATACTCAGATAGATCAGAAATAGATGGAGGCACTGGTGTTAGTGTTTATGGAATTTCGGAAGCAATGGCCGAGTATCTTCCAAGCTGGTAATCATGGAGTTGCATTTACTTTAAAAACCAATAACATTCTGACAATTGTGGTGAGAATGACTAAATTGGTACTGTTGTAGATTCACGAAAGGGTCATTATACTATTTATATACAAAAAATAGGTGCATTATTTTTAGTTTGATAGAAGCTTAATAAAGACAATCTTTTTATTATGTGCTGAACCGCGTAGTGTTTGACATCTTCTTTCTCTTTATACTTGCCAAAGCTTCTGCAGTTTTCATTAAATATAATATTCACTCTTAAGAATACGCATCAGATTAAAATGTCTGATAAGAAATCTTATAAGAAATAAAATTTTCTCTGTTTGTGTCATATGTATATATTTATAAGGTAATGTTAAACAAAGCCAACTTGTCACTAACGATAGTAGACAGAGTAGCACTCTACATCGATTTCGTGAGTTTAAGGATTGATTGAAGCTCTATTTTCAAAACAGACCTATCAATCATTTTTTCAAAAATGTTTTAAAGCACGTTTTTAGACCAAACTATCGTAAGATTTGAACCCAGATCCGGTATGCTATACTTGAAGTACACATACGTATTGCTGTCAGTTCGGTTTATGCCACAGTAACAATCTTGAAAAGATTTTTTGTTCTGGTATTGTGTATAAAAGCACTTCCTAGCAAAGTCCACAATCTTTTCAACAATGGTCTATACAATATTAAGATCTTTCATAATTTATATTAAAAAAAACTCACAACTTGAACAATCGACATTTTCCAAAAATATAATATCTGGAACCTTAGTACAAATTATGAAACTCTACACTGTATACATAAGAATATATTCTCATGAATATTCTCTCACGGTCCAAAACATTTTTTATTACAGTAACATACTTAAATGGAAATTGCAATATGACTTACCAGAAATTGAAGAGAGACTCTACGTACTACGTTAATTTAATACCTATTAGCTTTACCGATAATAAAATAACTGACAAATTTGCTAAGCTAGATTAGCCGCCACAACCGAGTAACCGGTTTGTTATCAATTAATTGTTTAAATTCGTATACTTGTTTAGGTTAAAGTTATAACGAAGATCCAATAGATCCATTTATCTATAATGGATAATAATTAATGCAATGCAAGTGAATTATCTCTTAAACATACCAATAAGGTATGTTTAACTAAACCTGATAATTGCAGCAAATACCTTATTACTTGAGCAAAGACAATTCTACAACTCTTCATATAGTGTGTGCTTTATCCTTGTCGCCTACAACAGCGGCATTCGGTAGCAATCAATTTTATCAATTTATTTAGATATATAAATTTTAGATTTATATATTGAATTCTATAAATTTAATAGAAATAAATGTACTTATTTACACATATTTACAATTATTATTAATGAACCAACGTGCTGGGAGAGCACAACAGGATTACTGCTCTCCTAACTACATCTCTAACAGATATCCCTAAGGATCTAGAATTCTATGAGTAACATTTGGTGGCAACCACTTGTATCAATCATATATTTAGCATAAATAAATATACTTGTATACACATATGTACAAACCCTGTTGTATATACTTAGATATATACATACATACATATAGCATAATCTCATAACTTTTATCATGTATAGCAATTGTTTATAACAGTCTTCACCAACTCCATAGGGTACATTTCTATTACCATGTTAGTGGGTGGGTATTGAATGAGGTATTGAACAATATGTTTTTTAATGAAAATGTTCCTTAGCTAGAAATAAAAGCAAACATAGACCCAATACTTAATGTACTCAATAGATGTATCAAATCTGTAGCAAGAGGTGTCACCTATTTACAAAGAATTACAAATTAACATCTTGAAGGATTTTTTTCTGTTATATAAACTAGGTTGTATTATGGAGAAAGGAAAAATTATTTGTCTGACGACATGAATGGCTGGTATCAGTGTCTACCTTGTTTTATGTAATACTCTACACTGCATAACTCACATCTATTTATAGAAAGGAAACTATATAAATTATTGTTTTTTCGCGATATTTAACCACTCAGACCTAAGTAGAGTCAAAGCACAAATACATTAAGAGAAAACAAAAAGAAAAATCATCCTTATTCCATTTATTAGTACATAAACGAATACCACATTTGAAAGTAGATGAAAGCACTTTCGTTTTAATAACCATAACTAATGTGAAACTTCACCTATAATACAACCTCATGTCCGTCTGACTGTCCTAGCAGTCAAGGTCAAGGACTCATATTACCCTTTACTTTGGCATATTGAGTTTTATGTATACTGGTATATATAATAATAATTTTAATAATGACGGTACAATTGTCTTATGATAATGTCTTCAACAAAGCATTTTAAGTATTGATCTCTCTTGTATAGCCGAGCCGATTAAACTACTCGTAGGTGTGACGTAGATTAGGTATTTATAATATAGCATAATTTAAGGCTGATTAATACGTATATAATATCCATGAAAAATTGTTATATGTGGGAGATCAATAATAAATATTTTTTAAAGCAATATATACTAATTCCTAGGGAATAATATCCATACTAATTCCTAGAAAATTAATATATATTCATATACGAAGCAGATAGGAGGTTTACTGGGAGGATATCTTATAAACTTCAGTGGCAGAAAATTGGATCTTAATAAATAACTAAAAATAAAACTCCAGTCGACGGAATAGCGAGAAAAGCGGGATTTTTTTAAAAAAAATTGCTAAAAAAATTACACAAGGAAAGCACAAGGAAGATTTATAAAAAATCGTTTAAAATTCATATTTCTTTGGTCAATATTGTTTAGATGTTAATACACACCCGATTTAATCCAAAGTTAGAGCGATATGCGTGTAATGTTGACTGAGTTGCCAGGTATATGGACTTCTATCTACATAGCTTTAAGCAATAAGAACCCATTTTCAGCCTGAGCATGGATTCCAGACAATTATTAACTAAATGTTATTGTATAACTTTATTCAAATAATATTTAAAGTGGCAATTAATTGACTGGTCTCGATAAAACATATGCGACAATTCGCATATTTTTATTAAATAAAAATAAACTAGTAATCAAAATATTATATAAAATATAATAAAAAATATTGTAAATTAATAATATTTGTGGTGTTTTCACATTTCTTCAAACAAATTGAGTTAAAGTTTTCTATACTTGAAACCTAAAATCGAAAAACTAAGCGTGAAATCAAAACGTATAACGCAATAAATTGAGACTTGAAATAGGAACCATAGTGCCTACAATGAGACAAGAAGAAAAAATCGACTTCCACTTCAAAAATCAACGTCACAATTGCAAGTTGGATATAAAGTCTAGTTATTCATTTTCAAATAAGAATATAGCGGAACAAGATTAGACTTACATTTCAATAATCAATGTCGCAGTTTTGAAGAGTTTGAAAAATATGCATCACATCTGCTCTATTAGTGTTCTTTGTATACCTCTTGGTGACTTATCTAACTAAAAAATGCTAAGGCTCCTTCTCAGATCCACGCGTCATATATGACAAAATGTTGCTCATTTTTCCATTCATATGTCAGCATTATTGAGTACAGTAAATCAAGCAAATTTCCTCAAAAAAGGGAATATCACCCAAACTATAACAACAAGAAGATTTCACCTTCCTAAATGTCCCAGTAAACTACATGAATTGCCTCTGATCAATACCTTTGATGAAAATATCGATATTATTTCCGGACCTAAAACTGTTATATTCATACTTCTGAACAGTCTGAATCCGAACCTAATCTAACGATGAACTCGATGTTTATCATATAATCACAAAAGGTTAAGAGGGAGCGTGTATTATAAATATCAACACTTTTACTCGAGATATCAATTATCCTTAAATTTCCCAGGGCAGGCAAGCTAAACTTATCATTTTTCCCTTATGACTGAGTGTGCTTTCCTTGATAAACTAATTGGTTTTCCAAAGTTTAGAAAATCCTACAAGTCTGTCCTTCTTACATTTGTCAGACCAGTGTAAAAACGATCTGTTAGACATCGAAGTTGCTTCATCTCCGATTACAATCATTGAAGCAGAAAAATACATAAATATATAATATATTGAATGTATGTAGACCCGGGATGTAGACCCGGACGATCACGGAACCTGTTGTAGTTATTGTTACCAAAAGGTACTAAAATGACGCCTGTCATAAACCACTATGTTAGTGAGTAGCAATAGATAGAAATAGTATAGATATGAATTAAAATAATATTAGGTGATGAGAATAGAAAATTGAGCGAAAAATTTAAGAAACTTTAGTTTAGCCTCTCCTTACTACCTCAGCCTTACGTAGTCAAAAATCAATTGCATAACTTTACAAAAATAGTCGAAATCACGTCCGAATATGTAGCTGTCCATGAAATGCGACCGATCAAGTGGCGCTCATCTCTTAAGTCAAGATTACGCATTTTTGTAGAAAGGAAGCTAAAGAGGTATATACGGTGCATGGAAGATATCAGCTGTAATGATCGAAAAGATATACATTAAAAGGAGAAACAGAATCCTGATTATGGTTTGAGTTGCGTTTTATTTTCATAACTTAATTAAACTACATTAATTAACTAAAACGTAAAGCTGTTGTTGACTTTTGCAATAATTTAAAATTATCAAGGAACACAATCCGGTTAAACCATTGATTTGCATTTTCTTTCGTTATGTGAAGAATTGAATGATTTTTCCGAACTTGAACTCATGGTACCTTAAAAATTAGAACAATTTAGATATTTAATACATAACTAAATTAATAAAAAAATCTTAGGATGCAGTACTTTTATGTGGTTTTCTATCACTGTGGAGTTCCGTCGATACGTTTTGCTGTGGTGAGTACGCTTTATAGCTCCCTGTAGGTGAGCCTCGAGAACGGCGATCTCTCGGACTTGGTGGTGGACTAAAATCAGTCTCTGTGTCGTAACTAGATAGAAGATCGCGATCGGTGGTATAATTATAACGACTATCATTTGGTGAATTCGATCGATATGTACGAACAGGTGAATATGAATCACGATGCCAACTTCGACGCCGCCTTCTATGCATTATTTCTGTATCATCTTCGTTATCATAGTAATTATCATACATTAAATGTTCCGGAGTATAACGACCGAAACGTATTTGGCCATGGTGTTGTTGATGTTGAGGACTTCCTGATGGTGGTGGTGGAGGAGACATTAACCGTCCTAATGGCGCTGGGCGCATTTCACCAGGTTGAACAAAGGGTGGTGGCATACTCATAAATGGTGGTGGTGGACCAAGAAATGGTGGTGGAAGGAATGGTGGTGGTGGCAATCGACCAAGTAAAGGAGAACTTGGAGCTTCCAAATGGATTGGAGAAGGAGCATTATTTAAGTCATTTGGTAGATTACCACCTGCTGTAATATATATTATTTTTATTAATAAATAATAGACAGAATAATCTTATTCATACTATAAATATATACTTACAAATTGATTCATTAACATTACTTGTAGCAATTGCTGTAAGCTTTCGTCTTAAAGCAACTGCTTCAGCACGTGCCTCTTCATATTTTCTTTCTGATTGTCGAGCGGCCAACCAAGTCTCATGAGCGCGATTTTCCAAAGTGCCAGTTTGAGCTTTGTATGCAGCCATTTGAGCCTCAATTTCTGCACGTAGTGAATCATTTTGAGACCTAATTAAAAATTTTTTCGCGTTATCTTTCAATCTGACATAATAAGAAACGAAATATTTTATTTATTTATTTACCTTAAAGACTGAATTTCCTCCTGCATTGTAGTTAATCTGTCTACAGTACTCGTGGTTTCACCTTGTTGCTTAAGCCATACTGCTTCCTTCAAACTCAACTCCCTTAACGAAAAAAATTTATATATTTTTAATAAAGTATTCATTTATAAAAGTGCATTCTTTTTTACTTTTGCAATTGCGTTTCTTTATCTCTAAAGTAATTTGACAACACTTCAAGACGTGTCTGAGCTTCCAGTTTGTCTTTTTCTGATTGGTGAAAGTTTTGCTTCAGTCTTTCAAGATCTTCAAGTGCAATTTTATACTGAGTTTCTAAAAGCTGTTTATTATCCTAAATTTTTTATTTAAATTTAAAATAAAAGTATTAAAAAGAAATAAATTTCGTAAATACCCTTTCAGATTCAAAGCGTTCTGTAAGTTTTGTATTCTGCTTTTGAATGCTTAAAAGTTCTGCTCTAATGTTGACAAAATCCATAACTTCACTCATGTTCGTACCGGGATTCTTTTTAAAGGATTTTAGGCACTCTTCCAGAGCCTTAATTGATTTTTTAGGTTTATTATAATATGTATAAAATTATAACTCATTAATGTAACCAACCTCAATTTTTGCCAAACTTGTCTGTAGCTTCATATTGGATTCCTCGTGTTTAATTGCCCACTCAGATATTTCACTTTGCATACGTTTAATTTCAAGATTTTTTCCTTCCAACGCTTTGGTGATGTCCTCTTCAAACTCTTTTTTTAAGCTTTCAACGCGAGTTTGCAGACTCGTTTTTTCTGCCTCTAATTCATCATTGTCCTCTTGTAATGTCCCCAGTTGAGAACTGAAACGTGTGTTCTGCTCTACAATCATTAACTGCAGTTCACTATTTTCACGGCTTTTCTCTCCAAGTTTCTTATTTATTTCACAAATAGTATCTGTGAAAATATTTAATAAGCAGCGGATATAGACATATATATAAATTTTAGAACAAAATAAGCACATACCTTGTTGTTCATTAAGTTGTTTCTGCAATTCCTCCACACTGCTTATTATGGACTCATCACCAGTCTGATTACTCAATAACTCCGATACGATTTTATTTAATTCTAAGCCGTCTTCTGTTGCACGTTCCAATTCCTATTTTCATCAAACAAAAAAAAACAAGTTAAGAAGAATATTATTGAATTTCTATATCACTGTATTAGACGGAAGTACAAATCAATTGAACACAAAGTATTGTGGGAGTTTACGTTTAAAAGGAGTGAAGCGAATCAGTAAAACCATACTTCCACAAAAAACCTGTCGGTTTAAAACCGACCAGTACATGGGAAACGTAGGATATTTTTATAAGCAATAGAATTGAGGTCAAGAGAAATACTATTATATATACAGAGACTTTATCCTGTAAACATAAAATGTGAGCTAAGTTGGTTATAGGTACACTGTCAAATGTTAATAGCGATCGAGTCATCCAATTCTACGACGCAGAATTTTGTGTAGAATTTGTTAATTCACAGCTTAAACTCTGATTGACGGTTAGATAAAATCGGAAAGCGTATATACGTATAAGCTTATATATTTGGCATCACCAATGTTTCATTTTTAATTGGATTTTTTACACGTAACCTGAATCACATGTTGCACACACATATAAGAACACAATAGCTTCGTGACCGCTTTGCATCAAGGTAACAATGTTTCTTTATTTTAAATTTTTAATCCTTTTTGAAAACCATATTCTACTCAATTCTACAACCAAAAAGTTACATTTTACACATATACACCCAAGGTTTATAACATATTTATATAGAAAATTATTAATATGTCAAATTTGAAATAGTATACATATTAGAATCAGAAAATATTATTTCTCACCTCTTCTAGTCGTGCAACCTGATCATACAGATTACTCTTTTCAATCCGCAGATCATCTAATTCAGTTTTTAATGATATCACCATATCATTGGCTCCAAATGAATTATCTTGTATACTAAGCAATTTGTTTCGTGTAATCTTGAGGTCATCTTTTAAAATGTCATTCTCCGTATTAAAGGCTAATAAACTTCGCTCTAATAGATTCAGTTTAGATAGCAAAGCACCTTCTTGACTGCTGTTGCAAAAACAGTAATAACCAAATAGAAACAGAAGAGTGGAAGCAGCTGTTATTGCAAGACATACCAACATTTGACTTGCCTCTAATAACTTTATAATAAACATATCAAAAATATTATCTGACTGTGTTTTGAAAATATCACAACCGCCCTCTGCAGCAAAATGGTATTGTTCTCCTGCGTGTGGACTATTGTCTGTAATTAAAATAATTTGTTTGAAGCAATTATTATATATTTGTATAATAAAATGCTAACTGAAAAATTTACCATGATATTTCTTTTCCGACCATACATTTCGACGTGATTCCTCACTTTCCCTATTTTTGTATGCTAACTTTTTGTCTCGTTTATTATTTGAAATTAAACCATTCACAGTACTGAGTATAGTTGCAAAAAGTCCTTTCTCACGAATATATTCCACATCATCCAGATTTTTTGAATTGAATGAATTTGAATCATGCTTTGGATTTGAAGTTGATGAAATTGGGTCCGAAGAGTAAATTTGTCTTTCATTTGATAAATCATTTTTAAGTAAGTTATTCTCGTTACTATTTAGGTTTGTAGAAACTTCAATCGGAGTGCTGTCAACTGTTTCTACCGATTCAGGAATCAGTTCTTCAATTTCATTTGGTGGCGAAACAACTTGATATTCTTTGGGATGAGGTGCATGATCTAAATTGTGGTCTGTCTGTTTCTCAAATGTTTCACTGGAAGACTGAACTAATTTTTCTTCGCTCGTATTTATAACTTCTGAGCTATATTGGTTATTTGCATTCATGTATTCGTGCACATTTTGATCAATATTTTGATGCGCAGGAATTTCTGTAGTTGATTCTTCATACTTATTTAACACTTCTGGAGACAAGCTAGGAACTTCAGTATTAAAATCTACTGTTTTTGTATTGGCTTCATAAAAATCTTCCAATGTTGGTGTAGTATTAGGTGCATCGCCATAAATTTCATTAATTGCATTTTGCGTTGTTATACTTTGAACAACTTCCTTATTAATTTCATATTTAACTTCAAAATTGCCTTGTTCGTTAGAATCTACACCTATTTCACTATTTTCATTTTTATTTTCACTAAGAGTATTTTCTGTTATATTAGGCGCACTGAGTACTGTATTCTTATCAGTGACATTATTTAAGTTTTCGCCGGTACTGGGCTGTTCTACACTATTACTAGTTGCATCGGAAAGAATGGTTTTTGAATCGGAATGAATTAAGTTATCGGTGCTTTCAGCTTCAACATTTAATATGTTTTCGGTAATATGTTCAAAAACTTTCTCAATATTTTCGCTACTTAATGTATCGTTCGAAAGACTCGCTTCTTTGGTTAGTGGATCATTATTTAAACTAGTTTCGGTTGCAATGCTAATATTTATATTAGAATTAATAATACCCAACTTGTCTATATTTAAGTTATTTTTTGAAGTCTGTTCAACCGTAATGTTTTCTGAATGATTTACATTCTGAAGCACGCCATTTGTTTCTATCGGTGCTTCTGCTACGTTGCTTAAAAGTTCATCTTTAACAAGTTCATTCGGTAAATTAATAATGCCTTCATGTGTCAAACTGGTATCTTCATTTAATCTGTCTGGTTTATTCTCAACTGAGTTGATATTTTCTGCTTTCACCAAGATATTTTCTTCCAAACTATTATCGATTACTACTTTTGCAGCATCTACTGCATTAATTGTTTCTTTTAAATTATCAAAAATTTCATTTTCTTTCGTTTGAATATTGTGAAGGTGATCAATTGTTTCTGTATTATTTAATATTGAAGTTTCTTTGCCACTATCAGTAAAATTCAGACTATTTGTGTTGGTATTAAAAGATACATTTACATTATTGTTTGTTAAATTAGGCACAGATGTTTCATTTATTTTTAATTCAGCCTTTGGTTCTTCGATTGATTGTTGGTTCTCCTCAGAAATTGTACTGTTTACGATAGTGTTAGAATTTAATTGCACAGGATTAACATCTTTAAGGCTATGATCTTTGTTTGCATTCTCTACAATAATTTTTTGTTCTTCAGCGCTATTCACAATTACGCCATCTTCTTTAACATTGTCCAAAACATTTTTTTGCTCTTTACTAATTGTTTGGTCTTCTGTTCTGATTGGATCAAATTTTTCGACTAATTGCTCATTTGGATTTTGCACAGAATTTGCTTGTACAGGTGTTGCTACTTGTGGTTTGCTATCCGCATTGAAATTAATTACTGTATTTGCAACATCATCTGATTTGCTAGATACTTGCTGCTCTAGGGGAGCTGTTGTAGTGGAATCAATATACTGTTTTGTATCAACATTTTCTGATATTTTTAAATTCACATCATCAGATTTAGTTACTGGCACTACATACTTCAAATCCTGATCTGCGACATAAACAGTACTCTCCAATATATAATTTTTGGGCGCATACCCTTGTCGACCATTCACTTCTATTCCCCATAAAGATTTATCAGATCCTGCGCTCTTTGACATTACGCGAATATCTGAATGTATGTTAAATGAAACCATTCCTTTGGCCCCTGCCATGTACTTCAGTTTAGCTTTACCCCGTGAAATTATGGCTAAAATATTGGTTCATGGTAAGAATGAACTGTCACATATGTATCAATACACTTACTTTTACAGTCTGGGTCAGCACAAAGCCTTTCGTCTGACAAAGCATAATTGTATCTTATTGCTATAGCTATTACAATTATTAGATAAATATATTTATACATGTTCGGCATCTTGCATCTCTAAACAAAAAAACAAAAATTACTTCACTTCTTTTCTTTACGTTAAATTAATAAAAAAAACAAGTAATGGAACACTAGCTTCATGCCACATCATACCACAATATGCCGATATTAATTTTTGGATGACAGCCAGGGTTGCATTTTTTTCGATAAAAGATGCCAGCCTGCCATACGTAAATATGACATTCGAAACGATATTATCTGAACGTTATATATATAAAATTATTAAATGATTGCAATTTTAATATTATACAAACAAAAAAAACTGATTTTCCATAAAAAACTAATATAAAATATTGTTTATAGAACATAAAATGCAGATGTCACTTTATTATTTGATAAAATTTTTATTTCTGTGAAAAATATACCAACTAAAATCAGTTCAAAATTTTGTTAATGATCTCATATAATAGGCGTATTCGGTGGCTCGCAAGTACGGCAAAAAACAGCAAGTTGTTGGCCTATGCAGGCCTATACTGGCCGCAATGTATGCAAACCAACAACACTATTTTCTCTACCTCGGCCAGCATAGTTATGCTGGCTAACCACATCGGCCAGTAAAAAAAAAAATGTTACCAACGCAATAAGCGAACTATTGTGAACCTTCATTGAAAATTCCAACGAATAGTGCAATCAAATGTCAAAAATTGAGGACATAAAAATTCAAACAGAATTCAAAAATTTGAAAAATCTTGAAAAGTAACGAAGAAATAATAAGAATGGAGAAATCGTAAGTATTAAGCACATTGAATTTTTTATTATGTTAGTTATTACCAAGTAACATTTATTTTATTTCATTTAATTTGTAGTTTACATACGTAAAATTAATAAACAAACATAATTTTTGAAGTTTTTCTAAAAAATTTTTTTATAGAAATACACGCAAACTATGGACCACAAAGGAAACGAAGTGTTTTCTAGAGTGCATTCATAACATTTAAAAAATCCGTGAAACAACTTGCATCCCTCGGCCGCTGCAAAACGTTGCTTTCTTCTCCCAACATCGACAGTACCTACAAAAATTTACTTATCTTAGTGTTTTATTTTTAAATTTCCAATATTCTTACCATTCCTTTTAATACCGTGTTCATTTTAATTTTATAATATTTTTATAAAAATATATTTGATTTATATGCACATATACAAAATTTGCTGTTTGTCAAAACAAAACATTTGACAGATTGCAACAGTGATGCCAATGACTCGCGTGGCCAACATAGGCCAACATGCATTTTTTGCCGTACTTGCGAGCCACCGAAAAGGCCTAATGTTAATTGTAAATGCTTTTGCATATATATTTTTCGTTTACATATTATTTTTGAAATTCAGTTTAGACTTATGTAGATTTGCATTTAACCTGTCATTTTTTATTTAAATATTGTGGCCGAATTAAACATGTTTAGGATAATCCGAATATTATTTGACAGTTGCACATATGCTGATAAGTTAATGCTGTTTTTATTATTATTTTCCTCATTTTTGCTTTTGTTATTATTTTAATTTAATTTTTCATATTAAGTACACTATTTTAAAAACACTTAATAGTCAAATAACATAAAACAGCTGTTAGTTTCAAGATAATTTTGTTAATCTGGTAAAATGTCTAGTGTTAAAAATTAATCTAGAGAGTTAAACATGATATAGACGATGCTACATGTATGCACCCAAGTATGACACAAAATGCATGCTGACCTATATTGGCTACGCGTGAGATTGGCATCACTGTTGCAATCTGTCTATCACTACGTTTACGCGAGTCTTAAAATCACTTTTAAAACTGATTTTAAAATTTGTTCTTAGAGCGTTTACGCACAAAAATTAAAAGCACTTTTAAGGTAGCTGTCAATCAATCAGCTGTTTAACAGTAAACAGAAATGTTGATTTTAAACATTTTTAAAATGAATAGAGTAAAACTACAAATTGTTTTACTTTTATTGCAAAAAAGAAATATAACCAAAATTGTAGAAAATAAAAATGAAGCAACAATGCAGATTTTTAAAACATCTCGTAAAAAATTTACAAAATTACGAGAAATGCGATTGCAGCTCTTTAATAAAATGGCAATAAGTTCCGCTAATGAGGCTTTAATGAATGTAAATGTTTTTATAAAGTTTTTCATAAAATATTTAGAATGCATTTTTGTTTTTAGCTTCCACCACGAATAAGAACTTTTAGCAAAAGGAAGAGAAGTTCGGAATGGTGGGATGTTGAAGTTCTGTAGTTCTATGACGATGAACAATGGATTGTTGATTTTAGAGTGAATCGACAAATATTTTTCAGGCTTGTAGATTTACTTAAGGATAAAATGGCACCAGCAGAAAATACTTTCGTTGAAGGGTTGAATATTCCCAACCTGAACATATGTACAATCGACAAAATTTGTCGTCCGGACAACTTATGCGAGATCATATATGCGCGTACTTGGCGAGAAAATTTCCACTTCTACATAGAAGCAATTAAAAAAATAATGTAGAAAAAACCAATTTTAAATTAATTAATTTATAATTTTTTTTATAAATAACAATATAATATAATATATTTATAACAATTTGTGCTTAATGACAAATTTAAATAATTGAAAATAATGAACTTAATTTAAACTAAACTAAAATGTTTTAAATATATAGTTATCATTACGGTAAAGTTAAGATTTTCAAATAGAGAATAAAAAATAAACAAGTTTAATTAATTTAGATTCTGGGATGCAATTAGGCTTTTTCTATATTTTTTGCCGTCTAACAATTTAATTATTTGTTTTTCTGCAAATATTTTAATTAAACATTCTTCCTCCTCTTTCATCCAATTTTTTCTTTTCATTTCCTTTTTCTCTATATTTTTAGTTATTTGGTTAGTGTTATTTGTAATAAAATTCAAATTATTTGTACCTATTTACTGTTAACAGCTGACAATTCAAACCTTAAACTGCTTTTAAGGTGTTTACGCAAAGATTAAAAGTGACATTTCTTACTAAAAGTGATGTTAAACTACATTTAGTAAGCTAAAAGTGCTTTTAAGCAAAATTCAATTTAGGGTGTTTACGCGATCTTAAAATCGATTTTAAGAGCCTTAAAACAACTTTTAAGGCTCGCGTAAACGTAGTGTATGTTAATGTAAATTGATAGTAAATTGAGGGCAATAGTAAAATATGCCGGTGTGGCAGGGAATGTTGGTATTTACCAGAATTTCGAGTAGGGTAAATTAGATAAAAATTAAGTAAATTAGATGTTACCATTTTGAAAATTTTATAAGATGTTTAAATAATAAATATCTCAATGTGAAAACCCTAGAAAATTTCAATTTACTTTACCTGAATTTGATCGAACTCTCACACGGCCTATGTTGTTGAGTAATAATTCGGTGTATATATTTATGAAATTTATTCTTTTATTAAAACAGTTTTATTAGCTTTTATTCTTTAAAATACTATTTAAAGTATTAATAGCATTCTGTTCGTATATTTATCAAAAGCGCTACTGCTTTTTTTGACAGCTTCGTCTTGAACTGTACTATACTATTTAAGCTGTAAATCACCATATGAAAAAATTTCTACAATGTTTAAATTTTGTAGAGCATGTGTTTTATATGCAGTTTTATGTTAATTGTTCATTTGAAATGGATAGTTAGTAATAAGCTTAAAATTGTTTGGAGTATTGTTAATTCAGTCCAAAGTTGACTTAAATGTGAAGTATATAAATTGAACATAAATTATGTCAAACTGTATATTCTAAAAGTTATGCACTGCAATATTAGAAACAGCAGCATAGTTTGCCAAAAAACACATGCAATTTTAATTTTTAAAGTCTCTTGAAGCAACTGATATAACCGCCAGATTGCACTAACTAATAAATAGGTAATACTTTGAACAAGTCGACATGAATTTGCATCAATCCGTAGAAAAGCAAAAGTGTACAAGGACTAATATTGAAAGCAACAACAAATGAGGACATCGACAACCATTTGATCGTTGACATGATATGAAAATTTAAAATTTTTTATTATTAATTGTTTATTTATGTCACATAACTTAAAACGATGAGAAAATTTAAAGACAACCATGTTCATTTTTTTGCTGAAATTTGAAATTTATCAAATATTGAATTAACCTAAACATTTTTTATTGGGTCACAAAATTAGAGGAAAACATGACAGATCGGGAGTAAATGTGGATTTTTAAATTGAAAATGTCATAAGCTGCATGACGAACTATAAACATGAACTATTAACAACTCAAACGTGATTGATTGCATCAATCACAATTTCTGTGTGTGCACTACATAACACACTTGTTGCATATGTTTTATGTTGCTGTATATAAATTACATTTAAAAATTTCTATAATATACAAATCATGTATATGTGATGCAATCTAATGTTTATGTAATTTGAGGTCGTAAGAAAAACATACTTCCTTAATATCAATAAAGATTATTTGAAACGTGTGCAACAAAATGAAGTATTCGTTGAGTGAAAGTACATCGAAGATTTGAAAGAGAAACCTAAAGTTACAAATAAATAATTTTATTAGACAAAATAATAACTGAAAACAATTTAGACGAAGTTGAAAAGAATGAATGCTATGTAAACCAAATAGCAAAATTAGAGATTTGCCACAGATAACACTTTTTACTACGAATTGAAAAACAAATCCTAAAAATATACGAATGCGTACGGAAGTACGTTGTGGTTGGGAAGGTTAACATAAGAAAATTATATATTTTTTTTTACTTACAAACTGCAATAAAATGAGCTCAATGAAAATGAAGGTCTTACTTTCAATCGTATTTTTGATATCAACTTATTTGGTTAATACTGACGCACGTTATCCATTGAGAATATTGGGTTTATTTCCTCATCCCGGCGTTAGTCATTTTCATTTTTTTCATCCCATAATGCGAGGACTTGCAGAAGCAGGCCATGATGTGACGGTAGTTAGTCATTTCCCAGATAAAAGCCCACCAGTTCGTTACACAGATTACGTATTAACAGGCGTTGATACATTATCCAACAGTGTCGACCTTAAGGTATCTATAAACAATATATATAAAGGTTTTAATAACGTGTTGCTTTTTCAGTTTTTTGAAAATCGACGTTTTTACAACCATTTCGTAGAGTTTTTCATGCTGAATCAATGGGGTCAAGAGGCTTGTAACTTCACATTAAAGTCAGAAGCCTTAGGTCAGGTTCTACGCCAAAAGACTCCATATGATGTGATAATAATAGAACAATTCAATACTGACTGCATGATGGGTGTTGCACATATGCTAAAAGCGCCAGTCATTGCCTTAAGCAGTTGCGCGTTAATGCCATGGCATTACGAACGGACCGGCAGTCCAATTATACCATCACATATCCCGGCATTATTCTTGGGTGTTTCTGAAGAAATGAGTTTTCCAGAACGTTTAGCCAATTGGATTACTTTTCATGGAATGAAATTGCTTTATACGTATGAATATATTATTCAAATGAATTTTGTATTGATTTAGTTTCAAATTTTCTTAAAACTTTCAGTTATGTGACTATACCCTCTACCGACAAATTATTGCAAAACAAATTTGGGCATGATATGCCATCAGTTTCGGAATTGGTTAAAGAAACTTCGTTGTTCTTTGTAAACCAACATTTTTCGTTAAGCGGTGTGAAGCCAATTCCACCATCTGTTATTGAATTGGGTGGTATACATATACAAAAATCAAAACCACTTTCTGCAGATCTACAACGTTTTCTTGACAATGCAGAACATGGTGTGATTTTTATTAGTTGGGGTTCAATGATACGTGCAGAAACATTACCTGCGTCGAAAAGAGATGCTATATTAAGGGCAGTTAAACGATTAAAGCAGAAAGTTATTTGGAAATGGGAAAATGACACATTACAAGACAAACCTGACAATATGTTGATTAATAAATGGTGGCCACAGAGGGATATTTTGTGCCATCCAAATGTGAAAGTGTTTATGACACATGCTGGCTTAATGGGCAGCTCAGAGGCAGCGTATTGTGGTGTTCCCACAGTTGCCACACCAATGTATGGTGACCAGTTTCTAAATGCTGCAGCTATGAAACAACGTGGAATGGGTGTAGTACTGCAATACGAAGACATGACTGAAAATAGTATCATAAGAGCATTAAAAAAGGCTTTGGAAAAAAGGTAAGCACATTTGACTTACTTTAATTGACTGATATAAAAACATATTTTTACCATTTTCTTGCTTTTTATTTCTATTTTAGTTACATGGACAATGCAAAACAAATTTCGCAATCATTTAACCATCGGCCACAAACTGCTTTAATGACTGCCATTTGGTGGGTTGAATATGTTAGCAAAACAAAAGGAGCACAATTAACAAAATCTTCAGCTGTATATATGCCACGTTTTTCTTATTACTGCTTGGATATATATTTATTTGTTACTCTGATTTTAAGTATTTCTGTATATAGTTGGATTGTTATTTTCCAAAAAATATGCTCTCGTAATCGTAAAACTATCAAAAAGAAAAACGAGTAATAACAATAATTTTTCTATAGTTTACCTTATGAAATTAAAAGACGAATCAGTAAAAGACAAAGGACATTACAATCCTGATTGGTCAGTTAGTTTGCATAGATCTAATATATGCGTTTAATTCACACAACCAAACTTGCCTACATCAATTTAAAAATATTTGAACGATCCTTAAAAAGACTATTACGGGACCTGTGTACAAGTGTGCTTACATGTAGTTTTTTAGAATTTTTATTTTTCAGTTTTGTGATCATTCAAATTTATCAAAACTACCGACTATAACATATTACATGTCCAAGTTTTACCCACCTTTACTATGTTAGTGGAATGTTAGCAAAATATATGTGATATTTTATTAAAAATATGTAACCTTGTATTTTTATAAGATGTATCTTGTACCAGTTTAACTATTGTTATTTAATTACAAAGAAAAAAACAAACACATGACAAATATAAATAAATAAAAAACTTTTTTGTGATTTAACAAGTTTTTATGTACTTAAGTCAAAGAAGTAAAAGATGAAATTACGTATTCTACCGAACTGCTTTGGAAGTTATTTACAGCACATAAGCAGGACGTGAGAGCAAGAACAGAATTAATATGCTAATGTTCTACACATTTAGGAGCATAGATACTGACAACAATGTTAGGTAATTGGTGTAAATCTCGTGCTTTAAAGATATATATTTGATCGACTTGTTAGCCGGCAAATAAAGCTATCGATCTTGTGTACTTAATAGGATTACATCGGTAAGTAAAACAGTTGGAGGGAACATTTCTGACCTTAATTGCTGATGAAAGAATTTAGTCATATACATCGATATAATCGCTTTTGTAATATTGCAGTTACAATGAATATAATTTAATTCTAAATAGGCGTGCAACTCACATTTCTTAGAATAACAGATGGCTGCTTGGGGCTTGCATTAATAACTATTGCTTAGATATGCAACAAGTAATATATAATTAAAATATAACGAGTTGAAATTGATAATTAAAAAATTTCTAATACTCAAATATAACCAGAACCAGTTGCTAAAGAGTAACTTGTTATACATAAGTCTTTTCATTCCTAAGGTGAACATTCGGTACAGCTTTATATCGTATAAATAGACTCCAATAGAATTGTAGCTTCTTTCTTTAGCTGTGGAAAGCGTTCTGAACTTGATTCCAGCTTAAACGTAGTCTCCGTTTCTAACCACATATACTCTTTTCAATTTCATATAGTCTATTATAACTCTTACTAATCATTATCTTATCTTCCACTCTTTGATTCCTAATGGTTGGTAACTGCCAAGCTTTTCTAAAAATAGGCAACCAATCAGAATGTAATAACAACAATAATCGAACTGATCATATACCTTAAATGCATTATCCAAAGCAAGGCTATTCAGACCAGATAAGATCGCGGACCAATGCAAATCACTTAATAGGTTGGAGGATCGCAGAAACAAATTCGTTCATGTTTTTTGAACAATAATGCACCGATATAAAACTCTCTGACATTAACATGACTGTTGTGTAAAACTCGAGCACTGGCCTCATGGTATTGAACACGAATTAACTTTACTATTTTTTCAGGCGTCCCTATGCTTCTTAACGCTGTGCGTATAGATTTCCTGTCTATTGAGTCGAAAGCTATTTCAAAATCTATGAATGCAAGATAGAGCGAGCTATTGATTTTTTATAAAAGATTGCGTTTAATATTTAGCACTGAAGAAACTATAGATAATTGTCAAGTTACTCTACTGGACTTACAAAATACTTCTTCAATATAGATAATTGTCAAGTTACACCGCTGGACTTACAAAATACTTCTTCAATCAGCGGACATTGAGTGGACATTGAAAAGACAGTCTTCATCTATGCTACATACTGTACAAAGCAGAGTAACTTCTAATTAATAGGATCATACGCAACCATCTCCACTTAGAATTGAGTAAGTAAAGTTTCACTGTTCTAACCTTCTGTGTAGCCATCACTGCAAATCTGTGTTAGACGATTTAGCAACCATTTAGGAATGCGTTATACGTAGTTTAAGCTAATAACTAATTTATTTAATGTAAATCTTTATGTTCAAGTTATTTGCGATACATTCATATATTACTTATTTTTTTTTATTACAATATTATTATGATATATTGATTACTTCGGTATATTAAATTTATTGTAGTATAGCGCAAATAATAAATGCCTATAAATAAAATCGCATGTATAAAATACAACAAAATTATTATTTGGATTTATTTAAATACATATATCAACTTAAACTAAAAATCAATTTATTAAATGAACTTGAATAAACTTTTTAAATTATATAAACAACCGTTTTGGCAATTAAAAGTTATTCACATATTATTTACTTCAAAATATTAAATTCAATCTAATAAAGCATCATAACTATGTGTCCATTAATAGAATAAACAATTTAAACTACAGCAGAATTATAATTTTGTTTCCAAAGTTATTTTGTTTAAGTTTATAGACAGATGAAGAATTATTATTCATAGTTTAAACAAATAACTAATACATAGATATTAAACGAATAATATTTTTAATTTAACTAAAGAAAAGCAAATACTTAAAATTAATTGATGTATTCATATTTGCTGTTATGGCTTTCTGCAGAAAATAATTAATATTAATAGACGGATTGGAAGAGCAAAGAAAAGATAAGAACAAAAAATTTATTTAATCTATTGAAATATAACTGACCATGCTACGCTGTTTCGAGTATTGCCAAGTAATCATCTTTCAGTGGTCTTAGGAAGTATTCGAACTTCTTAATTAGTTTATAGTCCGTATATAATTTGATTGGAACTCAGTGAACAAAGCATTCCCATGAAAACTGCCAACTTGCAGTTCATTCCGTCAGAATACATTGTAACTGAGTTACACTTATGAGGTAGCCATATGATATGTGTTGCACTGGGGTGCTACATATGACTATATTTATTTTATTAATAGTAAAAAATTGTAATGTTAATTATAAGTTTATTCTGTAATTAAATTTAGTTTACAAAATTAAGCATTAACCATTCTATCGTATGTTTTGTAAAGATAGTGCCTTGTAGCAGTATTATTTCTATTATATACCTACATATATGTAAACCATCCACCAATTTCATTCCTTATTTCAACTATTCTCAAGAGATTCCAACCAATGACTTCATTTTAAGGTGTTGAAAATGGATTGGATAAATGGAGTAAATTTTTGTTTCTGCAAACGGGCAATCATTTTCTAACAGATAGACTACACTTGATTTTTGTCCCACAAATATAGGTATATACATACAGTAGAGTACATATATATATGGTATGTTTGAAGAGCATGCGACGAAGTGTGTTCCCAAAGAACACTCCTAAGCATAACACGTTATGAAATATACTTATAAATTCAAAAGATGTTCATGTGTTAGTGTTCGAGTTTTTGAACGTCTTCATAAGTTAACACTGCGAAAATTCGTTTTGATTCAATCCTTATGCCTTTAAATTTCAATAATTTCTCATTAATCCCATCAAGAGTTACGTAATATTTTTTATTGCTTAAAGGCCGAACAATTATACCAAATAAGCAAAAAACAAGAAATTTCGTAATTTTGAAGTTCAACTGTAAAAATGCATTCCTTGATTATAAAATAAAATTGATTGCTTTTAAAACAATATTATATACCTTCGCATATAAAGAGTATTGTCTTTGTATGTCACCGCATCCCACCAACAGAAGAACGAGAAGAAAAGCTGATACGTTTCTCTCACGATCATATAGTCTCAAGTTTAAGCAAACATTGCTTGTCTTGGAAATACGACTATCACCTAAAATAGTCCTCCTCCGTCACTGTTGCAATTGTTAAACAAGCTTTGGCTTGTTTGCTTTGGCTTTGTTTTTCCCTTAAATACCCTTCACACATGGTAACAAAGAATTTACTAAAATAAATAGATAGATAACCACAATTATATGGACTAAACTCAACCAGGTCAAAAAAAATATATTTATTCCTATATTGTTTATAAAGTTTTCGAAATTTGATGATTATGCGCTGGATTTGATATCCATCAAAATTTTTGAAATGTGTCCGAATATAGATGAACATATATTGCTAAATCAATTCGTTTTTTCACACACACACACAACCTCAAAGACAACCTCATCACGTCTCCGATATGTCTTTCAATGCATTAAAAATATCACTGCAAACCAAACTTATTCGAATATTGAGGTAAACAGATTGCTATATTGTTTGTCAGATTTGGTTCCCAACTACCACTGCCAGTTCGCGGACCTTTTAGAAAAGAATTCCACAAGAACTACATTTGGTCACTAAAGAAGTCATCATCGGAACAAACTTCTATTTTGAAGCCAAATTTAAATCTTTCTACAATTGAAGTATCGAATGATAATGAAGCGGTGGAATTATTGTATTATTCTAGCAGAAAACTATGTTGTAGTATAAAGTTATACTTTGCTAAAAAACATGTTTTTGTAGATTAGTTCAGGACCTTTTAGCTCATATGTTACACTTGAATACGAAAAAAAATATATCACAAGTTTAATTCGTCTGCTCAATGACTATAAATATGTACATTTCAAGGGTCTTCGTCATATCACACGATATGTAACCAAATACATATGCTGACAAAATCCTTTTGTTTTTCCGAATTGATCAAGTCAGCACATACTTTTCCAGTCTCCGATGTTTCTTTTACAGGATGCAAGTCTCTCAATAAGCTCAATATACTCGAATACAGATAAATTGTTCTCATCGCTTCATTGATTTATTTGGACGAACTGGGTAAAGCGCATCTGTAGCCGTACTTTCCATCCCATTGATACAACTGTCTCCGCAAACTGAATGTGGACATCGCTACATCGACTCTTTTGTCAGAATAGACTATGAAAATATATAGTCTTCAGGACCTGCGATTTAATTTTTACTACGTTACAAACATTTCAGTAAACTTAATATGCCGTTCTCATATTAAGTATGAAAAGGTTATATGTGTGAAAAATTGCTCGGGTAAATATTTGCATCAATTGATCTTACTACGTATATAGATTTCTTCAACCGATTTAATTGAGCACATGTTTAGCTGTATTTGTAGTTTAAACCTTTTGTTTTCAATACACGTAAGTACAAAATTAAGTTAAACAAAATCAAGTTTTAATTGCTGTCATAAATGTTTACAAATGAAGGGTGAAGTCGGTCACTTTATGAGAGATGAGTCAGATCTTATACCTGTCTATCAGAGTTCCCCAGTTGTTGTGTTGGCAAACAGAAAAAATATTACTACATAACGACGTGTAGTTGAACACAAACTGGAAACTATCAGCGAGTAAGCGTTAATATACTAAGAGATGATAATATTTACTTTAGACCCATCTACATAACGAGCACTTCAATTGTTAATAGGTACGAGAGTCGACGCTCTCGATAGGTGAGGAGGCTTCAAAAGCAGTATAAAATATTTTAAGTACCAATAACGAATTTCGAAACGTATAAATACGCTTCGCAGCGCATCTCAGACTCATTCGCTTACATACAGCCTCAGGCATCTGCGCATCTAAATCGAATAATTTTTGTGCAAAATGAAGTATTTACAGACTTTCTTTATAGCTTTGGTTTTATTATTTTCTTTCGTAAGAGCTGCGGACAAAACTGGTAAGAAATCACAACAAACGAGCTGATGTGACACACATCGTGCCTGCAGTACATCGATTGGTGCTTGCTTCATACTCGTTACTCGTTAAGCGTTATTTACATATGAAAACTAACTTTTTATATTTTCATATTCTGCGCATTTAGTTTGTCTACAGCCTAAGGAAGTTGGTCCTTGTCGGAAGGCGGATCCTAATTTCTTCTACAACTCTGAAGTTGGGGAATGTCAATCGTTCTTTTATGGTGGTTGCCATGGAAACGATAACCGTTTTCCAACCAAAGAAGCTTGCGAACAAACTTGCTTGTAAGAAAATTGAAGAATCGGCAGAAAGAACATTATTTCGCAGTAAATTTTTACCAAATATGTATATTAAATCGAATACTTCATTTGAAATAAACTTATAACTAAGATTTGAAACTTAGTTCTCTTGTATTAAGTATCAGCGTGAGCTTATCATTTGATAATTACTCAATTTTACTACTAGTGGTCGGAACTATAATTAGCGAGAAATAAGTGGAGCTACTCTAAAAAGTTCACAGTTACCGGCAATGACGAACGAGAAGTATAAAGAGGGACTCTAGGGCAATATTGTTATAGGGCTTGGTTTTGTAATTACTGTAATTAAATTCCCGATTGTTAAGTAATTTAAAAGTAATTAAGGAAAACATTTGTTACATCGAAAAAAGATCAGCAGTAACATTAAAGCGAAAAGAAAGAAGTAACAGTATCGAGGGAAAGAAAAAACTATAGGAAAAACACCACTCCACTTGTGTGAAATAATAAGTCGTCAAGTCAAAAGAAGCAATTTTTTAATACAAAAAAATCTATATTATCATTTACTTAAGTAATTCAGTGAGCTGTAGAGAATATTTATTGTGTTTGACTATGATATAAGAGTTCCGCGACAAAATTTTGACGATAACAATAATAGGCGAAAAACAAAGAGCTAAAGCAAAAAATTATGAATAAATATTAATTAGGTTTGTTAAAATGTTTGTAACACAATGACAGACACATCGAAGACTCTGTAGACCAATGTTCTCAACGTGGGGCAAACGTTTCACAGGCAAGCAACTTGACTGTAACTTTACATAAATTCATTTTTTATATTCTTTATTAAGAGATATAACGAGAAATACAGTTCGTGTTAATTAACAATTTAGTTTTGTAAATATAAATGTAAACAATAAAACAATATATTAGCTATTAACTATTAGGTATTTGATTTTATTTCACAAGCAACGGTCAAAAAAAATATTATGACAGGAGCTATGCCAAAGAAATAAGTACTCTATTGAGTAAAAGTCTTTCAAGTCCTTTCGTTCAGTCGAGATTACATATAGAACAATTTTTGCTGCTACGCGTCGCTGAACGAGATGATAACATATCTCCTTAGGAATCGTTATCTTTAGGAATACATTTGTAGCCACTGTCATGCTAGGAGATTGAATTTTTCCTTCAATAACTCTTGCCACAACTATGAGGAAGAAAAAAAAAGTTTGCTGTCTTATTACTCAGTGTAAGCGCAAAATGGTTTAAATATACTAGGGACCCAATTTTTACAGAGTCTCAGTCAGCTACAACTACGGGTTATTAAAAATTCAGTATGATTTTAAGTTAATCGAGTTTAATATGATAATACAATTATCCAATATCCCTAAATATATATTTTTAGTAGTAATTCATAAATTTATTAATGGGATCATGTCCATGTTTACGATATCCGAGAATCAATCAATATGGGTTTTTAAAAAATTCAACAAAAAGTTTACCATTACCATATAGTATTTTCATCCGCGGTGGTGAATGCTTAAAATATGTCTAACAATCTTAAAGAACTTGACTGGTAAAAAGTTTAGATGTTATAGAATCTCTACAAAATAAAATTCTCCGACAAGTTACTGGCGCTGCGTGGTATGCCAAAAACAAAAACCTACACAAAGACCTAAATCCACGAAACTGTAGAAGAAGTTATTCGCTAATATACACTTATATTCCGAGAGAGACTCAAGTCGCATCCATATCCTTATATTATCTTATAAACTGCACTAAATCGTCTTAAAGAAAATCATTGATAAATATGAATACCCTAGCTTAATAGCATACATGCTAGTTTTTTTTTGATTCACAAAATTATTGTCAATTTATATTCAGAAAGATTCAATGAATAAACCAATGAAAAAGAAAAAACAAGAGTGCATACTGTTCTAAATAGAGTAGCATACATAGCAGATGACTCGTGAGCCATAGGATATACTCGTGTGATACGAATCAATGAGTGTTCTCATTGATTAATGAATGACTGCCGATTTGATAGGTTTGTTGCTAAGCAAAAAAATTATGTCTTTTCATTCATTTCATTTTTGTGTAATGCTTCTTGTATGCGTTGTTGTTGTTAGCATTATGAAATATAATATGTGCATTAAATGAGGGGTGGTTTTAGTTGGATATTATATGCACTGTAAACAATAACAGGTAAGTTTTTGCCAACTGTGACGTAATACTCATAAATCACTTGCAACATTTTTGTGTCGAGTTTCGGCGTATATAAATATCATAAGAGAAAAGTATAAATCATCATAAGTGGTGTCATTTGTATATATGAGGCAGGTGGAGTCGAGTATACGAAAAAGCTAGTCAGAATGCGTATAAGTGAAATACAGTCAATGATTCGAGTATGATTCGAATTAAAAATTTTTTTACCATAATTTTTTTTTTAATTTTTTCTACACATGGAGATTCGATCTTTTTCAGATTGTCGAACTAAGAAATCACCTACCGGGACTGAAGCACTTTGAAGCGAAACACTTTGTCCATAGATATACAAAAATAACAGCAATTTTGTACCTCCCTCACTTTCTTCATCAATTACTTATCGTGGCCTGTATTTATACTTTTAAGAATAGAAAAAATATTTATGTTTAGATGAAGGATATCAGATCTATAATAAGCTCTCAGAGAGCTTGTAATACACATAATGGGTTGCTTGTAACAAAAACCCATTAATTTTTACATTAATACTTCTAATTTTGTTTTGTTGTAGACTTTTTTGTCAAAAAAAAAACACAGTCGGTTAATTATTTAAAGTTCTGTTTAAAAAACACATCTTAGAAAATCATATAAAAAATTTATCGTTAACTGCTTCAGATCAGATAAGCAATATATTTTTTTTATTATTTTTTCCCTGAGCTGAATTAAATGCATTGGAGTATATGAAAAAGTCTTATATCTCACAAACTGTAACTCAAAAATAATGACTAGAACACTAGCAGTTCCAAGAACGGACGGATTTACGAGTCGGAGCCACTTGTCGAGTTCGACGACGAAGTGCTGTTCACCACCTACAAAAAGGGCTACAGAAACAGATCCCCGCGGACAAGAACAGCAGCAACTTCAGCATTAGTATAGGAAAGGATCACAAAACTGTACACGGTTCGAAGAACAGCCAAGTCTACGTCCGGGAGCCACTCGTCGATTCAGACGACCAAGTGCCGTTCAACATCCCCCAAAGGGGTCACACAAGCAGATCCCGGCGGGTTACAACAACAATAAGACTGTATGTACACGGAGTAATCCGGTAAGAATCAGGTTATTTGATAGGATAAGCAAAAGATAACTTAATAATTACAATAAATTTATGCATCAAAGCTAAATTGAATTATTTCATAATGTTCGAAATACGTTTATTCGTCCTAGGGAAACTAATTTTATTTGCTATTCCATTTAAATAGTTAAACTTGGCTCGCGAAATTGACTAAGGCTAAAATACATAAACCCGCCTTCTCTTTAAAGCACAGAATAAATTGTGTTCGTTTATGAACTCACAAAAACTATTTTAAACTTTTTTAATAAATATATAATACACTAACATCTAACAAATTTAATTATTAATTTATATTATAAATAAATCTGTTCTACAATTTAGTGTCTGTCGGTCCTTTTGGTTGGTAACAAAAGTAGGGGTGGCTAAAACTAAGGCACAACGAACATTAATTAGGTGTTCATTTTTTATTATAATGCAAATTACTAGATTTTACTTTAAAATTCAACTACCTACATTAGTTTATAATAGAAATTTAACAGCAAAGTATTCCTAAATATTATTATAGCCACCTGTAACAGTAACTATAAAATCCTTTTGAAGATATAATACACATTATATTTTATAATTTTTGTGTAAAATAAATTTAATGTTCAGAAAAGTTATAACAAAAATCTTAACTGTTTACTTTACTGAGGCACATGTTAAAATAATATATATATGTTTTTTCAGCAATAATAAGAATGATTTTAAACATTATTTTCCAACAGTGTCAATTAATTTTTCCTCTTAGTTTTTAATTAAGCTGCAAATCTCAATCTTCATTGCTATGCTGGGAGCTTTGTTTGTTATCATCACAAATACAGCATTTAGTGCTTCGCCTCTGGTATTCTGGAACCGATTTTGTGGAAAATGTCGTCTAAAATGAAAATTAATTGCTATACAAATATGAAACTAACTTTATTTAGAAAAAGTAACCTTGTCTCTGCTCATGGGATAGTAGTCAACGAGTACAATGTTCCTGAAGTATCCGATCTACATTTTAAAGTCACTAGTCTATTCAGGTGACAAAGTGCTATTTCCCATATTTCCCATTACAACATCTGTACGTTATTCCAATGAATATGATTTCAACCATTTACTACCATATTCAAAAGCATAATATTATTTTGCTCATATATCTTGATTTGTTAACTTTTATAAATGCTTCAGTAATTACACAGCTTGCATTTCTGTCTCGATACTTTTCTTTTTTCTTCTTTTTTCGATGTTTATCTAAATATTATATAAAACAAATTATTATATTATTATACAAATTAAATTATTACTAGATTTTTTCATATTTGACTTATATGAATTCAATTTCAATTAAATAAATTTTAAAACAATACCTTTATCACTTTGGCTATTCAAAGAAACACCTATGAATTCTGCAGAAGTTGTGTGCGACATTATGGGATTGCTTTGTGGTATTACTAAAGATTGTGTTGGAATTGTTGCTTGAGTCGGTGTTGATATTGGTTTCTGAATTTCACATTCAATTGAAACGTTATTGGCTTCGCCATATGGTTTATTATTACCTTCTATGGTCGTCGCAAAGTCTCTTATCAATACTGTTTCACATTGGCCTGCACCACTTGTTATACTGGTACCAGTTAAGTCTTCAACTGTATTCATACCTATTTCTACTTTATGTACATTTTTCGATGGCAATGTTTTACACACCTCATCTTTATAACCGCACTCACTGTCTACTTCAACATTAATCAAATAAGTTCCTTCCTGTTTCGGTGATTCTGTTCTAGATGATAACGAATCCATAATTGTAGTCTACTTACTTCATTCACATGAAAATTAAAACGATTATATATACATATATATATATATATATTCAAGTGAAAATAAATCGATTAGCTCTTGGTATATTTGCGCCAAATCAGATTTTACCGATATTTTCATTTCTCTTCAAAAACACCGCCTTATTATTGAAATAAGGACCGGTAACGAGATCTTTATTTATGTACGTGCTTTCAAATAATATTTCACTGAAAACATTTATTTTTATATTTGTATTTTAAAATAGTTTATATCAAATATATTTTCGAAATTTGTTGGGTGCAGCTGCGCGTCAATCTGCACAATACGATTGTTTTTGATTTTCTTGCCGCAAACATCGAGCATCACAATTTAGCAGTTTATAACCCACAACTTTAAACTTTGTTTTAAACTACATGCCGAAATTGCAAATTTGCTTTAAATGTATTTTACTACGAGCAAAAAAAAAAAACAAAACGACGATAACACATCTTATGCGTTGTTTGAATATTTTCCTCTTTTTAACACAACACCATCTTACCACAAACGAGCAACAACGAAGATATTCCAATTTCGAATTCGACTTCCAAGCAAATCATTCTTCGAGTCACGTAGATATAGAACTAGTCGCAGTGTTGCATTTTAAACTTTCATACAATATTATATTTGTTGTGCAAAAAATATATTAAATATTTTTATAAGTTAGAGCGATAAATTTGGCACAGACATCTCGCCATTTCAGTTAATACCATTGGTGTTTTTTTTCGTGCCCGTTTGGCTCTTATATTTGTATTGCTGTATACACCAGGATTGCACTAGTAATTTTTTAAAATAAAATTTGTGAAGGTGACTAAAAAGGTTAATAATTGTGTAGAAATCATTCGTTGATTATATATTAAGGAATTTATAATTTGTGGTACATGCTCATTAAACAATGCAATACATGAATACATATATAAAGTGTTCTCTCTTTGTATCCTCCTTATTCTAATATTTGTCTCCTTTGTCATGCATATAAACAAAAAAGAATATGCATTTATATAAATTCAAATACAATACGATATACCCACTAATAACGTTTTTGTGTCATTCATTTTAAATACATTTATACAAAAAACTTTTTTATAAAATTATCTGCAGGTGTTTTTGTATTCGCATGTCTTTAAAACCACATTTTTGTTTAAAATTTTTTACTTGTCATATGATTGGTGATTTAGACAGTGATACCAAGTTATTCTTAAGCCACATTTTTATGTTGATTAAGCATAGTTCCATTTGATACGAGTATAAGACTACTGATAAGTAAAATAGTAAAACGACATAATAAAAATAGCTCTAAATCTTCAAATTACATGTTTCAAAAGTGATATTGATTGATTAGTATTCTGAAAATATTATGGTGTTGAGTTCCTAATCCTGGTGTATACAGCAATACAAATATAAGAGCCAAACGGGCACGAAAAAAAACACCAATGGTATTAACTGAAATGGCGAGATGTCTGTGCCAAATTTATCGCTCTAACTTATAAAAATATTTAATATATATTTTGCACAACAAATATAATATTGTATGAAAGTTTAAAATGCAACACTGCGACTAGTTCTATATCTACGTGACTCGAAGAATGATTTGCTTGGAAGTCGAATTCGAAATTGGAATATCTTCGTTGTTGCTCGTTTGTGGTAAGATGGTGTTGTGTTAAAAAGAGGAAAATATTCAAACAACGCATAAGATGTGTTATCGTCTTTTTGTTTTTTTTTTTGCTCGTAGTAAAATACATTTAAAGCAAATTTGCAATTTCGGCATGTAGTTTAAAACAAAGTTTAAAGTTGTGGGTTATAAACTGCTAAATTGTGATGCTCGATGTTTGCGGCAAGAAAATCAAAAACAATCGTATTGTGCAGATTGACGCGCAGCTGCACCCAACAAATTTCGAAAATATATTTGATATAAACTATTTTAAAATACAAATATAAAAATAAATGTTTTCAGTGAAATATTATTTGAAAGCACGTACATAAATAAAGATCTCGTTACCGGTCCTTATTTCAATAATAAGGCGGTGTTTTTGAAGAGAAATGAAAATATCGGTAAAATCTGATTTGGCGCAAATATACCAAGAGCTAATCGATTTATTTTCACTTGAATATATATATATATATATGTATATATAATCGTTTTAATTTTCATGTGAATGAAGTAAGTAGACTACAATTATGGATTCGTTATCATCTAGAACAGAATCACCGAAACAGGAAGGAACTTATTTGATTAATGTTGAAGTAGACAGTGAGTGCGGTTATAAAGATGAGGTGTGTAAAACATTGCCATCGAAAAATGTACATAAAGTAGAAATAGGTATGAATACAGTTGAAGACTTAACTGGTACCAGTATAACAAGTGGTGCAGGCCAATGTGAAACAGTATTGATAAGAGACTTTGCGACGACCATAGAAGGTAATAATAAACCATATGGCGAAGCCAATAACGTTTCAATTGAATGTGAAATTCAGAAACCAATATCAACACCGACTCAAGCAACAATTCCAACACAATCTTTAGTAATACCACAAAGCAATCCCATAATGTCGCACACAACTTCTGCAGAATTCATAGGTGTTTCTTTGAATAGCCAAAGTGATAAAGGTATTGTTTTAAAATTTATTTAATTGAAATTGAATTCATATAAGTCAAATATGAAAAAATCTAGTAATAATTTAATTTGTATAATAATATAATAATTTGTTTTATATAATATTTAGATAAACATCGAAAAAAGAAGAAAAAAGAAAAGGATCGAGACAGAAACAGGGATAAAGACAGGAGTCATCATCGGAGCAAAGATAAAAATAGAGATCGTGAAAAGGAGCGAAGCAAAAACCGCGATATTACAAAGGAATATATTAAAGATAAAGAATCAAGTTATAGAAGCAGAAGTAAAGAAAAATCAAAAAGACATCGTAAGTCAAAATGTCACGATAGTGTCAGAGATCATAGTGAAAATTTGAAACATAGTTCATCGGATTCTCGTTCTGACAGTTCTGTTCATTATAAAATAAAAGAAAAGGTAACATTTCATATAAATAAATAAAAAAGAAATTCTTCACAATTTCAGTTAATTCTTTTTAACTTTAGATAATTGCTACCGTATTAGCATCATCAGAATATAAAAGACGAAATGCTGAAAGCAGTCTTAGCAATACAGACAATCAGGGTACGAATTATAGTAGTAAAACTACTAATGATGATAATGTGCGTCAACAATTATTAACCAAAGTTAAAGAAGAAGACACTATTAAATTGTTGATAAAACAAGAAAATTGTCCAAAAACTGATCCCTATACTGTCAATAAAAATACGGTGGAGCATTCCTGTGCAGAAATAAGTAACAATAAAAAAGAAATAGATCCAAATGTGGAATTTCTATTACCAAAAACACCTAAAATTAAATGTGAGGAAATTGTTTTAAACGGTAGTAGTTCTAAACAAAGCAATAATAAAATTAATACTGCAAATATCACTGATAACTACTCTAAAGCAGTTTCTTACACAGAAGAAATAAAATTAGAAGTGAACGTTAAAACACGTAATGATGTTACACGACAATTAAACTTTAGTAATAGTATAAGTACTAAAGAGAAGCGATCATCTCCTTCTAAAACTATCACATCTACAAGTTCTGTTATAAAAGAGAATAATATATCAACTACAGTCTCTACGGGATCAAAAACATTAAGTTCTTCGAACAACTACCATCATTCCTCATCTTCGAGTTCAACTTCGACAAGCCGAAAATCTTCTTCAGTAAGCAGCAGCCATCACAGATCATCTAATTTATCATCGTCAAAGCACTCGTCTCATAAACGAGAATGTTCAAGATGTCATAAACGTTCGAAAATTCGTCGTAACAATGTTGGTACTCAATCCGTGCAACAAATGCCTATAGCGCAGAATTTCCAAAAAGGTCGAGATGCTAATCGTTCAACAAACGGACTTGAACATCTTAAATATGGGCGCTTTTTTCAAATTGAAGTTCATCCCAATGGTGGGGCTTCTGTTGTCCATATGTACCAAGATGAAATTCAGGATCTAACACCTGAGGAAACAGATGAATTAGTTAATGAATTTTTTAGTGTTTGTTTTGCGGAAGATGAGAATGGTTATGCACATCATGTTATGGGTATAGTGCACGATTCGGCCAGATATTTGCCAGATTTATTAGGACATCTTGCCGAAAATTATTCAACATTAACGGTGAAAGCTGGTGTACTGGGTAGAAATTCTGATATTGAAACGTGTACAATGGCTCAATACAATGACCAGGTGAATTAATTATATTATTTTCATATTTGCTGACTAACCCTTTTAATATTTATGAGAAAAATACAAACATTTCTTTAAAACTTGAATTTTAATTGATACTAATAATAATTTTTAATAAGTTGCATTTTTTATTAAATGTTTTTTAAAGACAATAGAACTCTTAAAAAAATTTGTTAAAGCTTAAAATTTTTTTTGAAAGTTCTTTTAAAATTAAATTATTTTTAAGATAAGAATTCATTTAAAAATAATTTAAAATTTCGATACAACAAATTTTCTAGGTTGTCAGAAATTATTCCCAAGGTACATTTCGATATGGACCTTTACATCAGATAAGTTTAGTTGGTAAAGTGCATGAAGAAGTTGGAGGCTACTTTCCTGATTTATTGGGTCGAATTGAATCAAATCCATTTCTTAGAAAGGTATGGTTATTAATAATAAACATTATCTTATAACGAAGTTTTTGTTGTTATAGACCATGCCTTGGGGTCCATTTTCAATTTTGCAATCTGATCCACGTCTTTCTAATGACGGACCTATACTATGGATTCGTGCTGGAGAACAATTGGTACCCACTGCAGAATTGAACAGTAAGACGCCACTTAAACGGCAACGGTAACATTTGAAAAAGTTTTTACTTATTTCACAAATTATAATTTTCTTAATTTTAGCACTAGGATTAATGAACTGCGAAATCTTCAATATTTACCAAGACTCTCTGAAGCAAGGGAAACTATGATTGAAGATCGTACTAAAGCTCATGCTGATCATGTTGGTCATGGACATGAACGAATCACTACTGCTGCTGTTGGTTCGTAAAAACTATTTTAATATTATTTATTATGAATTTAATATATATATATTTATATGTATGTATTTTTAGGTATATTGAAAGCTATACATTGTAATCAATCTTATACGCAAAATCGTATAACAAAGGATGTAGTTGCCTTTGCTGCTCAGGATTTTAATTATTTAGTTGGAACCTTGCAATTAGATTTACATGAACCGCCCATATCACAATGTGTTCAGTGGATTGAAGATGCTAAATTGAATCAGTTGAGGCGTGAAGGTATACGTTATGCTCGTATACAGTTGTCAGACAATGATATTTATTTTTTGCCACGTAATATCATACATCAGTTTAGAACAGTAACGGCTGTGACTAGTGTTGGTGAGCATTATATTTTTAAAGTATATTAACTAGTAAAAAATATAACTAAAATCATATAATTTCAATTATTATTTAGCATGGCACTTACGTCTTCGACAGTATTACCCCGGTCAGGAAGTTATCAATGAAAAGAATAACCCTGTGCTTGCTGAGCCCCCGCATTACAAAGAAAAGCAAACAATACTACCAAATCCAATAACAAATGAAGATGGAACCAAAAAAACACCATGTAAGCGTTCACATGATGGCAAGACAAAGAAAATTGATCTTAAGAAGATTGCGGATCCAGAGATCTGTTATAGTAGCAACAGTAGCAGAGATAGACAATCCAGTGAGAGTGGAACTGAAGATGCAAACTCAAAAGATGGGAACGAGTCCCCATCATTGAATGTATCTAAAAAGAAACACCATAAGCATCAAGATAATAGTACTAAAATTGATATGCGTAAATTAGTATTAGAGCATACAGCAAATAAGGATTTGCAGCCACTTCGTGAAATGAGTTCATCTATGTCAACGACAACATCAACATTTACCAATATGGCATATAAAAAAATAACAAATCATCCGAGTGAAATTCTTGAAAATAGTGAAAAAACCGAAGCTAACAATATAGGATCGCAGCATTTAATTCAAAATCGTCAGCATAATGCAATAAAATCAGAGCGCCGCAAATCCAACACTAGCAGTAGTCAAAGTAAAGTATCTAATTTAAACAGTAACAAGAATTTGTCCGCACCTGTTGAATCCAGTACAATTTCGTACAAAAAACACGCACACATTCATTCACATTCACATTCTATAACCCAGCAGCAGTTCACTTCTATACAAACGCCAACAAAAATTCCGCGATTACCAGATCCAATTGTCCCTGCGTTACCATTGCCATTAGTACCGCAGACACCATTTGCGCATAGAGAGGCTTATGTTAATAGTCTTAATCAAAAAGAACCCGAGATAAAAATTCAAGTACAAATAGTATCTGATGAACCGACACCACCATTAACCACAGTTCCACCACCATCATTAACTACAGTACAACCATCGTTTGCAACAACTGTAACAGGTGCACGTTTAGACGTATTATCGGACAGCCAAAATATAAGACAATGTGAAAGAACGGAAACAAATAATATAGAATTGAGTGATTTCCCTATTATTGAGGAGACTTTCACATTAATTGATAACGCAGAGTCCGTTATATGTCAATCACAAATTGATGTAGATCACGAAGAGGAAATAACAGTTGCCGAAACAATAGAAATCGAAGCTGCACCAATGACAGCAGCTACTATTTTGTTACCAGCCATACAAACTCCACATCCACATCCACATACACTAACGCAACAAATTTCTGATACAACACTCGTTGCAGATTCCCATAAAAACTCTACAACAACTTCTACTTTACCAACTTACAACCAAAAACAAATCAAGAAATCAACTGTACAACAACAAAGTCGATTACAACAAACAAACAACAACAAGTCCACATCAATAGATCTACTTAGCTCAATAATGGCAAGCATGGACAGCAATAATTTGCCAATTGCATCTACAAGTTCCGCTAGTAGTAACCTACCACCAACACTGAGTTACTCATCATCAATGCATTAGAATTACTTATTAAGTAAATAGTGTAAGCATCTTAAGCCATTTGGCGTCATATGTAAATTTGTACAAACATTTTTATGCACTTTTAATATGAATTCAGCTTCTATAACATAAAACCAAAAAAGGAAAAGATACATTAACAAACATAGAGAAGTAGTAAAACAGGGGTTCAGTACGAAAATATTAAAGCTTCTAAAGCGAATTTTCGATAAAGGGTCGGGTCAAGTGTGTTCGTATTAAAAAAACGTATACCAGTGCCTAAATATTTTACAAAAACCAACTTCCATTTTAAACATAAATTAAATTTAATAACAATTAGAAAATATTCAATTTAAGTAATTTGTACATTAAAGAGCAGTATAAATGCTTTAATTTTATACGTACATTGCGCTGAGCAATGCAGATTTCACTGTCACTGTCACTGTCACTGTCACTGTTAATGTCACTATCAATGTCAATGCCAATGTCAATGTCAATGTTGATCATGAGACAATTATTTCAATCTTTTCAAAAAACTAAAGAAAAGGCGACAGACAAGCAGTCAAGTTGATACAATTATTAATAATGGTTATTTTCTGACATACCTCATTTACCATTTTGTTAAACTTTGCCATATTGTCCCCTATTGAATGTTAGGAGCAAATGATATTAGTTTAAAGTTCATATGCGCATATGGATTTTCAAGAGATTCCTACTTCTTCACTTCTTCATTTGTATAAATAACAGACAAAATGCCATGAATGACAGTAAATAATTTGCTAAAATATGCAGTGCAGTTAATTTTAAAGTTTTTTTTTATTAGAGCTTCAAATATTATTCGACTTATTCGATGTTAACAGCATTTCGATACTTGAATATATGCTCGGGCATTTCGTTGATAGAGTATACGAGCTCTAATCCAATATTTGCTGTTATACGTTTTTGTATAAAACAAAACAAAACAAAATTAATATGAAACGTGGAGCAGAATTCCTTCCTGTTTGAGCAGCTAAAAAATGTTCTCATTCAAATATAGTCGATCTGCGCGTACATCGTAATGCTCAAACGCTTTGAAGCACTACTCCCAATGTAAGTTTCTTATCATAAACATTACAAATCAGTAGTATAATGAACGCCCTCACTTAATTTGTTAACCTATTGGACTAAGTTTTAAAATATATTTCAAACTCACTATTGCAGTTCTTTATTTATTGATGAAAGATTGAGATTTTCATAAATTTTCACAGTTGAATCGTGAAATAGATTCTTATATATAGATAGATAGATATATATCTATTAGAAACTAGCTAGCCATAAAGCATTGCAAGTGTGTGTCAGTAGCCGTATTTATTGTTAGTGCATATGCGCTTAATTTTTGTTTAGGAGATATCGCATATAGTCAAATAGGAAAAAAATCTTAGTTTTTGTTTTATATATAATATATTGTATATATAGAAAAATATAAATTCATTTAATATTGACTTGCAAGAGTTTGCCACAATATTCCACAACATGAAATGCAAGTTTTATTTTTAACTTGGACACATATATATGCGCTTAAAATAAAGCAAGGCTAATGTCTGTCTGTTTGCTTTCTAAATAATACCATAAAATGGCCTTTACTGAATATAAGTAAGTGTAGTATTTATATTAAAACTACATAAATAAATAATATTTTTAATTAAGGATATAGTAACGCCACACCAGTACAATACTGCAACATTATTAATTATTCTAGCCAATATTCAGAGGACCTAAACAAAGATTTCATAAATATCTAATAGTATTGTAAGCCGCTTGAACTATGAAGTATTCTAGACATAGGTTTGCAGTGAACTAAGTAAGACAGCCAAAAATGTAAACCATGCTTTGCCTCTGGTTTTGAAAGGTTCTCAAAGGTTAGAATAAAGAATAATTTTTATAAATAAGCAAAAGTGGGTGGGAACCTGCTTAGTTAATTATATGGAATCTTAGATAATATATTATATATTTTTAAATATAAATCTTTATATATTTTGATATATACATTTTTATATTTTTAAATACATATATATTTTAATACATAAATGTTTATATATTTTAATATATAAATGTTTATATATTTTAATATACAATTGAAAAATCTATTTTTCTTTTTATAAGAAACAGTTCGAAATAAGATTTGGCTCAAGATTCCTACGTGTGGAATTAATTATAAACTCAAAATGTTACAGTGTTGTACTGGGACGATAACTCATCCATACACCCACCTAGATGACCGTAAGGCAATTTTATAGTTTGCCCTCGAACTATCTTTATTACCCTGCTTATATGTCTTTAATAGAGGCTAATGCAGTGCTCAGGGCTTGATATTTTCTTTATATATATTTATTACTAGAAGTGAGTTAATTCAACCTCAAAATTGCATTGTAAAGAACAAATATGTGAGCTTTGCATTAAAATGTATTCGTATACAGAGTGCACTGAGCACCTTGCAGAATAAACAGATTTTTTTTACACCAGACTATCGAGTATTGAAGATATATTCCTTAATTTCGATTCCAGAATACTAAGTTTTTCTTATTTTGTTCTTATTAAGTTCATTTGCTTTGCTTCAGTCTGGGCTTGCATTATTAATATTGTTTACGAAAACAGAATTGTGCAAAAAAGTTCCTCTAAGACATTGCTAAATAATTAAACAAATCTATTTTTAAGTATATTTTCTTTAAATATTGAATTCTTATATAATTTATGTAATATTTGATGAAAATTAAATCAAATACATACATCATCGAGACGAAAAACTGCGAAAGAGAAAGCTGCACAAGAAAAGGAATGAACATATATATGTAAATATAGGATGCTATATTTGTCCGTATATATATTGGTCTATGTATGCTTGCCATATATCTCAATGTGGAGCTTCTGTGTTTCGATCATAATAATCAATTTGTAAGGACATTTGCGATAAATGGAAGGAAAGCTGTCGTAGGCTATTTAAAATGATAAATATATGAAAATTTATGTATACATATAGTATTTGACATAATCTCATTTGTAAATACAATTATGTATCGCAGTTATTATTTGTGAACACAGTTATATTAGATTAAGATAAATTATTTAAATATGAAATCCTGATAGTAGGAAAGGAAAATGTAAAAACCGTTAAATATGCGGTCAAATAGTTTATTATAAAATAATTGTCATAAAAACGTTAAAATAGTATGTTTGTATATAAGGAAAAATATAGAAATGTATGCACATATTTATTTGTTGCTTGTATCTTTGCCATTTAACGTGGAAATCCCATACCCAATAAGTACATATATAAATAAATATATATTCATAAGTATGTCATAAAAAAAGCAATATGCTATGTTTGGAATTATAATTTTGCTCGTAATGTTTCAATACGTCCTTGTACCGACCGCTGCAAGTCCATGAGTTTCATAGCTATGCCCATATTGCCCTGCACCTTTACTTTGCCTTGGAAAAATGCTTTTTGTGGAGGCAATTTTCCGCTGATTAATTCGGTAACATCTTCGTCACTTACTATGAATGTAATATCACATTTTTCTTAAAAAAAATAATAGGATACTTAATATCACAGTTATATTATCGAATACCATAATTGTTTACCTTTGCCATTGAAAGTTATTTTGCCTTTGCCTTCTTTGGCATCAATAACCCAAAAGCCTGTTTGGCCCTTCGGTCCATTTGTTACTTTAAAACCATATATTGCACGGACTTTTTCTATAAGATTGTCTTGATCTTCTTGCATGGCGGTCTCAAGTAATTTGAGCAGTGGAGTTACTTTGAAACCATCTGGGCTTGTGGCAGAAGCACTTGTCAAATTGTATTTAACTCCAGCTGCAGCAGGGAATCCCAAACGATACAATCCAATTACAACAGCTCCTCCTAATCCCAAATTATGTTGCAACGCCAATTTACAATTTGCTACTTGACGTTTCTCAGCCAAACCGCGTAATTGCCAACATAGTTCAGCACATTGAGCTAAACCAGTAGCGCCTAATGGATGTCCTTTTGATATCAAACCGCCACTGGGATTGACCACATATTTTCCACCATAAGTGTTATCGCCTCGATCAATGAATTCGCCTGCTTTACCTTCTTCGCATAAGCCTAACGCTTCATAAGTGATAAGCTCATTCGCTGAGAAACAGTCGTGCAGTTCCACAACGTTTACATCTTGTGGTTTAAAACCAGTCTTTGCAAAAAGACGAGATGCAGCCAGACGTGTCATATCATAACCAGCAATCTTCATAAGGCTCTTATCGCTAAATGTTGATTCTGGATCGGTAGCCATTTCCATTCCAACGATCTCTACGGCTTGTGATTCGAGTCCATGCCGACGAACAAATTGCTCTGAAGCCAAAATAGCTGCACCAGAGCCATCAGAAGTTGGACAACATTGCAATTTAGTCAGAACACCTTCAACCACTTGTGGGGATTTCATAATTTGTTCAAATGTGTATTCATCACGGAATTGAGAATATCTTAAAATATATATAAAATTTTACATATATTATAAATAATTTACTATCTACTGTAACTACGTACGGATTATTAACTGAGTGTTTGTGATTCTTCCATGCAATCTTGCCGAAATGTTCTGGTTTCGTGCCATATTTTTTCATGTGCTCCTTGCCTGCATTTCCAAATATTTGTGCGGCCATGGGAGAGGAAGATATTTCGGCTAATTCACCCATTTCGGTAATATGACGCTCCATGGGATTAGCACGATCGAAATACTAATTATTAAAAGTAAATTGTATGAATACGTTAAAATACATAAGTATTAATATGTATATATATGTATATACAATGTAGTTTAGAGATAAGTATTTTCGATTTAAATAAAATTTCTAGGCTAAATGCGCTACACAAATAAATATGTCTACTTAGCTGCATTTTATGAAAACGTTTCTCCATTAAGTACAGTATATACATATATATTTATATTTTTATATATAAAATTTACTTTGGCTGATAGAGAACCACGTTCCATTTTTTCAAAACCAAGTGCTAACACACAGTCAGCATTGCCGGATTCAATTATTTGTTTTGCTAAAAATATTGCGCTTGATCCTGTAGAGCAATTATTGTTAACATTGTAGACTGGAATACCAGTCATGCCAACTTCGTACAATGCACGTTGTCCACTTGTCGAGTCACCATATACGTAGCCAACGGTGGCCTGTTGTACCTCTGAATAGTTAATTTTAGCATCTTGCAAAGCCTTTGTAACTGCTTCTTTAGCCATGTCTGGGTAACAAACGTCAGCCCGACGGCCGGGCTTCTCAAACTATAAAAAAAATTTTTTTTTTAAATATTTTTAAACAATATAGAAAGTACTACATAAAATATAACTATAACAGCTATTAGTTTCATCAGTGGTTAGATGTATGTGGAGGACCCACTTATCGAACTCGATAATTGCTGCCACACCCATTAGAGTTTCTGCATTTGTATGGACAGTAGAAAGACATACTTTACACTAATAATGATAACATAGAACTTATTGGAACTCTGTACTAATCCTGATTTGGTTATCATTTTTAATGCAAAACACAAATGTGCTCACTCATTGTTTAGCAGAGCCTTAGCCTATAACAACTTAAACAGGCGTATCATTCCTATACAGTGTTGATTGAACGGAATTTCTTGTGAATTTTGTCATTAAACAGCAGAGTTTTGACTTTTTGCATCCTGGAAAATCAAGACCATAAACAAACGCAAGTTATGTGCATACCGTGCTTAATGCATTTTTGCTTATCATCTGGGATGATTAGTGTAGAGTAGTCCAAATTATCTCCCAGATAATGTGCTACAATTATATCCCAGACTGGGGTAAGCTGCTCACCCCAGCCTGGAGTTTGATTAGGCCAAAATTAAGTAAATGTTTCATTCCTTGATGTAAACAATATTGGTACTTGTACTTTTGTCTTCGGGACCTTTAACTAGGTCCAACTGTATGTATGTGTGAACTTTGCACCCACTTAAGCGAGAATATACAATCTTTTCGTATTGGTCTAATTTTATCTTATCATAATGCACAACTATTATATTTAGTATATTTGTAACTTGTGGTTTGACAAGCGCCGGAACAACAACTTCAACATGTTTCTATTGGATATGTAAATTAATCAAATGATCTAAGGAAAACATATAAAACCGGAGAGAGAGAGAATAACTGAAAATAATTGTATTTTATATATCAACTAGGCGTTAACACATATATTAAATGTAAAAATTAAATATAAATTAGTTGTGCATCTAATGCAGTTAACATATTTGCCCCCCATAGACATACACACATGTTTGCCCATTGCAGGTGCAAAGGGCAAAGCCCCATCGGGGCAAAAGTCAGAAACCCAACAAGCGGAAGGCTAATAATTATATTAATTCATACCTTTGTCATTCCAACACCAACAACATAAACTCGAGTTTTTGCCATTTTTGTAGATTTTTAGTAGCCAAATGCGCACAATTACGAATTACGGATTAAGAGTAACAAATAACGAAATCACAGGTACTGGCAACACAATCCCAATAACTCTAACAACTTTTACAGTTGACTGTTGTCTACAGACTGTCGATGGTAACTTTGTCTACTTAAAATATTAGTTGCACTGCTTAATAAAGCACAATATGAAATCTACGACGAATCTGATGTGAAAATTGTTATCTGCATTGAAATGAAAAAACAGCGAATGAGTGGATAAGACATTCGTTATCTTTTGCTAAAAACAAAATATTCACAAAAAACAAATACATGTTAAATCTTTACGCTGGTACATAACGTTGACCCAGTAGCAAATTAGAATGACCTAGTCAAATGTGCAAGACTTTATAACGAGTTGTATGTAAAATACAAATATGTACTAATGAACTTCGATTATCGTAAGTGTAAATACAGTAGAAAAGTATTAATGCTAAAACTTATCGAAGTTTGTCTACTAAATTGACTTTGTTATAAAAGTTTTACGCATGTAATTGATTTTAAATTAAAAGCCTATTCATACAGCACAAGTAACCGCTATTTTGATTGTAATTCGTTATAAATTCAGGTTGATATCATAACTCGATTCTATACAAATATCACATAGCTAAAATTACGATTGAAACATTATTTGTACAAAATCAAGTTGAAAAAATATGCATAATTGACAATAGTGTAATTGTACATCACTATTGAGAAAAATTCCGATAAATTATAATTTTTTCTGAGTTGTATAAAAACAGCATTAAGCCCGGTTGAAACGAATTGGCAACACTCTTAAAATATGTTAAATGCTTATTATTGACATATGTTTTTTGTTGTATTGTGAACAATGTGGTATATAAAAATTGTACACTAAAAATTAATTAATTTAAATGAAAGAAAACAAAATGAATATTAAAAAGACAATGGTTAACATTTTTAACTTATCAATTTAAATGAATTTAGTTATTTATGTATTTGAATTTATTAATAAATATGAACATTCACAATAGACTGATTTTTGAATTTGGCTGCACTTAAACTCAGGAGTAAAAATATATGCGAGTAAAAACATATTCTGACGATTTTAAGAGTATTGTTGTTGCTTCCCATGCTTTCTTTCATATGTTGCGAGTATTTTTTTGTTACTCTGAAAGAAAAAATTACAGCTATTGTTGTTTAGTTCGTCAATTTCATTTATAAACTCTGTTTATTTTCCTCTTCCCCATGGCTTCTAAAATATTCAATACTAATTTACAAGTGTCGATAGATATTCGAACATTATATTTTTTAAATATCTATATGTATTTCGGAAAATTCGCTTTTGCCTTCATCAGGATATATAAAAAAAATAACGATCGAAATAAAAGCTAAAAATCCTTAAAAAAATAAAACCGACTTTAAAAGTAAAAAGTGCTGCTATATCAGAGAAATCACTCTGCAACTTTTACAATTTTTATATTGATTATATTAACAAAAACTACACAAGTCAAATGGCGGCAACTAGTTTATGTTTTTTACATTTTTACATTAATTAGCTTTATCTTATTATTTTTTTTTTTATTTTTATGTGAAAATTTGTATAATTACATTCCGATAAGTTGTTTGGCATTTACATTGGCCTCAAATGACATTTTTGATTTTTGGCTAAAATGAGGATAGTGTAAATGCCATATTAGATATATCAGCATATAGCGTTTTGGAAAAAGTCCAGAAGTCGAAATTGCATCCATTTCACCGACGGAAAAATATCAAATAATTGTGTCAAAACATAATTTTATGTTTTATAACTGTTTTCTATTGCGGCAATGCTGCCACAAAATATTTCAATATGGCAACAACGTATGCAAGTTTTGATAAAAAGGAACACAAAATGAAACTACGAATCACATTAAAAAGCAAATTGCGAACAAAGATAATAAACAAATATTTTGATAAGTTAAATTAAAAATATAAATTTTATATATAAAATATATTTTAATAAAGTTTTATGAAATTTAAATAAGTACTTTTTATTTTTCGTGATATTTTGTTTTTTTTTTATCTGGCTGTTTACAATTTAATTTCACATAAAATCCGTCGTTAATTGGGGTTGGTGGTGTTGCAAAAATTATAAAGAAGATATTTACTAGGAAATGTTTTTATTCATATTTTTTGTGGGATATTTGTTTTGTAGATTATATTGTCAAGAAGATACGCAATTTCTTTCTATAAATCATAATTGTCAAAGAACAATACAACTAAATAGCTAAGCAACCCAATACTTAACAGCAACCCAGACGAATGGTACAATTATTTTTATTGAAAAAAATCAACAATCATACATAATAAATTCATTTTTTTTAGTTTTAATTGTTTAAAGATTTTTAACATTGCTTTGTTTAAAAATCACCCTCCAAAAACTTAAAGCCTAAATTATGCAATGCATCCATTTCCTGACGACGATTGCACCAGTCATTGGCGTAATTTTACCAACAAAATAAATATAAAAAGTAGATGAATTATATAAAAAGAATAAAAAAAGATATATTATCACTTCATTTTTTGGGTGGACAGGGATAACATGTCCATATCGTGACAAAAGAAAAGGAGTTCTGATACCAAACAATTCTTTGGACAAGACTTTCTATAAAACCCTTAATCGTAATAACTATTACTATTCAAAAAAATTAGGACCTAGGAAAAAATGTCAAAGCTGCGTTATTAAACAATATTAAACTTTTCATATTTAAGAGGGGAGGGGTTAATGACGCAAGTTTTTCCGGTCAACTAAATATAGTACTTTAATTTTTTTTTCACAAAATTTTCAAAAACATGAGATGATACAATTTTCGTCGCAGTGCTCTTACATATTTAATTCATTTCAATTTTAGTTTATATGTAGTGCACGCACCCTCTGATATTCATTGTTAATCTATGTGGATGCCACTTCAAGAGGCATCTATATACCCATCTAGATTATTTGACTTAATCTTTTTTATATGTAGAATTATGTATCGTAATTTATTATCAGTGATCTTTAGAATGAGATAAAATATTTAAAACTCAAACAATTTTTTTACATTTTTAATGTTTAGACAGATATAAGTTTATTGTAAAATAATCGTTACAAAACCATTAAAATAATATGTTTGTATATAAGGCGAAATTTACATACAAATGTATACACATATTTATTTATTGCTTTAATATCGATTCCCATATCGAGTGGGTACAGTAGAAAGGTGTGATATATTTATAAGTATGTCAATGTCTTTATAAGAACAAATAACTTGTTATATTTGAAATTATAATTTCGCTTGAGGCACTTTTAAAGAAGCAGTTGTCAAATTATATTTAACTCCAGCTGCAGCAGGGAATCCCAAACGATACAATCCGACTACAACAGCTCCTCCTAATCCCAAATTATGTTGCAACGCCAATTTACAATTTGCTACTTGACGTTTCTCAGCCAAACCGCGTAATTGCCAACATAGTTCAGCACATTGAGCTAAACCAGTAGCGCCTAATGGATGTCCTTTTGATATCAAACCGCCACTGGGATTGACCACATATTTTCCACCATAAGTGTTATCGCCTCGGTCAATGAATTCGCCTGCTTTACCTTCTTCGCATAAGCCTAACGCTTCATAAGTGATAAGCTCATTCGCTGAGAAACAGTCGTGCAGTTCCACAACGTTTACATCTTGTGGTTTAAAACCAGTCTTTGCAAAAAGACGAGATGCAGCCAGACGTGTCATATCATAACCAGCAATCTTCATAAGGCTCTTATCGCTAAATGTTGATTCTGGATCGGTAGCCATTTCCATTCCAACGATCTCTACGGCTTGTGATTCGAGTCCATGACGACGAACAAATTGCTCTGAAGCCAAAATAGCTGCACCAGAGCCATCAGAAGTTGGACAACATTGCAATTTGGTAAGTATACCTTCAACAATCTGTGGTGATTTCATAATTTGTTCAAATGTGTATTCATCACGGAATTGAGAATATCTTAAAATATATATAAAATTTTACATATATTATAAATAATTTACTATCTACTGTAACTACGTACGGATTATTAACTGAGTGTTTGTGATTCTTCCATGCAATCTTGCCGAAATGTTCTGGTTTCGTGCCATATTTTTTCATGTGTTCCTTGCCTGCATTTCCAAATATAAGCGCTGCCCTAGGTCCTGCAGTTTTTTCGGCTAATTTATTCATTTCAGCAACATGACGATCCATGGGATTAGCACGATCTAAATACTAAATTATATATGGATTAGAAAAGAAATAATATGAATATGTAAAAATTGCGAAATTTTATATATATAATTTACTTTGGCTGATAGAGAACCACGTTCCATTTTTTCAAAACCAAGTGCCAACACACAGTCAGCATTGCCGGATTCAATTATTTGTTTTGCTAAAAATATTGCGCTTGATCCTGTAGAGCAATTATTGTTAACATTGTAGACTGGAATACCAGTCATGCCAACTTCGTACAATGCACGTTGTCCACTTGTCGAGTCACCATATACGTAGCCAACGGTGGCCTGCTGTACCTCTGAATAGTTAATTTTAGCATCTTGCAAAGCCTTTGTAACTGCTTCTTTAGCCATGTCTGGGTAACAAACGTCGGCCCGACGGCCGGGCTTCTCAAACTTTAAAAAAAAGAAAAGAATTTGAAATATTTTGAAGTGAGAGGAAAGGTATTAAATAAAAAGGCGGTTCCACGAACGGTCGGGCCTAAGTCCTGGAGCCATTCATCGCCAGCAACGACGAAATGCCGTTCAACATCCCCCAAACGGATTTCACAGGTTCTAGCGGATTTTAACAACAACAACAAATGAAAAGATAATAACAACGCTGGCATGATCGAGGGAGTACAACTGAAGTCATTTTTTGGAACTAAACTGTGCCAATGGATGAACAGAAATAAAATGAAATTCCAAGAAAGCTTGTGAGCTATTTTGTGATCACCTTCCAGGCAGTGATGCACTGTTCATAAACAGCCAAGGCATAAGGCTCTGATGTGTTCCTTATTACATGTATACGTTAGAAGTAATTGGATTTTTTCCATCGGGACCTTTAACTGAGTCCAATTGTATGTATGTTTGAACTTTGCACCCACTTAGCGAGAATATCAAATCTTTTCTCATTTGTCTTAAATTATCTTATCAGATTAAACAACAATTATATTTAACAATTTTATAACCGGCGAAACAACTCCCACAGGTTTTTATTAATAATTTTAACTTATAGAATGATCAAGGGATACCAAATTTATCCAAAATAACTGAAAATAATTATAATAAATATATATTAAAGCCTAACTTATGTTTTTAATAAAGAACACAAATTAAACTTTAGTTGTGTACACATCCAATGTTGTTAACATATTTGCCCCCCATAGACATACACACATGCTCGCCCAATAGTGGTGCAAAGGGCAAAGCGTCATTAGGGCGAAAGTCAAAAGTGCAACAAGCGGCAGACAAATAATTATATTAATTCATACCTTTGTCATTCCAACACCAACAACATAAACTCGAGTTTTTGCCATTTTTGTAGATTTTTAGTAGCCAAATGCGCACAATTACGAATTACGGATTAAGAGTAACAAATAACGAAATCACAGGTACTGACAACACAATTCCAATAACTTCTACAACTTTTACAGTTGATCTCTATCTACAGACTGCCGACGGAAACTTTGCCTAAGACATTAGTTGTAAAGGCTAACAAAGTACAACACATCCACGAATCTGATGTTAAAATTGTTATCTGCTTTAAAATAAAAAATACAACAAACGCGTGGATAAGACATTCGTTATCTTTTACGAAAAACAGAATATACACACAAAACAAATACATGTTAAATCTTTACGCTGGGACATTACACTTACCCAGCAGAAAATTGCGCCATCAAAAACTTATAATGTTTGAAATCAACAGCTATTATGCAACTTATTATAACTTTTGCTGTACCAACAGGTGGAAGCCAAATAATAACTCAAATGGTCTAAAGGTGGTTAGTTTATTGCGTAAAATTCATGTTATTCTTGTGGGAGTTTTAACGCCGTATGGCAGCTCAATTTATACTATTTTGGCACTCACTGAACGCACATTTGTTTACATTTTATCAATGCAACAAATGTTTTTCGAACCATTTTTGCTAGATCCAAAAAATGTGTCGTTATACGATGTTGGTACGTAATTGTAAGCTCTGGATTTGCTATTTAGGACCACAATAGATCAAAATAAATCAAAAGTTACTAATTAAAATTAATAAAATGATGAAATTTAACATTTTTGGATACCTAATACAAAATTAAAAATAATTTTACAAAATAATTAAATTTAACTTAACCACATAAAATAAATTAAATAAGTATAAGTAAACTAAGTAAAATATTATAGAAGTGTTCTGTTTATATAAGTTTTTGTATATGATAATATATATAATAATAGATCTGTTCCATGAACTACTTGTAGTAACACTGTGTATACACAAGTGCGTTTTACTAGCAAATTGTCCCTGTCGAAATTTGAAAATGCTACACAGACTTTACTCGTATATATTATTTCAAGTAAAATTTGTGTTGATGTATGCATCAGCTGTTTTGGTTTGAATTTAAATTTTTGTATTGTTTATTTGCGCGGCATTGGTGTTCTCACCAGATTTTACACAAAGCTGTTCCATGAAAATTTGTGTAAAAAGCGTAATTTAGCACTTTATTTGTGTTACGCACTCAGTTTGTACTTTACTTGTGTTTTACTTGAGTTTTACTACCAGTAGTTCGTAGAACAGACCTAGAATATGACAATTAACGCATAGATTTAAAATGTGTGAAATTCATTTATTATCCAAATTAATAAGTATTAATTTCATATTAATTCAGCTTTTTTATAGTTTGTTTAGACTATCGTACTTAACTAATTTTTGAGTTTAGTTACGGGTTGTGTTTAGTATACATATATTTACTATTTATTAGCTTATTAAATGTTGCTTCAAAAAGTTTTAATATTGCAATTATAAGTTAATGTTTTAAAGGAACAAAAAGAAAATGAAGATACGAAACAAAAAATTTCATATGTAAACAAACTGCAATTTACAAAAAGTTCCCTTTTTAAACCGATTTCATTTGAAACATTCACAGCAGTTGTATGTTTCATATTCACAACTTAAAGTCATATGGACATAGTTTTCAAACAAAATAAGAAATTAAAAACTTTTTCATTGAAAACTTCAATTTTTCAAGATGGTTCGCACGCGAAAATTTAGAGCCCAGTTAATTGCGAAACTATGTCAAATATTGAAAAGGTAAGTGATATTATTACACTTTACAAAGTTTTTTGGATTCCTTGAGTGTAAGGAAATAAAGTACAGGTTTTTAATGTTAGATATATCAGGAGCGATGTTGACGATTTCTTTAATTGTAGCACTGTTTTACATTAAATGTAAATCCACTAACATGAATGCCGACTTTTATATAGTCACAACAATTATCGTCTACGCGTGTTCAGATATAAAAACCAGTTCATCAGAGATGTCATTTTGGAAAACAAATCTAAACAAAAATTACTGAGTTTTACCCAGTAAAATAACTGAACAAAGGCCATTATCAAAAATTACAATAACATAATATAACATAAGCTTACATCGCGCATTCAGCACCTAATTCCACATGAAATTTGAGTTTTTTTTTAAATAGCAAAATCGGCTGCTAATAAACAAGTTGTATTAGCGTAACACATGGCAGTACAAGTATGTTTTCTAAACCCTCCCGAAAATAAAGCGACATCGCTATGGACTGCAATAATAGGCGAAATATAAATTTTTAATTTGGGAATATAATGTGCTGATCAAATAAACGAATATAATTAATCAAGTGAATACATATGTTTAATACTTCTTAATTTTTCCATTGATAAAAAAAACTGATCTATTAAGTTTTGATGGCTCTTCAAAGTCAATGCTATAGTTTCCATATTAAGTTGTATCACCAAGACATATTATGGATATATATACACACCATCTCATATGATTAATAAATTACTATATCGTATTACAAACGAATGGATATTTTAGTTTATCAGTAATCCAATTTTGAAGAAGGAATGCTAAGCGGCATATGATCGTCGATAAAAAGGATTAACTACAAGACAACTCATGGATGCGACTACTTCTGTAATTCCGGAGTTTTGTATTTTCATTATCAATGATGTCGCTTATTTATGCTATTGGATCAATACACGACAATATTTGAACTCAACCTCTAAATTTAATCATCTGACCATATAATCCACACACTCACATCTTTTTTTTCATATTCTTGTTGCTACATTTGAAATGGATGAGTTGGTTCGAGGTGTGAGCTCGTCTGCATATAAAATCATTTTTTATAATTTTCATTTAATTCTGCCTTTTATCGACATTGAAATCTTTATCTGAGCATTTATACAATCGTTTAAATTGATTATTTGATTTATCCAACTACTTCCAACTATTTAATCAATTGAAATAATTTTATTTTAGCGTGCCAATTTTCAAAAACTTCCAAGAAGATACACTCATTAAAATATCCGATGAACTTGAGGAGACTTATTATCAGCAAGGAGACTACATTGTTCGACAAGGAGCGCGTGGAGATACGTTCTTCATTATATCAAAAGGCCAAGTACGTGTGACAATCAAACAACCAGATAAACAGGAGGAGAAGTTTATACGTACTTTGGGAAAAGGCGATTTTTTTGGAGAGAAAGCACTACAAGGGTAAGTAAATTTATTAATTCACAATTTATTGAGATACAAATGTTTTCTTGAAACAGGGATGGTTTGCGTACAGCTAACATTATATGCGACTCGGCGGATGGTGTTACTTGTTTAGTAATCGATCAGGAAACATTTAATCAATTAATTTCGAATTTAGATGAAATAAAGAATCGTTACGATGATGAAGGCACCCTCGAACGAACAAGGTTTGATTTTATTTTCGATCACTTAATATAGAATAATTAATTGATTTTATTTCAAATTTATATTTAATAGAATTAATGAGGAATTCCGTGACGTTAAGTTAACAGATTTGCGAAGAATTGCTACTCTTGGTATTGGAGGATTTGGCCGTGTGGAATTAGTTCAAATTAATTCTGATAATAGTCGTTCATTTGCCCTAAAGCAAATGAAAAAGTCTCAAATAGTCGAAACTCGACAACAACAACATATAATGTCCGAAAAAGAAATTATGGGTGAAGCAAATAGCGAATTTATTGTAAAACTTTTCAAGACATTTAAAGATAAAAAATATTTATATATGTTAATGGAAAGTTGTCTTGGAGGTGAGCTTTGGACAATTTTACGGGATAAGGGAAATTTCGATGATGCTACTACCAGATTTTGTACGGCTTGTGTTGTAGAAGCATTTGATTATTTACACTCCCGTAACATAATATACAGGGATCTAAAACCTGAGAATCTGTTGCTCGATGGCAGAGGCTACGTTAAACTGGTTGATTTCGGTTTTGCTAAAAAATTACAATCCGGTCGAAAAACCTGGACATTTTGCGGCACTCCCGAATATGTAGCACCCGAAGTAATTCTCAACAAAGGCCATGACATAAGCGCTGATTATTGGTCGTTAGGAATATTAATGTTTGAACTTTTAACTGGTATTAAATTAAACAAAAATAATATTTTTTATTATCAATTTGTAATGATTGGATTTGTTATAGGAACTCCACCATTTACTGGACCAGATCCAATGCGCACGTATAATATAATACTTAAAGGAATTGATGCCATTAAATTCCCACGTAATATCACTCGCAACGCTAGTAATTTAATAAAGAAATTATGTCGAGATAACCCAGCAGAACGTTTAGGATATCAACGTGGCGGCATAAGTGAGATTCAAAAGCATAAGTACGTTCGATTCAAACGATTTATATAGACAACAATACATCATTACAACTCTCAAACAATGAGTCTAATTTCATTATTTACTTTTTTTTCAGATGGTTTGATGGATTTTATTGGTGGGGTTTACAAAATTGCCGGCTTGAACCACCAATTAAGCCGACAGTGAAAAGCGTGATAGATACGACTAACTTTGATGATTATCCACCAGATCCTGAGGGCCCACCACCAGACGATATGACAGGTTGGGACAAGGATTTCTAAATAACATTTAAGTTAACATTTAAGCCAAAGAAAATGTGAATCCATGCAGGCAGTCTAGACACCCTTCTAATATATGTATATCAGGGGACTCTCTATAAAAGCATAGATTTAAATGAAAAAGTTTTCTTTGTGCACAATTTTGAGAACAATTTTAGGCATTACGTAACTTTATTTTTACTTTTATTTTTATTTTCGCTTTCAATATTTTTACATTTTACTTTTTAGTTAAATATGCTTAATAAAAACTTTAAACTAATATTTTAATTCTTATATTGATGTAACCCACATTAAAGCCTTAATGTATCTATATTGCTGGATTTTATATATGAATGTTTATCATTTTAATGTTATACTCGTATTAAATATGATAATGCAAATTTGAAGAATTTACCAAAATTTAATTTTGTTACAATATTTTTATATATTTTTTAATAAATATTTAAATACTTTGTTATATAATACTTAATATATAATATTTAATATTTCCATTTATACATATTTTATTTCTTTGTTTGTTGAATGTTTTTTTGGTTATCGTCTTCTTTATATACAATACATTCTCTAACATTTTTCTCAACGAGTATTATGACATATATATTATATACATTATATATATATTATTACACACATATATATAATATATATATATATATATATATATTATATATATATATATATATAATATATATATATAATAATATATATATATATATAATATTATATATATATATATATATATATATTATATATATATATATATATATATATAATATATATATATATTATATACATTATATTATAAATGATATATATATTTATACATATATATATATACATTATATATATAATGATATTTTCTGTATCTTCTTACTTTCAAATGATTTAAACGTTAAGATCGCTATTTTCTTTGTAAAAGACAAATTCATTCATTAGTTATGCAAGTGCTTAATTACTTCCTTATATCCTCTTAATTTCTTTAAGAGTTTATATTATGCAGAGTTTCTCTTTTTTATTTGTAAAAAGCGGATTTATCTTCCCTTCCTACTTCCCAATCAGTATTTAGAAAAGGCCATTGTTCTCTAAGTGCCCACTCTAAAATTTTTGAAAGTCGCACACTATAACTTATTAATGCCTTTCGATTTTCAAGGTTTTCACACTCTTCTTTATAGAACACAGCATGCTTTTGTAGTAATACTGAAGTATAATACTGGAATCATAATAAACTCCATATTTTCTTATACTTAGTAACAAAATGTATATTTAGTTTTTTTACAAATGGATAATCGTAGCTAGGTCTAGTGACAAATACTGAGTTGCATCACTAATTGTGAACTACCGAGTTCCACAAGCAGTTTTAATACTAGTCCCAATTTCTTTTTTTCTGATATATTAATAATGTTAGCTAATAAATCTATAAATATTTTGTGTAATATATAATAATGAAAGCTACAATACATTTATAACAAAGTTTCACTAGGACGGTGATAGTTTCCATTATGTTTTTCATAATGGACAATTTAATGGCAGGTTATACATTAACTGCAAAAAGCGTTAGTTTTCATTTAAATTATAATATTTGCCTGTATGGTCAATTTAATCAAGTCATTTGCAAATCATTGGCTTCTCTCAGATATCTCCATTTATCAGTTTTGTATACATTGGACTGAAGTTGATAAAACAATAAACTAGACCCCAAATCTCTTATTAAGAAAAAAACTTCAATGAACTGTTTAATCCGATGTATATAACCTCAAGCGGTGTCATTCTTTAATTTAGCTAAAATGGTTTCTTTACCGATTTCAAGTTTAACGATTTGTTGTTGTTTTATTTGTCTCTCTCAAATAATTTACCTCCTAACCGTATTTGGTTATCTATTAAGACGAATGGGTCTGGTCAACGTAGAACTCGCTACACGTGTTACTTAAACGCTTTGATTGCTTACTTGGACGTATAAAATTAGACTGAAATATTTAGTTTTCTCTGTTATATAAAATTTTCTTTATTTACTGTATATATGTATATGTATTCAATATAACATTGAATATGTTTTTTTTTGTGAGTTAACATTAAAATTATTTTTTAAGTTAACTAAGAAGTGCTAGGTCTGAAGTGCTAGGTCCTTCGCTCTGCTCAGAAAACATTTTATTACAAACAATTCGAAAAGGATTTTTACTATTATTATTCTTTAATTTTTTGTCCATTTTTGTTGTTGTTATAATCAATATATATAATAAGCCATTTCATCCATCGTTGCTTCAGTTAGTCGTAGTAGACGAACAGCTCCAGCATGAGGACTTATCAGCTGTTGGGAGCTTAATTGCTAAACTGTTGCTTTTATAGTTACCATGTATTTATATTGTCGTTAAAATGTATGTATGTATGCTTGCAATTACTAATATGAACGGCAGTAAATATCAAGTTAGCAAAGAAGTATATTTTTTTTTTTAATTAAATGTTGATTTCATTAATTTATTGTGTTAACACCGGTTTTAAAGAAATATATTTGCAATTAAAATTTGCTCAATTAAGTATTCTAAATTTATAAAACAAAAATAAAAAATCCTTTAGTAATACAGTCAGTGGAAGCTCACAAATTAGAACCACTAATCTAATTTGTGAACACGTTCTATTTCTATAAAAAATCAAAAAATTAACATTCTATAAAAAAATTTATTTTATAGTTGAAATCAATCCTTATTAAGTATTGTTGTATAGGTTTAGGTTTAGTGAAATTTTTTACAATGTTATCGTTACGGGGAATTAAAGGATTGGGTATATGATCAGTAGGATGGCATATGATGTCATTATTTTTGCACCAATTAAGATATTCACGCTTTCAATCGCTTCAGAATGAGATACATTTGGTGTGGAATTGGAAACGTCATCTTCAATGTTATTTGAAGTATCATTATTGGTATTAAAAATATATTCAGTATTTTCGGAATTCCACCCTTTATTTTTTTTGAAATAATGTACGAACAATAACATTTATCATCTAACTAATTTATACAAAATTTAAAAAAAAACGGACAGAAGAATTCGCTCAAAAATTAGAACCAAAAGTTCTAATTTTAGAGCTTTTGGTGCATACAATGTATTGAAATGTTTTGGTTCTAATTTCTGGACAATTCGAATTTGTGAGAGTTCTAACTTGTGAGCTCAGGTCAGGTTTTGATAATTTTATTGTATTTGAAATCATTATCAATAGTTCATAATGTTAAGATTTTTGCTTTCTTTACTTTTGTCGTCACTATTTCTATTTTATATCAGTTTTGATTTAATATAACCCAATAATTCCAAGACCACTGATGATAGGTATTTGGCAATAGTCGAAACAGCTGTATGGTCAGACAAAAATTCAATTAATTAAAATAATATAAAAAGAATTTTTCTTCCTGTAAAAAATTACTTATATTGAAGTATTCCATTCAATGTATTTTCTTCTAATTGATCTCATTATTAGACTAACATACCATATTGTTGAATATTTTCGGATAGAAAAGTGCAGTTCAGTAGAACATTATCTCCGTACCCCTTAGAAACTTAGTCTAAAGCAAACAGCGTGCTGGTTATACACGAATCGGAGGGCTTCTGATCATGGCGGATCCATTGTACTGCAATTTTTATACAAAATAATTAATACACAATTGCATATTACAACATATTCATATATAATAATTGGGGAACTAATAAGAGCTGGGCTATTTCTCGTTTGCTTATATTATTATGTTGAAAAATAAAATATATATAAACTATTACATATAAATTATGTAACATTATGTAATTATGTGACATTATATAACGTATTCACTAATCGTGAAGGTTATTCAGCAACTTCTTTATTGTTACTAAAGAGGTTGTTAATTAAAAATAAATTTTAAAAATATTTATCTTAAATAAAATAAATTTAATTTTCCGACTACTTTGGAAAAAATTTTAAACCATCGTAGAGGCGTTTCAAACAGCAAGGAGATGATTAGCACAGATCTATATGCTCACTTTAGATAAGTAACAACATTACTTGTAATATTAATTAAAAAACCTCTTGTTAGTCAACATGACTAGTTGTTATTAATTTAAACTCTACACTTTGTTTGAATATAATAAAAAAAAATATATATGATCCAGTAAAAGATTAAAAGAATCTTTATATAAACATGAATAAAAGCATGAAGGGAACGGAGCTACGCTAGCTCCTTTAGCCATATGGACTGTCTTAATAACGTAACCGTATGCTGAAGCACCCTGTTTTCAACACATTATATAACATCAATTACATTAATATTTACATATACTTCTTTGTATTATTAACACTTTTCTTTGAAAAATTTTAAGAACAGAAGAATGTACTTGACCCTCAAAAACGAGCGCGTACGTGCGATTTGAGCAATTAGCAAAAATATTGTCACTCCAACACAATTTTGGTTTTAAATTTAGTTTCAGCTCTGCATTAGTTTAATTAAAAGTTATTCACTATTTTATTTACGATTTTCGAAACATAACGACGTTGCATTGAGTGCTTCTACGGCAGAATATATTGCGATATTAGTTCATTTTGCCAGTGCTATGAGCACCTCACCGAGCGCAGCTCATCACTCCGAAGAGATCAATATTCAATTGGATCGCAGGAACATTTTATGCAGTAACTGTCATATCGATATAAAACAAATAAAATTAATATCCGAATTTAAATATTCGTAGTTAAATGTTTATAATAAAAAATATTTATAAAAATAAAAACTTATATTTTGTATTTTCGATATTAAAATGAGGCTTGTTAAAATATATCGCTGTCTGAAGGCTGTGGTACTCTTTAGTTTAATGGTGCTGACTCAGTTCTCCATATCTCTCGCACAGATGCAACCAGGTAAATTACATATTTTTCTAGTACGATATAGGTGTAACAGGTGTAAATTTAAAATTTGTCTCTTATTGTATACACAGGATGTATGGAACCTCAATCGCCTGGTATATGCCGTGGTCGAATATTACGTTACGCCTTCGACACTTCATCTGGCAAATGCATCCCTTTTTACTACACTGGATGTGCCGCTACTGGCAACAATTATCTAACATATGAAGAGTGTCGAAGAGAGTGCATGGATAAGATCTTTTATTAAATACCTTCGTCATTACAATATTTGTGGTAGTATCCGACTTTTCTGACAAGTTCTTATCAAGACCTCTTGGCAAAACACATTTTGTGTGGTTTTTATTTAATAAAATGATTTATTTGCTTTAAATTGAAATTGCAGTCTACTGATTTTAACTATTTTCAGTTTCTAAAAATATCTGTCTCTCTTAACGTTTCTAGACAATTAATTCTGATTGATTAATGTGGTGTCAAAATAACAGAAGTACTAGCGTCAAAGGACGCCGGTGGTAGTAGTCTGTCTATATGGCTGGTCGGACAACAGCATTGATTTAAACCTTACTACTTATACATGCATACATAATTATATATACACCTATTTCGTAAATATCATGTAAAGATAACCTCTTCTATAAAAGATATAAGAGTATGATAACGTCTATTCATTGCAAGAGTGGGCCTAAGTATAACTTTTAACTTTCACACAGTTTTTATATAAGTAAAAGAAAAAATTTGTTTATACTGACGTGCAGTGGCGTACACACTAATTTGATTAAGGGAACATGTTAGACGAGCAAGATAACGAAGAAAAATTTTAAAATTTGTTAAAAGAAATAAAATATTTCTAACACTTCAAAAATAGTATCAAACAATATGTAAAACGAAAGGTCCTTTGTATTTGGAGTAGTGGCGTTCCCTTACTGCATTGTAACTATGAGGTTCTGACATACTGAAAATTTGAATTTTTTCAAATTTCTCTCAGAAATCTCTCTTTTAATACTTAATACTCAGAGGGATGCACCTAAAGGGAGTCTAAAAGTATTTGAATATTTGCTTATAACATTGCAACAGTGTCTTATTCGAATATACATTGATAATCCTTGATAGTCCAAGCTACTAATAACTGCTTAATAATGATGGTAAAGTGTGATGGCAAAATCATCTGCATATTTCAATGCTGATTATTAACAAATGTTTTGGTCCAAGAGCGGTTGGTTCAACATAACAGAACTACTCATAATCAAAAACTAAGTACCTCCGTTAGTTTCGTTGCTCGCATAAAAATGGAATCAGGCATGTTTTTCAGTAACAGTTTTAGCGGGTTTTAAGGAAAACAACGATACTTTTAGTAAGAAAGAAAATCTTCTTTTTAATACATCTATATATCTATATATTGATGATATTTGTTCCGATATTGTCCAATCAGTTTTACAAACCATATTATGTTATCATTTACTTTGAATTATACTTCAAAATTGCGTTCAATCCAAATTAAATCTGGTTCAGATGATCCGTTCTGAAAGTATTTTGTTTGGTTTTTGCATGGTTATCTAATGCATATATATTCACATACAAGATAGATTTAATACTATTTAATATAGTCTTCTTTAATGCACTAGCCTCATTCCTCAATCCAACGCTTTAACTGAACCCTACACCTTAACACTATACCTCACTAATACTTGACTGTCCGGATCAGGAGGAGATTGTTTTAGCCAGAAGTTTGTATCTTCACTTGATATTAGGAGATCCTTAACAAGTGAAAAGTTGAGATGCAGTATTCCGTTCATTTCTATTTCTAAGTTCTAAAGTAACCGTAAAAAGTTAGAGAATGTATTGTATATGAAGAAGACGATAACCAAAGAAACATTCAACAAACCAAAAAAATAATATGTATAAACGGAAATATTAAAATAATTTAATCATACATAGAGTAAACCATATAGTATTTAAATATTTATTATAAAACATATAAAAAATTGCAACAAAATTAAATTCTGGTAAATTCTTCAAATTTGCATTATCATATTTAATACGAGTATAATATTAAAATGATAAACATTCATATATAAAATCCAGCAATATAGATACATTAAGGCTTTAATGTGGGTTACATCAATATAAGAATTAAAATATTAGTTTAAAGTTTTTATTAAGCATATTTAACTAAAAAGTAAAATGTAAAAATATTGAAAGCGAAAATAAAAGTAAAAATAAAAATAAAAGTAAAAATAAAGTTACGTAATTCCTAAAATTGTTCTCAAAATTGTGCACAAAGAAAACTTTTTCATTTAAATCTATGCTTTTATAGAGAGTCCCCTGATATACATATATTAGAAGGGTGTCTAGATTGCCTGCATGGATTCACATTTTCTTTGGCTTAAATGTTAACTTAAATGTTATTTAGAAATCCTTGTCCCAACCTGTCATATCGTCTGGTGGTGGGCCCTCAGGATCTGGTGGATAATCATCGAAGTTAGTCGTATCTATCACGCTTTTCACTGTCGGCTTAATTGGTGGTTCAAGCCTGCAATTTTGTAAACCCCACCAATAAAATCCATCAAACCATCTGAAAAAAAAGTAAATAATGAAATTAGACTCATTGTTTGAGAGTTGTAATGATGTATTGTTGTATATATAAATCATTTGAATTGAACGTACTTATGCTTTTGAATCTCACTTATGCCGCCACGTTGATATCCTAAACGTTCTGCTGGGTTATCTCGACATAATTTCTTTATTAAATTACTAGCGTTGCGAGTGATATTACGTGGGAATTCAATGGCATCAATTCCTTTAAGTATTATATTATACGTGCGCATTGGATCTGATCCAGTAAATGGTGGAGTTCCTATAACAAATCCAATCATTACAAATTGATAATAAAAATATTATTTTTGTTTAATTTAATACCCGTTAAAAGTTCAAACATTAATACTCCTAACGACCAATAATCAGCACTTATGTCATGGCCTCTGTTGAGAATTACTTCGGGTGCTACATATTCGGGAGTGCCGCAAAATGTCCAGGTTTTCCGACCGGATTGTAATTTTTTAGCAAAACCGAAATCAACCAATTTAACGTAGCCTCTGTCATCGAGCAACAGATTCTCAGGTTTTAGATCCCTGTATATTATGTTACGGGAGTGTAAATAATCAAATGCTTCTACAACACAAGCCGTACAAAATCTAGTAGTAGCATCATCGAAATTTCCCTTATCCCGTAAAATTGTCCAAAGCTCACCTCCAAGACAACTTTCCATTAACATATATAAATATTTTTTATCTTTAAATGTCTTGAAAAGTTTTACAATAAATTCGCTATTTGCTTCACCCATAATTTCTTTTTCGGACATTATATGTTGTTGTTGTCGAGTTTCGACTATTTGAGACTTTTTCATTTGCTTTAGGGCAAATGAACGACTATTATCAGAATTAATTTGAACTAATTCCACACGGCCAAATCCTCCAATACCAAGAGTAGCAATTCTTCGCAAATCTGTTAACTTAACGTCACGGAATTCCTCATTAATTCTATTAAATATAAATTTGAAATAAAATCAATTAATTATTCTATATTAAGTGATCGAAAATAAAATCAAACCTTCTTCGTTCGAGGGTGCCTTCATCATCGTAACGATTCTTTATTTCATCTAAATTCGAAATTAATTGATTAAATGTTTCCCGATCGATCACTAAACATGTAACACCATCCGCCGAATCGCAAATAATGTTAGCTGTACGCAAATCATCCCTGTTTCAATAAATGTATGAATTATTTGTTTCCCAATAAATTGTGAACTAATAGATTTACTTACCCTTGTAGCGCTTTCTCTCCAAAAAAGTCGCCTTTTCCCAAAGTACGTATAAACTTCTCCTCCTGTTTATCTGGTTGTTTGATTGTCACACGTACTTGGCCTTTTGATATAATAAAGAACGTATCTCCACGCGCTCCTTGTCGAACAATGTAGTCTCCTTGCTGATAATGAGTCTCCTCAAGTACATCGGATATTTTAATAAGTGTATCTTCTTGGAAGTTTTTGAAAATTGGCACGCTAAAATAAAATTATTTCAATTGATTAAATAGTTGGAAGTAGTTGGATAAATCAAATAATCAATTTAAACGATTGTATAAATGCTCAGATAAAGATTTCAATGTCGATAAAAGGCAGAATTAAATGAAAATTATAAAAAATGATTTTATATGCAGACGAGCTCACACCTCGAACCAACTCATCCATTTGAAATGTAGCAACAAGAATATGAAAAAAGAGATGTGAGTGTGTGGATTATATGGTCAGATGATTAAATTTAGAGGTTGAGTTCAAATATTGTTGTATATTGATCCAATAGCGTAAATGAGCGACATCATTGATCATGAAAATACAAAACTCCGAAAATATAGAAGTAGTCGCATCCATGGCTTGTCTTGCCGTTAATCCTTTTAATCGACGATCATATGCCGCTTAGCATTCCTTCTTCAAAATTGGGTTACTGACAAACTAAAATTTCCATTCGTTTGTAATACAATAAAGTAATTTATTAATCAGATGTGATGGGGTGTATATATATCCATAATATATTGGTAATTTACGACGTCTCAGGTTTTTTTTATCAATGAAAAAATTAAGAAGTATTAAAGATATATATTCACTTGATTAATTGGATTCGTCTATTTGATCAGCACATTATGTGATCAAATGAAAAAATCATATTTCGTCTATCCTGTTTTTTCTCCAGTTTCGGGAGGGTTTAGAAAGTATACTCGTAATACCAAGTACCATTTCTTTTTGGCTATATGAATATATGAATGGTCAACATTATTTTGCAGAAAATTCTTAAATTGCGCCTTTTATTAACAGTTTTGAGATAATATTTGTGTACTTCACTCCTTCGTTTCATTGATAAAATGTTTAGTCATTGCTTTTAAATCACTGTATGACAAATTTACTCCTTTTTGCAGTCAGTGATTTCATATTTATCTGCTATCCAAACCTTTGGGCAGATCTACTTGAAAAAAGTTTATGATGATCTTGATAAAGTAGAAACTAAGTTAAAGGTCTTAAGATTGTTTATACTTTTTTAACGGAGCATGTAATTAAACAGGCAATTTTTTAATTAGGTTAATAAGAAACTTCGATAGAGAGAAGATTATGGTTCAAAAATGGGCATGACAGGGAAACAATAAAGATGTTCGATTCTATCTGCGAGCAGAAAATGGTAGTAGTAATAGTTGTAGTTCCTATACGATATGTAGATTTTGTCAAAATTATAAGATCAACCATGAAAGCAACGCTATGCTTTACTAGAAGTCAGTCAGTATTCTATTCTAATTAGTATGTAGAAAAAAATATATGACCTCATCACATAATAATATTTGAGCTCAGAGGTTTAAATTAATATTAAAAAACTCCTATTATAATCTAATTCTTTTAACCGTTTACGATAATGACAACGCATAGAATACTATGAACTGACATTTTATACAATGATATTTATTTTCATAGAAGTTTCATAATAATTTTGGTTGATTTTATTGTAGATTTTCAGTTTGGGGAGTCAAATGTGGTCACTTAAAAGTCACGATTTCAGATGCGACAGCGTCTATTTATCGGCAACACACGTAACCGACAAGAGTTGATTGCAGATAGTAAAATGATACAGTTTATAAGAAAGACGACTTCTTTACTGTTGTGGAACATGTGGATTTGGAGGCGTCTAGAAATCAGATTTTCAGACAATCATGTAGGGATTTAATGGTAAAAAATAAGAAGAAATAGTGTAATTTTATATTAAACAGATTAAGGTAATAAAAATGGGAGAGAGAGTGAAATGAAGAGGATGCCAATTTTTAATTTAACCTTTATCGAAGAAGAAGGCATGCTGTCATCAATGTGATGAAACATAAATCAATCCACATCAGATATGCGACCGACCTGTAGAACACATTAATATATGGGCAACTCCATGCGGTATATACACTAAGCATTATCAAAAATATATATGTTACTTTATACGTGGTCAGTCACTTGAAAAAATATGATGTTTGTTAGAAAACATTACCGTTTATATAAGAAAAAGCTTAGATAACAATTGTAAGTGAAAAATACGCCACAAAAACCTAAAACAAGTAGAAAGAAGGTATTAATTTTTAAAATAACATTATGTCATAACTAATATTTGTACTTGTAATAGATAAGGCTAACATATACATTGATTCTCAACTTAAAAAACCCATTTATATATATAATAAGAAGAATTTATGCATACAATATGTAACTATGAAAGATAGTTCCATAATGCTTTTAAAAGGGAAAAACTATTAGACTCGAATGTAATTTGTCGTTATTTGCGCATTTGAAGCCTGAGATAACATTGCTCCAAAAAACCAAAAATAAAGTGCTCTTCAATGAAGAAATTCATCATGCCAGAAGTCGATGTTGATAATTGTCAAATTAAATTAATTGCTCTCCTTCTTAGGAAAGGTTTGAAAAGGGTACATAAGGTTAAAAGATAGGTACCTTATATAAGGTATATATAAAAGGTTGAAAGCATTTTATTAGAGTTATGCAAATTTTAATTTTATATTAATAAAACCATGTAAGTATGAATTACCTCTTAAGGAAATCTGTATATTCGGCTTGACGTATCAATCCAGTTCGCATCATTATAGTTTGAAAGCATTGTCTTTCGATTGCCCATAGTTTACATTCAGTTATCGCTGTTATTGTAGCAGTACGTTGGCAATTGTATAATATAGCTAGTTCCCCTAGCACTTTTGCACCAGTAAGAGTAGAGAGATATTTGCCTTCCCGAGACACTTCAACGCGACCATCTACAAATAATACGATAAGAAAATTTGTAAGATTCATATATAGTTATTCATATAGTCTAGTTCAAAAAGATTTGGTTTGAATGTATATAATACAAATACAAGTAATTAGATATATATATTTAAAAACAAGAATCTTATCATTATTACTGATAGATTAATTTGAATAAAACGCTCAGTGATAAATTGCACGTATAATTCTTACCATTTTCATACTGTTGACATTGTTGCAAGTTCTTATTTGAAAGCTTGATAGCTTCCATGTTTTGATCACTTAAAATCCCAGTTTTCCTTTTTCTTGCATATGAATGAACTGGTACAATCAAACGTGGCCTGGGTATAAGAAAATGATCCTCTATATTTTGTGGATCGGATTTTTTTATTTCACAATGATTAGATTGTTGCTTTTTACAATTAGAGATGGTTGTTGATATATCAACGCTGTTTTTTCGTGTGCTGATATCTTCAATATATGTACCAGATGGTTCAGATGCATTCAGATTCTCACCATCATCTTCATTGCTAATTTGTACAAAGTAGTCATTATTATTACAGGTATCTAAGCTTTCGCTAATAGTATGGCAAGGTTTGAAATTCGGTATTATCGCAGATCTACTACAATTTTCTGAAGCTGTCGAAGCTAGGTTGCATTGTGAAATAGCAGAGTTTGTTTTTTTATCACAGTTTTGATTTTGGCAAGTTATTAAATTCAAACGCTGGGGCTGTGTTGAAATAACTGAAGGATTATTTAGATCATTATCAGCATATTGATGTTCATTATTATTTATCATTAAATCCTTTTTCCACGAGTTCCGTAACTCTTTTATATCGAAAACTCCATATGAACTATCTGATAACTTCGAAGAACACAGCATGGTTTGAGAACGTTTTAGTATTGGCGGTTGTATGGAGACCTGTTGACGAGGGCGTTGCTTGCGTTTTTCAATTGTCGCTGTAGTTGCGTTGGAAGTGGGATGTTTTGTTGATCCATATTTATCATCTTTTGAACTATTCGATTTATCAAAAGAACAATTCCAGTTGAAGCTATGCACTGAACCTTTACGTCGTAAAGTTGATGGTTTATAACCTTTCAGATTTTGCATTGCTTCGACAATATTATTGTCTAATACGTCATCATCGTGCTCAAGACTTTTAATTTGCTCCAAAGTCATTTGATATTTACTAAGTGTTGAAATGCCATCAAATAAGTAACCTCTTCCGTTGTTGGCAGTTGGTAGCATTGTTCCAACCTGTATTGGTGCATCGCATGACAATTGCTTACCAATTTCACTGTTGAACTTTTGTTGCGCTCGCAACCAATTGGCTTCATACAAAACTCCCATGGCATTTGTGTATTCCAAAGAAAGACTGGCGTCCACTACTTTACCAGGATATCGTTTTACTTTCATTGTTTTAAATATGCAGTTTGAATCGATATACAAAATAGGCTCCTCTTTCACCACAGTAATACAAATTTCTACTTCTGTGTTTTATTTGTAAGTATTTATTCTAAATTCTGATGACTCCAATCAATCAATGACAATAACTATGTTCTCTCCTCCAATTTTATTCAGAATTTCAAAAAAATGAGCAGCAGCATTTAATAATTTCCAATTTACTTTAAGTAACGCGAATTTTTTAATAACCATCTATAGAATACTACGTTAACCTGTGACACAGATCTAATGAAATAAAATGATAGGAATTATAATCCTTGATTCATAATGCCACAAGAAATTTTTGTAAGTTCACTTCTAAGATTTTAGGATAGAGTGCTTATTCTATTGATTTGCGTGCTGTACTAATTTTCAGATTAGAGGTAGTGAAACATATGATCGGGTCTTCTAAAATAGCAACGACAATGTGTGCTTCTCGTACACTTACTTTTAAGCATGTTTTTTTGAAATTCAATTATAATTATAGTAGATACAATTTTAAATCTTCAGAATAATGTAATTATTCTTTAATTATATAAGTTTTTCTAATTTACAAAAGAAGGGCATTAGAAGTAAAAGTTTTTTGGACACAGTTGTTGCTATTGTTATTGGGTCCGTAGAGATCAATATAGCAGGACACATGAACGAAATTACAAATACGAATAAATGGATCAGGAATGGTAGGATGAAAAGAGCAGTGTTGTTTGCGATAAGGTCTAGAATAAGTGGATCTTAATTGAAAGTAGCCTGTGTCGAAATAAAGAAACCTAACAATTTCAATAGATTAACACCAAAGATCTGAATGATTCAAATTGGTAATTGTATTATGATATAAGAACAGATGTGCGACGTCATTAGGTGTACAGCTACACGAAAAGTAACTGTTTACCAAGTGGCTGTACCCTAACCACTATATACTTACAGTGAAAGTCTCTTCACAATTTTCATTAACAAAATTAGTAAGTTTAAGCTATTATAGTTACAGCAATACACCTACATAAAGTTACTCTCAAATAGTATCAATTTTGGTAACGCAAAATTTCAAGGTTTAACAAACTACAATACACATGATACACTATATATGTCAGCAAACAGAATATATAACTTCCATACTATAACTATACAGTCAAATCCAATTTCACATAAGACCAAATTTCTTCGAAATAATCCTAAACTCTAAACACAACTAATATGTAGTTCCTTCTATACAATTACAATGGTTACCTGGAATATACCTGGAAAACTATAGCTAAACACTAATATAACTATGTATCTATAAAATAAAATCGAGACTATTTAAATATATATTATATAGGAAGCATATAGATATATGAGCCTTATTGTGAAAACATGAAAAGACAATTGAAGTTCTACGTCAACGAAATCTCAAAATAGTATTAAATCAATTCCAACTGACTGGAACTCAAAGTAGAAGAGTGCAAAGCTATATGCAAGCTATAGAACTAAAAAGTATTTGAAATAGAACAAAACATGATAAATTAAAGTAAGATTTTGTATACAATGGTATAGTCAGCGAGAATCAAGGGTATATCCTGGGTAAATCCAATTTTTAAAATGCTAATGTGTTTTAAAGAAATCAAGACACAATCTTTTTCTGAAAATTTTTTTATGAGTCTAACTCCTCTCTTAAAATAAGTGGAAGAAATGTATAAATGTTTTAACTTCGGTAACAATTTTCAAATATTCTATAATTATACGTCTAATATATTTTTGTACTTAAATTAGTCCTTAGTGAGAGCGTTAATTTTTTTCCCGACTATAAACTAATTTTCCCGACAGCTACTTGCTATACAGTGTACGACATAATCAATTTATTGCTGACAAAATTATTAGAGCGAATATTTCCAGGTTACCACGAGCGTGTGATCATACTCCTTTTGTTTATTTTCTATTAGGATATGTGAAGTTTCTGACCTATTAGGAAAAATATAAATATTGGCTTGCTTGAAAGTCAAGATGCGTAAAGTTATTGTCGACATACAGATTTAGTTGTTTAAAAATTTTTTATACATATTTCATTTGAATCATGCTTAAGTATATATGCTTTTAATTATGCTTAAGTATATAGACAAATATTAAAATGTTCAAATATTTTATATATTTTGATACCCTAGTCTATATCAAAAATTTAGATGAAGATATTAGCATGATCTTAAGAAACGTTGGTCTAAAAAATTAAATTGAATTTGACATATCCCAACCAAAGGACTAGATAAACCTAAATATAACTTAATTAAATAATAGTCCCAACTGGTCAAAAACAATATTAATTAAAAATATCAAAGAATTTTTGTTTTTTGACTAACATTTACCGTACGATAATTATTTGATTGATTTCTTATTTCATGTTGATCATGGATTCTTATAATTTATAAAGTTTTTGATGTCTCTTTCACTGTGTTATAAAAATTTTAATAAACTTAATATACCGTTCCCATGTTATTCGCTTGAGTATATAGAAAAAATTATAAAAAATATATAAAAAAATAATAAAAAAATGGCGTTAAATTACAACTTATATTCACAAAATATATGGTCTCGCCCGTGCGAATCGTGGAGTAACATTAGCATATCTTTCTCAGTATGACGTTCCTCGATTAGGTTCTTTACATAAGAAAGAATATATAAATTATGAAACAAATAATGCCTCCACTAACAGAATAGTATTGAAATTTAACAATTAAAAATAAAAAAATGCGATTAATTACTTCAATTATTCTACAGCTGGTTTATGATTTCGTTCTAATATAAACACAGCAAGTGAATTTGTTAATAAAACATTCGCAATAAATTAACAAAACTTCAGAAAAATGTGCGAACATGAAAGTCAAGTACGGCCTTGGGTCAGTTGGTTATGGAGCGCTGACTCTGAGCTTCAACTTTGGCAGAGCACGAGTTCAATTCCTGGTACTTGCAGACTCAATTAAAAAAAAGTTATTTACGAATAATTAAATACAAGAATTATTTCCAAGACCACTGATGATGGGTATTTGGCAATACTCTAAACAGTTGTATGGTCAGCTAAAAATTCAATTAATTAAAATTATATAAAAAAGAAATTCTGTTGTTGTAGTTCACTACTTTCCGAAAACCTCTTTACAAAAAAAAAAAAAAAAAAAAATAAAAAAAAGACACATAAAAAAAATAAAAATAAATAAAACATAACAATATGTTACGAGTCCACTAACCTACCTATTGGTATGCGAAATAACTTAACAGTTAACCAATTCTATTTAGACGATAGTTAGATAAAGTGTTTGGTTTGATTATGTCGCATTTCTGTCTATTCTATACTACATTCATCTAACGTATATGTGTATCTGATATAGCGGAAAAAGTTCGTGTTCATGACTAGCAGTCTTTCTCAGAACAAAACAAAAGAGATGAGGAAGTGTAAGAAGTTGTAGTCATCGGTTTTTATTTGAGTTCGGTTGCCAAAAAAAGAATCTTGCATTTGTTAATGTTTTAATGTTTTTTTTTGTTAATAAAATCCGTAAATCTTTATAATATTACGGGTCAAAATTATTTAAAATTCAAGTTTTAGATGCGAAATGAAGAGCAAAAGAAAATACTAAAATCAAAAAAATAAAAACAGAAAACAAAACTATGTTCCAACAGATCGGAATTGATTTGATGATGACGATTATTCACATTTACTTAACATTATAAAATAATGAAATAATAAATAAAATTATAAAAATAAAACCGTTTCATTGGGCAGTTCGAGCGAGTTGAGGCAATGCAAAAAACCAAAGCTAAAACCAAAACCATAACCATAACCAAAAACTAATAACTCGTACGACACAAGACACAAGACACAAGACCGAAAGCACAAGACACAACGTCGAGAAGACGGGCTGTGGCGCGGAACGGAGTTGGGCAGCACATTTCGTAATATTACTTTCACTTTTTCAAAAGAATAATTCCGAGCACGTATTTTGCTCGTGGATAATAAGTCTGTAGCACATATGAACGGAAACTGCATTCATGAACTCTTAACTTTCCTATGCAACAGCAACAGAGTTCAATTCAATCGAACAACAAAAACAAAAACCAAAAAAAAAAACAAAAAAAAATAAAAAAAATAAAATATTTTTTTTTTTATTTTGACCTTTGCAAATTTTTATTAAAGCGATTCGCGCAAGAACTACTTAACACCAAAGCTTTGCGAGCTTTATTCACTTCATCCGCCGCTGATTTGCAACGACCACGTCTATCCCCACCGTTTGATCGCACTGAATTCAGTACGTCTAGTTGACATAAAAAGTCTTTAAGACGTCGAATCCAAACACGTCGAATACGAATACGAATACGAATTCGAATTCGAGTTCGAGTTCGAACTCGTATTTGTATTCGAATTTGAATTTGAACATGAAACCAAAAGAGTAAAATAAGTATTCAATTTTGAAATCAGGTTTTCGTGCTTCGTGCTTTGTCAGCGAGCGGTAGCGGTAGCGGTGTGCAAGGTAAAAGAGCAATCAACTTGAGCCAAGCCAAGTACGCGTAGTAAAATAAAATAAATGCACCGCGTTTTGCTTCATGGAAGCTGGCTTTAATCGCTTGCATGTCTGTTTATTTGTCATCGTCGCCCAACAACTTACTATCTCGTAAATTTAGAATTGATTTCTTCCAAATCAAAACCAGTAGAAAAAATACAAAACACATAAAACGACTTCGAAGTATCGTTTTCAGTTTCAGTTTCAGTTTCAATCTTTCAATCGCAATTGCCACAATGTATCTACACCCGCCGCCTCTAACAACGATTGCACAGTCTTCCTCAGCTGAACGATTCCTGCTTTTAACGCAGCAACTACTCTTCAGCTTTTTTTAAAGCTTCGTTTTCACTAGTTGAATATTTTTCAAACGTTGGAAAAAAAACAACCAATAACATGAAAAAAAAACTTGTTCCTAAATGTCTACAAGCAAACATTCAATCACTTCCAACAAAAGAACTCCCATTAGGCTTTTCCCACATAATGTCTTGATAACGCATTAAGGTTTCTTTGATTCGAACAAAGTGAGATATAAATCTATCAGTCATTAAATCAGTAACGCACTTAGTGTGAAAAAAGTATATTAAGTTTGCTGAAAGGTTTGTAACGTAGTGAGGAAGAGATCGGTGTCTCACATAGTAGTATACTAACTAGATGCTTCCTAACTATTAGGCAATATAAAAAGTATTCGTCACTTTTTCGTCACAAGATACAGTTGATACACATATTGCACACCCTCCTCTTCAAAAGAGGCACAACTCGAATTTCGTCAATTTTCAGTTAATGTATGGAACTTGCGTATAGTTTACCTATCTACCAAGACACAAAATTCCACTTTGCAAATTGTCGAAAAAAGCAGTTATATCTCTTTTTTGTTAGGAATGACACTACGCTAAAAAACATTTTTTGCGTTTTCTGAAAATTGATGATTTTCGAGTTGTGTCTCTTTTGAAGACGGGGTGTGCGATATATCTTGCAATACAAATCCAATTATGCCAAACAAACACGTGTTTGAAAGATGACATTTCAGGCAGTTGTATAGTTTATTGGTCGTATAATAAGTTATATTGATTTTAAAATGGACAGAATATCTAAAGAAATACTATTTCGATATCAAAAATGTACTTTGTTGTGGTCGACCTGTTAATGAAAAATTTTGTAATTTTGAAATTTTGTAACTGATGGAGCCACACCCACAAGTAAGCTGCCAAGAAATATTGGAATCATTTAGAAGGAGCAAACTACGTAAAGACGCTCAATTTTTGAGTATCACATAAACTAATGCAACGAAATCGCTGTTGGAACGCAACGAAATCGAACCATTTTTGAAACGAATCATTACAGCCGATGGAATATGGATTAGGTTAGGTTAGGTTAGGTTATACCGGCGATCCCAAGGAATCCGCTTAAGCCTATAAGCCCATTGTGTTACCGATAAATAAAAACTCAAGGGTTAGAACCACTTTTAATCTGTCGCAAAGCTTATAATGTTATTCAAACGGAGGTCTTGCTGTTCGCCAAGATCCTCGAAAAAGAAAGCCCTTAAAGTGTTTAGTGGTTGCGCATATGCTGGATAGAAGCAAAACAGATGGGAAGCATTTTCATCCTTCTCTCCACAATTGCAGCTGTTATGGTTGAACGGGAGATGTAGTCTCCTAGCATGGTTAAAAAAAATGGATTAAATATGGGAATATTTAACACCAGCAATCATGGTCGAAGGTCAGTGACCCTCCGTAACCGACTTTAAAGCCAAGAGTGTTGGTAAACAGGGTTATGTAGAGTATTTGATGGGATTAAAAGGAAATTGCCTATTACAAGCTCTTTCAGTCTGATGCAACTGTTAATTCTGTCCTCTACTTCTTATAACTCAACCGCTTGAACAAAACAATCAAGGAAAAGCGATTAAATTTGTTCAACAAAAATAAAAATTCAACAGGAGTTTTGTAGTATCATGAAAATGCCAGGTTACCCACACCTTTGATGAATCGAAACAAATGAACGAAACTTAATTTTGGAAGTTTTGGTGAATTCAATCGTACTTTGAATTCAATTTGTACTTTGCACTATGTGACTACCATTTGTATTGGTCTCTGCAAACCTCTCTTACCTAATGGTATAAAATTGGTCGAAAATCGATCGAAAGGCCGGTAAAAATAACTTGGTAAAGTTATTTGTTAATAAACTACAGAAGTTTTATACTAAAGGATTTATGACCGCTACCCGAAAAATAGAAGAGGCTGTAAATAATAATGCTCAATATACATTTGATTAAAATTGATTTTCAATAAAGAAAATTTATGACATAAACGCAAGAGTTGATTTTTTTGGATCAAGAAACGGATATCTCAAAAGCGATGTGAATGAAACACTTGAGTTATATACGTAGTACACATTTTTATACCTTAAATATTGCAGAAATGATTGTGTTTGAAAACAAATTCTTCAACTACGATCTATTAAAGTCTATAAATAATTGCAATTAAGAAAAAATATGTTGAGAAATAAAAAGTTTAGAATTAAAACGTAACAGGGTGCTTTTGTGATAGTAATCGATTATAATAGAACAGAAGACACTAAGTCCTTCGAATAAATGTCAGAATATCTTTCATTGCGGATCTTGTCACAATAGAATGTTCTCAAACAATGTTATTAGAGGTCTCATCTACTTGCAAATAAAATCGACATTTTACCTCCTAAGACAGAGCGATGGTAACACAGACTATGATGATCCATTAGTTAACTTGCCAACAGCTTTAGTTTTATTCCAGTGAGGAAGAATACCGTAATTCTAATACTTAATTGCAATAGCATCTTCTTTGGCTTTGTCTTAAATGCAGATATAGCATTTGATTCCATATCGATTTGATTCTATATCATTCTATATAACATATATATCCATATGATATAACTGCGAACTGCGATTCTCAGGTCAATTCTTCGCTTTAATTACATCTGTATTTTCTAGGAACATCTCAACACGACGTGCATACACTTAGAAAAGTTATTTTTTCTGATATATTAAATATGATGGACTTATTTATTGATTTTAGATATAATAAGCTTGAAGAACTTGTATTTTCTCAATGTAAATAATGAATTGTTTCTTATTTCTTGTTAGTTGAGCTATAGTATTTCTTTAAAGTTTTGCTTTATTTTAACTTACCTTCCATAACATACACAATGCTACCAACGTCCCCTTCTTTAATGATTAAGCTTTTAGCCGCATATTTAACAGGATACATGCAATCTACTATTTCTCGTATTTGTGTTATATCCAAATTTTTCATAAAATCATTATCTAAAATCGCTGATTTGATAATTTCTCGAGATCTGAAATAAAGTATTTATATATTTAAAATTATAGAAAAAATTTTTTTCTTAGTGTATGTCTGTTTAGATTAGATTACACATCAATTTTGTATATCCTTTATACGAAATTGATAGAACGTTTAGGATAGGTTGCAGTGGAATGGATTGTTGTGATGCTACAAAGGTATGAGGTATTTCCTGTCTTGAATTGATCAATCGTTCATAAATCTTTTAGACGAATATGATATGGATTACAATAGGAAAAAAATGTGAAAGAAGTGAAATAAAGAAAAGTGAATGAATAAAACATACGCAGAGACATCCAAATAGTAATAAAAGCAAACAGGCTGCTCTACGATGGAATCTGCCAAATAGTCAATAACTGCATCTACCTTGACATAATAAATGACCATCGACAAAAAGATAAAAAAAAGCTGAAATACTTGGAGTCAAATCTACCAAGCCGTTGCCAACAGAGTTAGATTTAGAAACTGTGAATTCCCATACCTCTCTAAGAGTTTAGGAAACGAATTCCAGAAAGTTTTTTGGAAACTCGTTATCGTACTCGTTTTCATTTGACGAATGCATTACGCAAATAAAGCGGTAAATGTAAAATAGTATCAGTACACATTCCTTTGATCTTTGTCAAATTAATGTTAAGGTAAATTTATTGAATACAGCATCAAGCACTTATAATTTGTTACGCTTATTACGTTTTTCGTAAGCGTAATCTACCCTTTCAAGATGGGTATTAGAGTTTAGTAGCGTTCCAGACTACACGAAATTTTTAAAAATTGATCAACGAACACTTTTGGACGATCAGTGTCCAATTTCAACTGATTACACTATAATTGCTAGAATAGATTGCGAGAGATAGGGTGAGAGTGTGTGTGAGAGAGAAAGAGAGTGAGAGAAAAAAAGAGATAGCGGGAGAGAGAAACAGAGAGAGTGTATGTGTTAATTACAAAGTGAGATTGAGAAAGTCAAAAGAATGTATAGTTCTTAAAACTAAAATCTCTTTGTAAAAATTATTATTATAATATAGAAGACTATTAACATAATTTTTTGTAGTTTATTTTTTGATATAACTGACCTTTCGTCCTTATCATATTTTGGAAATGCAATATTCTCTAAAAGAACTGATGATTCACTTTGTGGCTCCGCAGATATACCCTGTGCACGTTGTCTTTGAAAGACTTGTCCAGTTTTTCGTGTCGCTCCCGTTGACACTGGTGTCGATGAACCACTTCGACTAAATGGAAACACACTTTGGAATTTATCAAGATGTGATTTTAATTCAGCTATTTCAGTATCTTTGTATTGGAGTGCACGTTGCATTTCCTGAATTTTAAGATCCTTCGCCTGAATAATTTGCAACCAGCGTTCCTCATTTGGCGATGCTAAATACAAATTAGTCAATTGATGAATAAATATTAAAAGAAAATATATGTATATGTTTTTATACTAACCTATATTTGCACTCAAGGAAGTGGGGCTGGCATTGGCAACACTTGCTATGCACAGTCCTTGCATTTGTTCATTAAGCAATTTTTGTTGTGTTGTATAATAATCAGGTGTCTGAGTTATGGCAAGATTACTGTATAAACGTGGCGCTGGTTCATTAGAAGCCGCTGGTACTACAATCGGTGCGACTGTAGGTGATCCGGTGGCGAATAAGCCCTGTGTTTGCGCTTGATGCTGAAGTTGTTGGTAACGCTGTTGAAGCTGTAACTCCTGTTGGTGAAGTATGTTCCTCGCTTGTAAATTCGGGTCAGCGCTTATTTGTTGTGCGGTGTTCGGTAGAGTTCCATATATTAGTGTATGCGTTAGCACATCTGCAGGCTGCAAAGGTAATGTCAGATTACTAACAGACGTTGGTCCTGGATTATTACTAAGATTATTAAAGCCAAGTTCGGTAACCGTTGTTGGCAAATTATTATTGTTTACAAGTCCCAGATCGGACTGAAATTGAAAGTTAGCATTCGCCTCTTGCTGCATTGTGTCCCCTTCTACCTTCGTATTGTCATTAATTTTAAGCTGGGGTAAGCTTTGTGGTATAATATTTTTTACCTCTTGTCCCTCTTCGTTTGCGTTAATTTCTAGTTTTTCTGTATCTGTGTCTAAGTTGTATATATGATATATGTTCTCTTTATTGTTCTTAGAGCTGTTTTTGGTATATAGTATGTCGATATCAGTTTTGTGGTTAGTATTGTTATATTTGATATTTGTATCTGATGGAAAATTGCTGCTTGTAATTGATTTTTCGTTATCAGCTTCAGTTTTGTTTGAATGTGTAGTAGGTTCTGCTAACGTTTTTACTGACAGCCAATCTTTGGTGCTCGTTACTGGAACTTCAGTCGGATTTATGCTCGTATCATTTAAATCCCGTACTATTGCAGTCAAATCTTTAGTGCTTGTATTTGTGCTTTGAGACGAATTATTACTTAAAATACAATTATCATTTACTTTACTGGGTGATGCGGAAGATCGGGACGATGGTTTAGAAGTTACTATTTCCTCATGAAAGGATTCATTATAATATTTGTAGTCAGTATTTGATGGATTGGTTGATGGTTTTTCGTTATCTGTACTAGCTGGCTTCTTTGTTGTGAAGCACAGCCGATCAAAGCAAATACGCATTCAAGGAAGTTTGTATTAGCTCAGCAACGCTACCGAAACTTACAGTATGCACCACCCTAAAAAATAAAGAAAAATTCAATTAAATTGTTTTTTTAAAAGAGGGTACGATGTGCTGAAATATAATTATTTTAGATATTTAAGTTTTAACTCTATCTTTAATCTAATTATTTCATTAACATGACTTTACCACCACCTTTTACTTTAATTTTAATAAAATTAGTGAAAATATGTAGTGATCACGCCCTGAATAAAAAAAACTTTCAAATGTGCTATATCCGTGATCCAGTGACACGACCAGGAGAATATAGTTAAACAATACTTAAATACGTGTAAGTCTTTTAATTACGACGATTTAAATAAATACAGAGTGTTCGGGCTTCATAAAAATGATAAAGATAGGAATTAGTGATCTTGCTTTTACTTTCTGGGCATGAAGGAATTCATCAACAGGCAGGCTGCTTTTTCTAAACACGTCTATGTCGAATAACTCAAAAGATTGAAAAAATGATGAAGTAATTAGTTATCCATATGTGAATTTTTACATACGCTAGATGTCCTTTCCGGAATGATTTCGCAACAATAATGACGTTATTAGATAGCAATCAGTAAAGTCAATTAAACGCTGGATATGAACAAATATACCAACACAAACTGCAATTCTACTAACACGTCCATGTCGACTGGAGCAATTCCAAAGTGTAAATGCTTTAAAACAATGACAAATCAATTGTACGGCAATTGGTCAATTGGTTTATACTGTGTGTTGCACACATATAAACTGTATAAACTGCCCACATAAACTGTGATTCTCAAAATATATCTCTATCATATATAAAAACTTTGGAACAACAAAGAAGCAATTAGACATGAATATATGAAGTCTCCTGCATTCTCAAAGACTGTGATTCTTCTAACCAACTCTATGTTGGCTAAATGTGAAACAGTTTTATGTTGGCTGCAGTTTTTCTAATCACATCTCTATTTGATAGCACCAAGGATCCATATTAGTTCAACAGACTTCTTTAATAAAGTTTCTACAAAATCGTCATAAAAAAATTAAACATTTTATTGTATTAACTTACAATGTTACCAGGTTGAGTTCGTAGTACTTAACTTGGTAAATATCTACTTGAGATTTTATTCGCTTGAGATGTTCTATAAAAATGCAATAAAATAACACAAATAGTTGAAGACAAATTTTATATAATTTCCTGAGGTACACAAATTATGCGTAACATATTACGCCTTGAGCGTCATATGTCATTGATCACGATAACAACTTTTTAATACTTTATACAATATATATATTTCACTTACTGTAAGCACACACCCGTTACGTTAACTGATAACGGAAGCATTTACATTCCTTACTACCATTAGAATAGAATACTTAATAGATACATTTACAAATGCAACAGATATTGAAGCGGTATGAACACCTACCCGCATTTGCATAATAAAATAATAAGAAAACCAAAACTGAAGAAAACTTTGTGTGCCGCATTTAGTATTGTTTTCACACAAGTACATCCAGCGGCGGTACAAGGAGAGGGCAATAAAAGGGGACAGTTAGTAGTAGGAACAGCACCCAAAATTATTCAAACTATTCTTGAATAGAAGTAGAAGTCAATTTTGGCAAAAAGAAATTTATAGAATGTATTAAGAAATATTTGTATAATAAGATTGTCTAGAACAGACCCTTTTCTTACCCTTATCGAAGGTCTTCAAACATTATTCGAGTTATTTGAAGCTTACAGCATTTTAATGTTTAATGTTTAGAGTATTATGATACTCGAGTAGTTCGAGTATTATGTTACTCAAGTAGGTAGAGTATTACGATACTTGAATAGTTCGAGTACTCACATATGTTACTTCATTAGTACGAGTATTATGTTACTCGAGTTGCTAGAATATAATGAAATTCAAACATTTGGATCGAACATTTCAAATGCACGAAAATATTTGAGTAGCTCGAATCTAACACCATACGTTGCTCGAATAATGTTTAACAGGTTAAAGACCGCATGCCCCACCAGTGGGTCACCCCGTAACAACATTACCGGCCCGCGTTCTCACGGATGGGCACACGACATATTTTACCTGGGGACCGCTTGTACACCTGTTTGCATGATTTAAATTCAATTCATGTACAGTACTCCATTCGCCGGTTCCTCGGAGAGATACTGCATATAGCGGACTTAGTTAATTTGCCATAATCTCATTTTAAAACGATTTTTTTAATCAAATTAATATACGTAATTAACAATAAAAAGAATGCCGGTCCCTATGTGTGAAATAACGTGTTAATGCATTAATATATATATTTGAATATTTAAAGTATTCGATCCAAATATAATCATACACTTTGAAGCAATAGTAAATATATTCGTTTCGTTTATCTATTGTTTTTTTGCAAATTTAAAAACAAAAACATCGCCGAAATGTGCTGTTTCCTTGCGTCGGAGATTCTCACGACACCAGTGCTAAGTAAATACATTGCGGAGTACTTTGTTTACTTGCATTTACATACAGATAATAAATAGTAGAGCTAGCAGCTTGCCGAGCATTGGACGGGAGAGCACACATAACGCTCATGTAAATGGATCTGTGCAGATAAAAGAAGACAATTGTTAATTTAGTGCACGACTGTGATATATGGCGAGAGGTATGTAGGTAACAGGGAGTAGACACCAATACACTAACATCAAATTAATTCTAAATAAATTATAAAGTAGTTTTAATTCAACTAATTTTTTCGATGTGACCGTCATATTGGAGTTGTTAGAATGAAGTTGTTGGGCAAAAAGGGTCGATCAAAATACGCATAGCACAAGAGATCTCATATGGTTGCATTATACAATATATATTTTTTTATAATGCCTAATTAAACCAATACCGATTCATGTAGATTTGTTATTTAAATGGAGTCTGGTCTGTACGTGGTATACCGTATATTGCCATGAGGCAAAAAACTAATCGTAAAACATTTGATTCGATTGGAGTTCACTCCCAAGCAAATATTAGAATAGTGTGATTAAATATCTGCAGTACTTGGAAGGGAGTGTTTTTATAACATGTTTTTTTTTTGTTTGAGTTAAACGATTTCAATTCGATATTTTATATTGTTTGCGAGTGTAAAGATATTGTATGTTTTTATGAACGTTTTTTTTTCATTCAATTGCTGCTTCATTTCAATTATACGTAATACTTGAATAAATCGTAAATTACAACAATTTGTTCTTTATTTTGTTGTTTTCTTTTCAGAGTTCGATATCAATAAACTGTATAGGGTCGCAGCCGGTTCTGGACTGGTTCAGCGTTTCTGTAAACAGAAATCTTAATGATTGCTAAATTTAAAACGAACAGAATTAATTTATCCTTGAAGTTATTTTTATGATTTTGTCGTTAAGCCAACTAATTAATTGTTCTATTATTACAATAAAATATAATTAATGTTTGCTTTCATAAAAGCTGTATCCTTTTGTAGGACTGCGGGAGATATAGTAATGAAAGATCGGCTATGTAAATTATTGAACTATTAAGTTGTAAAACTTTTTCCGAAAACTTCAATAAAACGCAGTTATATGTATATAACTTTTACTGATAACAATATCCGGGACTTGCTATTTACTTCAACGTACACTCGGCGTGCTTGTATCTTAGCAGATTTTTTTCTTTGCTAGTACTTCCCCTTTTTTGGCGCCAACTTACAATTTCTTTAATTCAATCTAGTGTTTGTGTAAATAGTAAATTGATTTATAAAATTTTGAAAATTTTTCGGATATGCAGTTGAGAGATTTAGAAAATAAAAGTTGCGCAAAATTAATAACACTGAATTTCCACACTTGCAGGATTTAAAAGAAAATTTTTTTCTATATTGGTGACACTGCTGATCTTTTCGATGTCAACTTTTATGGAAGTCAAGCTATTAGAGTGTTTACTTAAACTGTAATAATGTCTACATAAATTTGTCGCACTTGAGATATTAAAAAAATAATTTTTCTTTAATTGTTAGTTCTAACGACAACTTCTTTATCGATGTTTAGCGCCATCTGAGGATTGATTTGTATAAGTAAGCTTTTGGCCCTAAATACACTAGATTGCGTGCGAAACTAGGTGTTAATTATTTGTAGAAAAAAAGCAAGAGATTGTTATTTCATAACGGCAAATATATATATACATACATATATATAATATATATATACATACATATATACGACAAGAATCGACACAAAATACGAAGTTACTAACGCTCGTTTCTAATCTAGCATATATTTTTATAAGTGAGTAGTGAATTGATATAGCCAAAAATTTGCAATTTAGACCAGGGCTGTCCAAAACACGGCCCGCGGCTAATGTTTCTGCGGCCCGCGACATGTTTTTAATCTTTTGGTATACTAGTAAAACTATATTATTTTATTTTTATGGTATACCCAAGAACATATGTATTTGATTCTGCGGCCCTCTAATCTGTAAAGTGATTTGTATTGGCCGGCGATTGCATCTGAACTGGACAGCTCTGATTCAGGCCATTTTTTAGTTGTGACGAAGGTGACAAGACATGGGTGTTCTTACCGGAACAAGACAGATATCTTCAGAGGGGCTAATCGAAAAGAAGTACAAATACAAGAAATCGCGAAAAATAGGATTTTAATGCCGAATTACGAAAACTTTTTGAATACAGGTTTTTGCTTAATTTATTAATAAAAATAAGATTTATAAAATAAGATGTTTTCTAAGAAGCTTTTTAAAGATATTTTTATATTCTCTTTCTTATTGTCTTTTTACTACTCTTTCTGTTTTTATTTAAACGCAGTCATGATAATTAAAACCTTTACTGAGGTTGGGGTTTGAACTTGAATAACTAGAACACTGACTATACAATGTGAAGCGATTAGTCAAGTCGGCCATTGCCATAGTTCAAATTTCAATTATATTAAAATATATATAGTATATGCTATTTATAGTATCAAGCTTATCAACATCAAAAATGTGAGGTCTGTTGTTATTATGTTATTGCTTACAACAATGTTAAAGATATACCAGATTTAGTTTATAAGCAAATTGATTGGAATTTAATTTAATTTAATATAAACAATAAAAAAAGAAATAAAAAAAAAATAATTAAAACCTAAATTTAAAATTTTATTTATTTATAAAATTTATTTATTTATAAAATTTATTTATTTATAAAATTTATTTATTTATAACAAATTCTTATTCTGTTCGCTAAAAAATTTTGTATAGATATTTTACATGGATTAAATTCCCATTACTTATTCACGAATGTATATATATTTCTTTCGATCATTAAGCTTTTTATTTTACCAAAAGGTTAAGTGTACTTACATAAATAACTGGGCCTAACCTTTAAATTACTAACCGCTTTTAACTTTTTCGTTTGCTTTATACTATACAGCTTTGTAGGATCGAATTAAGGGTTTTTTTTACACACATACATATAATATATGACACTGGACGATATATATGATATGAATAACGAGTCGCCTAGCACTGTTACATGTTACTGAGTTTGATATTTAGGGTCATAAATACCACTAACAAATGAAATGACCACGTTCTTACGTTTATAAGTATAGGATCTCAAAGGGTATACTTGTGTTAATTAGTTTTGTAAATTCCGGGACTACATTCCTATTGATAATGATGCGGATCTTTTAAATTACGTGAACGATATCATTGTATGATATGTAATAAGAACGAAATCATTGGATATGACAAGTTTGTTAATAAATTCGTCACAAAAATAAAATTGTAAGCAACAGATCTAAAACCCATTTCCAAGTTTATTACAAATATGTAGATTGGAATCTTAAATAATCCAGTATCTCCAGTGTCTATATACTGTAGATGAAGAAAAATGATAAATATTACAAATCAGCACATAAATGTAACTAGAAAAATCAAAGAAAATATTTACTTTCGATATATATACGTCTCATATTAGTAACACAATTCAAAGTTGAGATAAAGATTATGTAAATTTTTATTATGATGGGAATAGAGAATTATGTTTATAATTTCTAAGTATGCCTTTGTTATCATTGTTGTAGAGCACTCAAAAGACTTGGCAAACAAAAACCACAGCTGGGTTTACAGGACTATATGGTGGAATTGAATGAAGAAAGTTTAAAGGAGGTAAGAAATTTCGCATATCGGCACTACACAGTCACAAATCGATTGTATTCAAATTGATGTGTGCTACTTGATAATTGAACAGATAAATGAAGTCATGTAGGGTAGAGCAGAAGTTTGCGAACACGAAAAGAATAGACGAATTATAACTTACGATCATATATATCGAAATATTGACTCAAGGTACACATATTTATCTTATAAAACCACATTTAAGTATAAAATAATCGGAAAGTGTAGTATATGTTTCTATACGTGAGCCGTGAGTTGACACAGCCAAAAGTTTACAATTTAAACAATTCTTTAGTTGTGACGAAGTTGACAAGACATGGGTGGTCTTACTTATACTTTCATAAAATGGAACATAGAGAAGAAACAAATTTTGAAATCTATGCCGGGTTGGAGTCCAACAATGAATTGTCTATATGTCTAATAACACATTTGTTAATTCATCGTGTTTCAAAAATATTCGAAAAAACAAAAATTCACATTCTAATAAGAACTATTGAAACAAACTCATAGTTTTTCATAGTGTGTTCTGTCATATGATAGGCGGAAGAGAAAGATACAGGCATATATATTTATGAATATCCATAAGAATTCATATGAAATTATCTTTACTAGTGGATTTATAAAGAAACGTCACACATGAAATGAGTGTTACATTAAAATCCATTAAAATTTTTTTAATACATATATGATAGTCTACCTATCTATACATGAGCAATCTCACTACTTTCTGCTCGTTCTTTCGAAGAAATGTAATATCAAAAAGGCTCTATAGCTAATTAAAATTCATGTGACTAGTACTTCTAGTACTGTTCTATTTACTAGAACTGAAAAGAGGCTATTCAGGTAATCAAAATTAATTCACTATAATATAGTTATAGGCCCTTTTCTACTTAAGTCATTTTCTAAATCTGTGTAGTACATGTAGCCGTGGTGAAATTGAATCTGCTTAGTAAAAGTAAAACTTATTGAGAAAATTTTTATAACACTATCTCCAAACTGCTTTCAAGAAACGCTACTGATTCAAATATAATTTTTAATATGGCGAATTTTGTGATTTTTTAATGAAAGTAATTGTATTAATAATTACACATATTCTAAATGTATTTAATATTCCCATACTAGTCAAAACTTCCCAATATGTGTTGTGTACATTTTACCTAACCGACTTTGTTTTAATTCTTTTTTCGACATGATCGAACGACATTCAAACTGATAATTTTGAAAAACACTATCGTCAGTACTGGGCTTACCGACTTACAATTTTCATGAAGCAAGTGTCTGTCTGTCTTAGCAGTGATTTTGTAAAAAAATTTGGTGCCAGATTGCTTTAATTATAAGTAAAAATAAAACAATACTGTCGGTGGGAAGTGTAACGAACGCTTCAAAAGTAAACAAATATATTTCCCGTTGATATGTAGTAAAATACGAGTATCTTTGCAATATTTTTTTGTGATCACATGTTCACATGATCACAGATCAATTAGTGATTATTATTATTACTTTTTTCGGTGTTGGTTTTGGTTTTGGTTTTGGTTTATAGCCTTTGAGGCCTTTTTACGCAGCAGAGATGAATGAATCCGCGTTTGTCAAATGCACTTGTAAAACAAAACAAAACAAAAAAAAATAAAATAAAAAAAAAAAATAAAAATTGGTATTGTTTCGTACGAATTTAACGTGTTTAATTTAGTGATCTACCGATCCAGCGATCTTCCGATAGGCAATTGCCGCGAATACTGCCTGGTGCGCGTTTGATGAGTGCTTTTAGTGAACTGTTGTTTTGCGTGCGACGGAATCGATCGTGAAGTGAACAACACAACAACACTACAAACGCGGAACACAAGTAAGTGCAAGTAAAGTGAAGAAATTAATTTCAATTGATAGGGTCACGCTGACTGCTACAAATACTCTACACATGTGATTCGGTACAAGCCCGTATATCATCATATATACACTATACAAATTTAATTAAATCTATCCATTGTAAACTAAAATGTAACTTTGCGAGTCTGCATTCTAAATTAATTTAATAATTAATTAATATTTATTTATTTTTGTACTTCCTTTAACATACAATCCTTTAAAAACTTTCCATATCAATTATAAAAATAATACTCGTATCTACAAACGAATTTCTATGAACCGCAGAAATAGATGGATATAATTATAATTATAAAAAAAAAATTATAATTATAATTATATAATATATATAGCATATAATTTATTATATATATATTTATAATTATTGAATATATAAATATATATAGTATATAATTTATTATATATATTTATTTGGTAATACTCGAAACAGCTGTATGTCACCGAAAAATTTAATTAATTGAAATAATATAAAAAAGAATTTTTGTTGTTGTAGTTCACTACTTTTCGAAAACCTCTATATTATTATTTATGAAAAAAATTTATATAATATATAATCAATAAATAAATATGATTTATTATACTTTGATTTGACAAAACCTGAAAGGAATCGATAACGATAGTTTGTGTCAAGACTATGCTAAGTTTTCAAATTACAAATAGAAAATAGGATGTACTCTATATGATCTATATCAAATTATCAAATCATATCATCTTATCAAACACAAGAACATTACATTATTTACAGCTATAAGGGAACTAATATAAGTACATATTTTGTTTTCTATAGCTATCACTATAACAGTGTCATTATATTCGCCGATTTCAGAAACCGTTTAGTTTACATTTTAAAGTCAGTTTTCATTGACAACCATATACCTTTCATCAATCCAATTGGAACTACATTATTTATAAGGCCGACTTTCCAAAGAATGATAAAACAACTCGAATATAATAATAAAGAATGAAAAAAAAACGTTAAACATTGAATATAAAAAAATTAATTAATAAAATAAAACATTAAACAAAAATTAAGATATTAAATAGAAAAGAATCAAACATTAAATAAACAAAATAAAGCATTAAATAACAAAAAAAAACATTAAATAAAAAGAAATCAAATATTATATAAAAACAATTTAACATTAAATCAAAATAAATAAAAAAGTTGAACATTCCATATAAAATTGAAAACAAAATAAATGAAACATGAAACAAATAAACATTAAATAACAAAAAAAAATATTAATAATAAGAATAAAAATTAATAATTTGAACTAAAATAAAAAACAAAATTAGATTAATTTAAATAAACTAAAATTAAAAATGCAATAAAAATAATTATATGAAATAATATATCAGAATAATTATATATAGGCCGTGTTCGAGTAAATTGAGGGAAATAGTAAATTATGTCGGTATGGCAGCGAATATTGGTATTTACCAGAATTTCGAGTAGGGTAAATTAGATAAAAATTGGGTAAATTAAGTAATGTCATTATGGAAATTTTATAAGATGTTTAATAAATAAATAAATAAATTTGAAAATTTTTAACCAAAAATAATAAATAAGTGCAATAAATAAATAAATAAATATTTAGTGCAGTGCAAAAAATCCCTAGGAAATTTCAATTTACTTTATCTCAATTTACTCGAACTCGAACACAGTCAAAATAAGATTTTAAAAACAAATGATAATTTTTTACTGCTTAATGTCAATTCTGATCTGATTATAAATATATATTTCAAATAGTTGCTTTATCAAATACTTTGCTTTATTTATTTTATTTATATAATAATAAGAAATATTTTTATTTAAAGTAAAATATCTTAATTTAATGTAAATAAAGTAAATATCTTCATTTGTAATTGATAAAGGAAAATAACTTAATTTAATGTAAATAAAGTAAAATATCTTCATTTGGAGTAAATGAAATTAAACATGTTCACATGTTCATTGGAAGTAAATGAAGTAAAATATGTTTATTTGAAGTAAATGAAGTAAAACATTTCATTTAAAGTAAATGGAATAAAATATGTTCTTTTGAAGTAAATGAAGTAGAATATTTTTATTTATTTTGATTGTTTCAATACATTTTCTTAAAGCATAGAAACTTTCATTCAGCACTAATGAAGAATAAACGAAGTATTTTCTTAAATTAAAGTCATGTCTAATGATAGTATAAGAATAGTTACAATCGGAAATCTCCATTTTGTAGCAGAAAGGTATGCTTTTCAACTGTATTGTATTATTTTGGTTTTTCATTAACGTAGCGCCCTTAGAAGGCGTCTAATATTTGTTGTTTCAAATATTATCTTTTCACATACGTACTCGTACATCCATCAAATTCAATACAATTTGATATGTAATACTTTAATATGTTTGCTTGATAATATAGCTGTTGTTGACATATAACACCGTATGCATAATACAAATTGGTTAATACAGACATGTGGCGTGTATGTGAAAAAAGTGTGTTTAATATACTCGTATTTATGTAAGAAGCACAATAATGCTGCAGTAAATGCAAAAGCTTAAGGAACAAATCTCCCATTTTTTAAATAAATTCTGTTAATCAAAAGAAGACAGCAAAGAAACTTCATTGTTCCCTTTTTATTAACATATCTCACTGATTGGTTGCTCTCGCGGATTGGTTGCGATATATTTTTAATATTCACTTTAATGAATCTACTATTCGAAACCTATTCGTATTAACTTGCAGAATAAATAGAGATTAGTGATACTCTTAAACGAAGTGATTGTATTCTCTATCCCACCTTAGGTGTATGAGCTACTGATATTCTTAAACGAAGTGTTTGTATTCTCTATGCCACCTTAGGTGTATGAGCTACCGGAAAAATGTACAAAATTCTTGACGTTATTTACTAAAGTAATTGAGTCAGACATTAAAAAATGTTCAGGTTCAAGTGAAGAAAAAATTTAATAATTTTGTCAAAAGATAAACTGAAAATAAAATAAAATTTAATTAATTATTTTATAAATTTATAAATTAATTAATTAAAGGTAAACAAAATTCGGCACTACAAAGTGCATTCACTTCCTTGTTGGAATTTTTATTATTAAGTGAATAATACCAGTAAAATTATGTTTATGAGTTTTGATATGAGAATTCTTTTATGGATTTAGAACGATAGCATTAGCCGATTCGGCTAATCACTATGTAAGAAGTCGCAGAATCAATTCCCAACTTAACATTATTTTTCGTTTTTTTCTATTTAAATTAAACTAAAAAACTGACAGTACGAAAAAAACAGTTGATCATTTATTAAGTCGCTATTTCACTCGGTTAACTCCGGACTGAGATAAAGTGGACATTCCTGGTTTTAGGATTTAAGATTTGACAGAACCCAGAGCCAACTGGGTTCGCGTTATAAACCTTAATATTGTTATGACCTTGGTCTATGTGAGTCTCAGTACCTTTATGGTGAGGACTACTATAATTATAATAATACATTAAAAAATAAAAAAAATGTTTATGTTTTTTTCATTTATTTTAGTTAAATTAGTATCCGCGTACAAATATTCATTTGTCACAGAAACTATACAACAGACATGAAGGTCCAGAATTTTACGTGTATACCTGCCTTGACGGCTCAAACACGCATCGGTATATTGCGTCGATGAACGTCTCATTGGAACTCTGAGGAATTCTGCTGGTATCAGTTGAAGGTATGTGTTTGGGCATAACTTTCTTCTTGGTGAGGAGCGAGGCCTATCTAACCATCTATCTACAATAGACAATAAGTCATAGTTGCAACAAAAAGTTATTAATACGTTTGATGCTAAAATGATCATATCAAATATCTTTTGGCATAATGAATATATTAAGACGCGATATTCAAACGATGGCAATAATCGAGTGCGTCAGACGTTAAGCAGGATAAGATAGTCTGTGGTTCGAGTCATAACTAAGTCCGGGAAAGTTTTTTAGTTGTCAAAATTACATTAAAACATCAGTCTTGTTGTAAGTTGTTGTGCTTATATCAGCAACATCAGTGCGATGACAAATAATGTATTTAATAATAAAAAATTTGAATAATAAAAATAAATATAAAGAATATGAATAATAAAAAATTATTCATTACTTAACAAGCTATGCAATATTTTGGATATTAAAATGGGAAATTTTCTTAAACACGTAAATGTCAGAAGATATGCAGTCTTTAAAATCGAGTAAACTGAATTTGGGAATGATGTCTGGGGTTATGGCCCCACATTACTATGGCAAGATACAAAAAGAAATGCTTCGAAGTAGGATCAGGTAATTCGTACACGGGATATGTGTATTAAAGAAGATAAATTAGTTTAAAACTAACCTGCACTAATGCACAAAAATCATTCCACATTATTAGAGAAGAACCATAGAGACTCGATTTGTGTATGCTGAAATGCATCTTAAAAGACATATTTCATTGAAATCATAAATACAAGATTTGTCCTATCACCTTCAGTATGCAATTAGTATTGAATGCTATTAAAAGCTTTATTGACTACATTTTCTAATGCCGTCAAGTTTTTGTTAGCTGATGAGGTATTACCACCATAAATTCAAGATCTTTAACGTTCACATCCGATTTTATTTTTTTATATTTATTTATTTCTTTTTACTTTTCATATCAAATACGAGGGCATAGCAAGCAGAAACTATCTTCATTAAAATGAATAGTCAGGATTGGATTCAAGTGTTAGAAGATTTAAGAAGGGTTGATCGTGTGTAAAACATGGTAAGAGAATTTAGTCTAATCCATAACAAGATAGTATTTATGTCACTGGCATGCAGCGATGCTTCCTAAAATAGCAAAGAATATATGAAAAACTAATACACAGAAAAATATTAGCAAAACTGAGTAAACCAACTGAATGAATTAAGAAAAATAGCATACTCTAAAATTCCATTCATTAAGAATAAGCTGGGTAATATAGGATAGGATATTATATTATTATTATTATTATTAGTTATTATTGTTATTATTATTATTGAAGAAAGAATATGCAATAGAACTGTCTTTTGTAGAAAATAAAACCATTTTTTGTAGTTGTACACTGCCATTACAATCTGGCAAATCGATACTTAAAAGGTATTTTGGGACTCCATAAGTACTTAAAAGATAGAATCTTCATAGTGGGAGAGAGGCAGCGGAATGGTAAAAAACTTAATGTATGTAGAAAAGGTAATTCAAAGCAAACCTCGGTTCACATGTAGGTCGGTTATGCCTATAAATCAGTTTATCTCAAATATAATTGTGCTGTGACAAAATTAAAATAATAATGTTATATAGTGGTAACCTGAAATTTTGGTACATTTTAGGAAGAAATGCTTTTATGGATAATAGGTAACTAATTAGCGCTAGTCTGCACTCTCTTATATTTAATATAATCTACAAAATACACTATATAAAGTAATCGTCTTGATTTCAGATACGATGCAGACGTGGAAAATACTACATTATTCTATAATCATCGTCAGTTGTTTATAGACGTCATTGACTTTTCTATTGTTATGATAGTTGCCAATCTATTTATTATTTTTGAAACGAAAACATTGATTGACGGATGCAATTATCAGGAGTGCATGATCATAGATAATGATAATGTATAATACTATTTAAATCAATAAAAAGAAACAATTTTAATGCTATAATTAGCTAATGATTTTAACCAAACTACAAATTACTCTAACTTTTGTTATTTAAATACTTAACTATATGAGAATATTTATACAGCTTTAAAGACTGATATCTTAAGTATCAGATTATAACTGCATATAGCTTAGAAGAAGAAGTATAAGTTCAGAATACTACAATCCCTCAAAATCGGTAAACAGATTGGATTTCTTCAGAAACCATTATCGCGCCAAAACAAGTTCCACATGTTTTTAATTTTTTGTTGAGATGAGTGTATATATAAGAACCCAAGCAACCTGTACAAAAGGTAGGATTGTTCTTTGTTTAATTCCTATATGGAAGTAGTTTATGGTCTGTTTTGGTTAATAGATCTTCTTAAGGTTGTCAATATCCTCCAAATCTTTTTAACTTTTTTTGTATATATATATATATATATATATGTGTGTGTGTTGATCAGTGTATACATAACAATACAATCTGTTAAGTACATTGGGTAGGATTCTCATTTCTTAGTTTAATTCCTATATGAAGGTTAGTTGTGATCTATTTTGGATAATAGATCTTCTTATGGTGGTCAACATCCCACTTAATTTTTTTTAAGAGTTTTAAGAGATGTAAACATTTATGGGCAATACGAACACTGATCATTTCTGATTTTAATTTTATGATTTAACTATTATTTATAATTTGAAAAATATTTATTAAATTGAATACACTTTAATTTTGTGATTTCAGCGAAAAGCTGCGTTGCGCTGTATTTTTAATGATCTCTCAAACATTCTGAAATATTCTGCTCCGTTGTAGGCGCAAACAAATCGTAAAGTTCTGGGCAAATGCTTATGTTCAGGAATAATAATATAAGCCCAAGAGCACAAATATTTTTAATAATTTTACACATATATTGAATTCATACCGAATTTGCCTGCTGCTAAACTATTTTAAGCTTTTTTATGTCGGAATATACGGAAATCAAATGCTTTCTAAATTGCACACATGCGCTTACTATTTTCACGGTTTACTTACATTTTTGCGTAGAATAACTCTTATTGCACTTCACGCCGAAAAAATATGTGTGTATAATTTTACAGAAATAAGTTTTTATGAATTACATAAATTCGCTTCAAAAATTCTTAAATTTCCAGAATCTCATTGGAGGATCCATCCATTCATGTTGAACTATATTTTGCTCATTACACAATAATTAAATTATTCGAATAGAAATAGTATAGCAAAAACTAATATACACAATATACACGATACACACGATACAATATACAATATAAATAAAACAATTAAAAATTATTTGTAAATATTTGTTAAAGTTATTATTATTTTAATTCTTCGACACAATGTTTAAATATCACTTGAAAAGCAGAACTGTTGCATTTTGCTCACTGTGACGATCTTCTGCTCTCTTGAGTATTTCTACATTTTATTTTTGCTTTTTTAGGTTAATCAGTCGGCGATGGCCACACTTTGATTTAAAATGTTATTAATTTGAAATGAAATAATATATAAGTTCACGGTAAGTTTGTAAAGATAATAAACAATCTTTTTTATATTATGGGATTTGAACACTTTTCCTCGAATTTCTTGATCAATTGCGTTGTCAAAACTTTGAGCAACCACAACCAGAAACACGAATAACAATAGAGAAAGAATTTGTACGTGTTTCAGTTCACAAAACAGCGATGCCAGATATTTCAATAAACATTGGCATAAGAAATTAAATTAAGAAAATGTTCATATATGCATGTGTGTGAATAATGACAATTCAAACATAAGAAATTTGTGTACCTAGTAATACTTAATACTTAATAAGTTACTTAGTAAAATTGAGCTTTTTGTTGTTTACATTAGTAAGTTACTTTACAAGTTACTTTAGGAATGGAAAATAGCTTTTATGTATGAAAAAATTTCTAGTTGTAGAGCTTTTATCTTTGTTTACATTTTAATTGTGAACAGCTGACATTATGTTTTGCATTGTTAGAAGAAAATAATTCAGCATGAAAACCGCAGAAAATTCAAATAACTTAATACATAATCTTTGTTGTATTATTCATAACATAACAGTTGTTGCATATAGAAAATAACGTGCAATGATTTATAAAAAAATACAAATTATTAAATTATAAGTAAGTTTTATTTTAACTAATAATAATACTAGTCGTAATTTTTTCTTTCAGGCTAGCAAAAAAATATCCGCAACTTACGAAAGAAAACATGTGAAGCTAAGTTTTGGTGCAGTCAAATTCAAAAATCAGTCAATTGTTAATTGTCACATTTATTATTAATAAATAATTAAATTAATTTAAATATATAAGATAAAAATGCTTAACATTGCTTTCCTAATATTCATTTTGTTTGTCTTTATTTAAATTAATTAATTTTTAGTGTTTACAATTTTTATATTTCATATTATATACAACATAATCAAAAATATATATGTCAAATAAAAGCATTTAACATATTTTAAAAGTGCTGCCAATTTCTTTTAATCAGACTTAATGTTATTTTTTTCCTACTCTTAAAGAAAAAAATTATGGCTACTGTTAAAAAAAAAACTAAAAATGTAGATTAAAAAAGAGAAATGAAAAGAAAGAACTGGATGAAAGAAGAGGAAAGTATTTAATTGAAGTATTTGCGGAAAAAAATAGTAAAAATATTGGACGGCAAGAAATAAAGAAAGGACACAGTTTATGAAATAGTTCGCCAAGAAATCAAAATCGGAAACATAGCTATTTTATAAAAGAGTTGTAATCGCATTTCTCGTAATTTTGTAAATTTTTTAAGGGATATTCCTAAAAACTTCATTGTTGAAAAGAATGAAAATTTTGTTGCTGTAATTCACTATTGTTCAAAAACCTTTTTATTAAAACCATAGTTTCTACTAAGAAAATAGTTTCTTTAAAATCAATCAAGTTTGCAATTAAGTGTAATACATTTTCAGTTCATAAATCTGGGGTAACTTTTTCAATCGAGATTCACTTTTAGTGCAATTTTCATTTTCAAGAGATTACTTTATAATGAGATATAACCAAGATAGGGACCCTATTCTGAAGTATTCCCGATAAAGGTCTTGCATACAAACGGTCTGGCGGTTTGGTGTACCTTGTAAGATTCAGCTATCAAATAATGTTGGGACTACCCTAAATATGTTTGATAGGAGCACAAAATTCGAGCAAAAAATGATAGATCGGATACAAATCTAAATTTGTCATTCGAAAACGATATTGGTCTTAAATTTTTACTTCTTACATAGTTCTATAAAAAATCAATGTTATATATTATAATAATATGTATTATATCATAATATAATATAATATATGTGTATATAATATTGCAATATCAATTGAATTTATTTATTCATAATTAGGTTTAAAATTATGAAGTTAAAAAATATTTATATAAATTTAATTATCAGATAATAATATATTAATAAATTCATTTGTAAAAGTAAAAAGTTTTTGTCTTTTATATAAAATTTATCTTTGAAGTACTGTTGTGTTTACTAATTAAGATAACAAATTATTATAAATTTATATTATAAGTTTACATTATAAGTTTATTATAAGTTTATAATAAGTAAACTAATTTATAAGTAATTTTTATGTACTTATATTGAATTTAAATATATTTTTAATTAAGCTTCAAATATGAAATTAAAATAAATCTATTTAATTAAAATCAAACAAAATTGTAATATTTTCAATTAAAAATTTTTCATATCAAAACCTATACCCAAGAAATACTCACAATGCTCTTTTCTCTTATTCAAGCGAAAATTTCTTTTAAGTTAGTTTTCATACAGAAATGATGTATGCTTCTATTGTATTGAAATAATCTTGTATGGTTTGAAATTAAAAAATCTAATAAGAATTTAACCAAGTAATTTTTCTCAGTGCATTACACTATTGTACACATTTAATGAGTTTATGGTGTAATGCAACAAAATGTGAGTGTCAAGATCGAATGGTGTTGCCATAGCGTTCAGATCTGTAAAATATACAAAACAAAATATTTAATAAAAGTATTTAATATTTTTATAATACGTAGGTAAAACTTTATTTAAATATATTTATTTTTTTATTTCTGCTATTTAACTTCATAAGTTCTTATTTTTCTTTGTTTTTTTTTTTTATGTTAATATAAAAATAAAATATAACAAAATATATCTCGTCGAATAATAACATAACGTAATAAAAAATTCTTTTTATAAATTTTAAAAAATATAGTAATTGTAATGATAGTAGTTTCTCCAGAATCCAATTATAAATATCTAATAATTATTTTATAAATTTTTAATATAACAAGACAAATGGAATAGGTGTTATCCGTTTGTTTTTATTTTGGAAGTCAAACTTATTCCTTAGTTTTTAATCCTTTAATTTTTAATCAACTCTGACTGACAGATCTTCTATCATGCTAATCCAGAAAATGTGTGTTTTTACATAGAACTTTAATTAACTTTAATGTAAAAAATATATTTTCAATATATTTCTAAAAACTATAGAAAAGAAATAATTTATTTATAATATTTCTTTTTGTGTGTGTAGGGTATTAAAGAATTTATTTTTATATTATTATTTATTTATTTAGCAGGATCATATGGACTTCATAGCATATCACATTTGTGTAGGTGATTCTAAAAATCCCAATATTCATATAAAAAACTCTGTATAGTACAGAAACGAACCACAGTCATGAAAAGAAGAAAAAAATATAACAGTATTTTCAAAATTTACCAGTATTAGTGGGTAGTACATTCCTGACAAGTCAGTTTGGTGTTGTGAACATTTCACTTCATACACAGTATATGTTTTTAAACGCACATTTTAATTATATTGAATCATAAAATATTTGTTTGTAGAATGTTTTGTCTACAATTTATCTTTTGAATCTTTAAATTTTGTAATGGAAGATTATAATGACAGAAATAATTAGAATACTGTCTATAGAAGCTTCGACTAAGTAGCTAATTCATAGGTATGATTGCGTATTCTTTTAATAAAATGTTAAATTTACATTTTTACCGTTTTTTAAAAGATAATTTTATATCTTGGTAAATTGAATAATTTGGTACCTACCATTATGTTTTGGAAGACCACCTTTGGGTTTGTATTGATAGTTACAGAATATTACAATATGAGTGAGGTTCGTATTATTTTAGTGGTTTTCGGGCTAGTGTGTTTTAGTAAGCGCAATTGTAGGTATGTGGACGATTAACTATTTATTTGAAAATCATAATACGTGATTAAATATCATCTTTAATGATTTTTTCCGTAGCTATTAGAAAATGAAATAAACTGCATCACATCAGCTTCGTTACTGTTTAGCATATGCGCAATGTATATGAAATGTAATAGGAATGTTGATTTCAGTGGACGTATGTCACCTGCATGAAGTCCACTTGAAAAGCATATTAATCATCCGAAAATACAATGGGCATTTAAAGAATAACGTGGAGTAAAGAGACAATACAATGTGCATTAAATCAAAGAATGTGTTCTGCATATGAAAATAATGTAGAACAAGGACACAATAAAATGGGCGTCAAATCCATGAATGTGTTCTACAATAGGATTAATATGAAACAAAGAGGCTTGTTAAAAAACACTTATCCACTTTAGCTTATATGAAGCTAAATATTTATCAACTGAAACACACTCTTAAAAGTTAGATTAAAACATATTAAAACTATATATGGATTATATTTTTCTTGCCTCAATCGTTTTGCATGAGCTGATGAAACATTATTATTTAAATATTAAACAAATCACCATACATGAAAAAATATATTTTATTTCGCCATGCGCCTCAGACATATATATGCGAGCATATAGTTTTTGATAACTCTAATTGTACATATATAAAAGTTTGATTTATATGTCCAACAATATGTTATGAATTATAGTGCTTAAAATATTAATTCTTTTATTGTTCTTACAGTACAAGATCAAGAAGAATTCGATCTATAAGAATTTGTTAAAACTTAATGCAATTTATTTTAAATAAATAATACATGAACAAATAACGTATATAGCAGATACTTTTAGTGAATTGATGTTTTCTGCAAAAATAATTTACAACTTTCCAAAAAAAAATCAATATTAACTCTAAAATTTTATAATTCAAGTACGAAAACATTCTAGGCATTGAATTTTGGAATGTTTAATGGGTTTGATTATTATTAACTTACACAGTTATTTATGGTTATTGTTGTAGCCAGTAAGAATTTACTTTTGACTCTCTTTTGGAAGTGCTGATTAGCAATTGGTTGTCAGCTCTGGGGCGCAGGCCCTGCTGTTCTCGGAACCTGGTTATCTAATCAACAGTTACTGTGATAACTTTACAGATCAATTTGATCGCTGAATTTATACTTGTGAATACTTGTCTGTATAGCTTTAAAATCTTCCATTATATATTAAAGCGAATACTAAATAGAAAGTTTTCAGTGATCGCTTCCATGCTATCTCAAATCTTTTAGATATATCAAATGAGTTCCTGAGACACACTGAGATATGTATTACTTGTATTAAAAGGTTTAACTTTCCATTTAAAGTTAAAAAAGACTGAGAAATTATTCTTTATAGTATAGTTTCAGTTTTCTCTATTCGTTCGCTCAACAAATTTAGCTCAGTATATGTAAAGCGCAGGGTGCAAAGGTAAGTCAGCGAGACCAACTTCAAAACGCACAGTTCAGTTGATTGCATAGCATTCAACTTAACTCCGCCCATAACTTTGCGCTTGTGTTGATTTTCGAAAATACTTGATACTGCTTAAGTATAGGAGAACAAGACACCACCCCGTTTGTACAATCAGCTAAATAAAAGACAATTTTCTTATTTTTATAGAAATTTTTTTGTCTTTTATTACAAAATTGAATTTATATAATGGGTGAATGGGCCGCTGTATGGTATTGTTGGCATTGTTTTGGTGCTGTTGGATAAAGTAGACTTTGCTCTAGCGTGTGCTCCCGTGACTATGGCTATTATTATTATTATCATTATTATTTTATATAATATTTCTGTGCTTACTGAATGGCGTAATGCTGTAGAATTTAGATTCTTTATTTTATTATGGTACTTAAGGTCCCTAAGCAGTGTGTTTTGTTTCGCATGTGCTTGTGTGCGTAAGCGAGATGAAGTTACTTTTCAATTGCATTTGTGCAATGTGCCAAGTGTATGAAGATGGGAGTACGCAAAAAGCAGCAACTTGCACGCACACACACACGTACACTGGTGAGAGCAATAATAATAATGAAAGCAATAAAGAAATAACCAAAAGCTACACTAGCAACACTAGAGCTATTCCTATTAAGAGCGGGAGAAGAGAGCAATTTCGTGTGGGTGGTGAAAGGCGGTTATTTGACTCGTGACGTTCAAAGAGGAATTTATTTGGCATATCATTTTTGACAACTCAATTTATTTTTATTAGTTTCTTCTCCCCTGCGCTGTTCAACTGGAAGGAGTAACCGCCTTTCTGTCGCCATCGTCAAGTGTATTTGTTACACATTTTCACCAATTCCACTCAGCGTAAGTGAATTTCAGTTAATTTATTATTGGGAATTATTGCCTTTATTGTTATTAAGTCTCTTTGGCTGATTGTTTACTGCTTTGCGTTGTTTGTTCGTTCGTTTGTTTGTTCGTTTATTTGTTCGCTTGTTTGTTTGTTTATTCATTTAACCATTTTAGGTTATCACTTTACAATGGCTACGGTTTTATGGAAGGCATGCGGCGGGGTCTCCTGCAATTACGAAATTAGGTTCTGATTTCCTCAACTACCAACTAATAAGGAATTTTTTATTTTTATTTATTCAGTTTCCTTCTGTGTGTGCTCCTAGAAGGATTAAATGGTTTTTGTCAAGTAAGAGCGATGTATGGAAAGTGTAATTCTGACACCTTGATAAATGAACTCTTTTTCAAGTCGGAAAGGTTCATTATTTAGGAAAATTTATTTTGGATTCTAAGAACATTACATAGATAAAAGATAATGATGTGAAGAGATATACTCGTATTAGTTGTATGTTGTTATTTATTTCATAACAACATACAAAACAAAGTCGGGAATTGGGAAACGAAGCAACAGTGAACAATATCCATAAATTCTGATAAACAAACAAAAAGGTTAACCAAAAAAAAAATTTAGTTCTATAATATCCCGCCTATTATGGGTTCATTCCAAATCTATTACCGCACAAGATTACTTGTACCATATATACGAAACCCTTTATCTTGTCATCGATCTATCACATCTCCGTAAGGAGCCATTACATAGAAGATGATTATATTCCTATTAAGAGTTGCGCCTTTTATAGCCAAACATACGCATGGTTATATCTTTGCCATCAATCTACCAAATCTCGAAAGTGAGCCATTGCATGAGTCTGTTGAAGAGGGGAGTTTATGAGAAGGTTGCGCCCTCTATAGCCAAAAAAAAGAATGGCTATATCCTTGGTATCGATCTATTAGATCTCGAAAGAGAGCTATTGCATGAGTGTGCTGAAGAGGGGAGTTTATGAGACGGTTGCGCCCTCTAAAGTTATACGTATGCATGCCTATATCTATATATCGATCTATAACTATAGTTAATGAGACGGTTGAGCTTCCTAAATAATTGTTCATAATATAAAAGAGGGTCATGAAATAATAGAATACTTCTCTTCAATATCTAACGGGTTCACCATGTATCCAAAGGGGAGCAAGATGGATTGAAGCCACCACCCAAAATGAATTGCAGACTTAAATGCATGCATATATATTTATTATTATTATAGTTTTATGATTGTTCAATAAAGCCCTTAGTAAGAGAGCCGACTTGAATGATAATTTTTGATATTTCTGAAGCTTTTGACAAGGTCTGGCATGATGGCCTGTAAAAATGTCATCTAGGTGTTCCAGACAGGCTAACTAAGATCATCAGCAGCTCCCTATATGGGAGGTACTTTCGCACGAAAATCAACAGCGCTCTCTCGTCAGTCCGAACTATAGAAGCAGGGGTTCCGCAGGGATCACCGATCTCCTCCACAACATTAACAACATTTATATGTCTGATATCCCAATGTTAGGTCCCTCGACTCTGGCGTTATATGCTGAAGTGTATGCTATACTCGGATATATGTGCTCTCAACATAACTAACACACTTCAAGAGTATATAAGCCTCATCCTGGAGTAATTCCAGAAATGGAAAATAAAAATCAATAATGAAACCACTAAGGCTCTGTTTGTTACGCGTAAGTGAAGACAGAACCCGTCGAGAGTGAGAATGGGAGATATGGTAATAAACTGGGAGGATGGCATAATATGGCATCACGTTGACAGACTTGCCAACACCGCGTTATCGAATCTCAGAATAGTTACAGGCTCCTCGGGGTGGGATGCAGATCTGAGGTCAATTATTGCTTAGTCTGATAAAGTGATAAACAATAATCCAGTCAAGGCGTAGGGAGGAATTTTGAAGAAACCTTACAGTTAATAGAGAGTAAAAGTGCTCAAGAGCACATATTTGAGAAATATATTTTTAAGACTCCAGAAAGCTTTATAAGTTAACTTCGTTCGGACTGCGGCCTTAAAGACTGGTCAAATTTAGGCTAAATGACCTAAAATAATAAAACAAAATGTTCTTTTTTTTATAAACCTTTTCCTGGGTTTAGACGACATTGTTATTATGGCCGCCATATCTACCAGTTAATACTATTGAAAATTATTTTTATGTATATTCCTAAAAACATTTTCCCCACAACTATAAATGTAACATGAGATTTATATATCCGACGAAAAATGATTCTCTCTCTCCTTTATTATTTGTTTTGTACTGGCCCAGTTCAACCCACAAAGGAGTTGAGGGTCTGTAAAAGCAATTTAGATGTAGTTCTGGGTAGCTCATCAGCTTGTTCATTTCCCAAAACTCCTCTTAGAACAATTCATAGCGGTATTCGCAAAAATTTAAAAGTCCATTATCTCTCTCAAATAAAAAATTTTTCCTTTGCAGTAAGATATGTTTTTATGTAATGTCGTACTATATAGTTAAATTTTTTTAGTAATTCACTATGTTAAATTTTAAATGTTAAGCAATCTTTTTCGATATAGTTAATTGAGATTACGTTCCTGTCATCCATTAATATAGTATTCATGAAATTTCCGGCATTAGTTTCCTTAGAAGCTGTTTCACCTTAATAATGAACTATTGTGCTTATTATTTGATCACCGGTGTATACTGATGGATCGATATTCCATTAACAGAAATGAATCTTTGTAAAAAGTATAAACCGTTATAATTTAATGATCCTAATAGAGTCTTTGCAAAATGCATTTGTAGTTTTTGTTCAAGATCAGTTAATAATCATCCAATCTGCTAAAGGTTTTTTCGTGTCCAAATCTTTATGCAATGTTTTCCCATTTGGCAAATTTCTCTTATTCTATTCAGAATTTTTGGATACAGTTAGAAAGTTCTGGAACATTGATCCAAGCCAGACTTACACTCCTTACTTTTCTCAATCATATCAATCTAGCATGTCTTTGCAAATGGATCCAAATCAGACGTATACTCCTTACTTTACTCAATCATAGTAATTTAGCATGCTGTTGCATATATTTGTGATATTTTGATATCCCACATAAACTAAGGTGGATTTCTTAGTATCCAGATATAGCTACCTTATTATCTAGTTTGAGATGAACTGCACGACTAATTCTAAGGAGTTCGATCATTGGACACATGCGTTATCTTTATTGTAATATACCTAAGTGGTTAGAGCATATATTATTGCTCTTCATATTACTCGGTAAATCAATTTAAACTGGTGTACGACGTCAACATAACTCTCTACAGGTTCTTTATGCAGTTTTAACCGATTCGATTAGGTAGTTTAAAATGATATGTTCGACCGATTCTAAGGAATTTGATCTATGGTAGTATATGTCACCTTTATTAAAATACACTTAAGTGGTTGGAATATGGAACATAAATGGTTTCATACTATTCTGTGAATCGTATGGTAGTTGTGAACGCTGTCCACTTGGTTCCATACAGATTGCAACAATTATACTTTATCAGAGTGAATGTTTCGAGTTAAAATTTTAAGTTGAAGGCAATTAATTAAGTGCGTGAAGTGAGAGTGGAAGAGTATGCGTAAAGAAGACATACTGAGTGGATGAGCCAAGTGGGATAGTTTAATATGCGCCCAAATAAAGCGGGTAATGCAAGTAATGCGAGTAATGGCGGTAAGACGAAGGAAACGAACATAAATATTGGTAATGTAGCTAAGAGCCGCCGTAATGCGTGGCAATTTGTCAATTTTACGGTTGTACTTTCGCATTTTCCGCTAAGAGCATCAATAAAACCGCAGCGTTGCTTTGGAAGCTCACATCCGTTACCGTCTTCCTCTCGTCAGTTCACCAAAGAGTTGAAGTGTTTATTTTTATCCTTTGGTGCATGGCTGTGCTTCGGCTTATGTCCTCATTAACGGGGTGCTGCGAAAAACTGAAAGACTTGCGGGGCAATTTGCTGTCATTTGATTTCGGTAGTAAAATTTATGGCCATTTTGTAGCGATGGTGCGCTTACACGTGCGATGGGAAGGAAGGAAGTAGGCAGCAGCAGCAGCAGCAGCTACCAACATGTTGTAAATGTTGAGTATAAACTGCAGGATAGCAGTCAGCCACGATGGAAGAAGAAGTTGTGGCACCGATTCGGGACAAAATGTAAGCAATTTGTAAATTAATAATGCCAATTGGCAGGCAGTATATGTATTTCGTTACTATCCAACTGTGCAGCCCAATCTATTATATATCAATTCGTTACGTTCTTCATAAGGGAAGAACGTAAGAACGTAACGCAACACAGGCTTGCCTTGTGCTTAGGGTTTTATTACGATGATTATTATTATCATTTTTTATTTAAGTACTAAATTTGCAAATGGTGCTCCAAACAAATAATTGCTACCACTGCTACCACTGCCACCACAGCATGCGTCCTCCAGTTGAGCTGGGTGTGATTGTGTGTTTGCGAGGAGTGAATCGTTGGTAATAATTTAGTGGTCCCATTCTTGGAGTATACATAAATAGACTGCCTTTACAAACTACAGGCAGACTGCGGAACTTTTTGCGGATTAAAATTAATTATTTTCCATTAAACCAACGAATAATATAACAATTTTCTTGAAAGGCAATTTAGCTAGTCAAGTGCCCATATAAATTACATCAATTTAATTCCTCCAACTTCCTTATAGAGGAGGAGCAGTAATACGAGTGATTGCCGGAAACGACAGAACAAAATGGATCTTAGCACCAAACTGCGAGCGCAAGGCAGGAAAATTCAAATAAAACACAAATAAAACATGCTTCGAAGTGGGAAGGCGCACTAAATTTTTAAACGAAGAATCGCATCCATTCAGTCCTTCTGTTCTGCTCAAATGTAACATATATTGTGTTTGTGTGTGCGTGTGTGCGTGTCTACCTAACCTTAACTCGTTAAGTATTTTGGTCTTATTTAATAGTAGCGAGTAGCGAGTAGTGGTAGTAGTAGTAGTAGTGGTGGCAGTGATGGTAGTGGTATGGTAAGGGTGCCAGTTGCAATGGTGGTGAATCAACTAAAACGCCCAGAAGCGTTTTTTCAAATGAAAGAGGGACGGGGAAATGCAGAACGGATGGCTGAATAATAGATGGGCAGCAGCAGTAAGCAACTTAAGGAAAGCTTATCAATTTACGCGCCATGTAACAAATTTTATTGGTAATGTGGGGGTGGAGTAGGACCAGGCAGGCAGGCAGGCAGGCAGTTCAACGGTACTATGTATATATATTGCAACGAACTATAATAAATATATAACGAAAGAAACGAAGAAATAGGTGCAGGTGGGAATAAAAAAAAAAATTTAAATGGCCACGTTCATAAAAATATGATGTCCTTAATCATTTAATACTCTTGAGAATGCATACAGTAATTCCAGAAATCATTTCTCAATCACTACTTAGACCCATTTTTCAAGTTCTAAAGTTTGATACCTTTAATTTTTCTATTAGATAAATTTAAGTGAGTGAGATGTAGGTGTCTATAATGTACCCTATATGTACATAGACTTTTATTAATTTTTAGGATAAACACTGAAGTGTCGAATTCAACTTTTTTACTGAAGTTCTTTTAAAAATAAACTTTTTTGTTAGTAATGTAACTTTGAAATATTTTAACTCGAAAGCCTCTAGGGGTTTGTTCATTTGATTACAGAGAGACACCTTTTAACTGGGGGTTTGAGTGCAACAACAAGAAATAAGACGCGTTTGTCGGAGATAACTGAATATCGCCTTTGCTCAAATAGCGATTTTGCATTTAGTTAGATTTATTGTAATTGGCACGCCTTGTTCTGCAGAATTCAGTGTTAAAGATCTGTTAGTCGCAATGTTATGCTCTAAATAACAGCTAAATATTCTATGTGTTTTATTCTATCTATGTTTTATTTAGTTTTCTTTTGCTCAAACACTTCATATAAATCAGGGCTGTGCAGCTAGATAAGATCGTAAATTAAAAACATGTCACAGGCCGCACTAATATTAGCCATGGGCCTTGCTTGGTCAGCCCTGATTTAAATAATGACAATATTCATAATTATATTCTTATCAAATGTGTAAATCTTAAAATTCTATAAAGTAAATGCCTCCATCTGTTCACATCCCTCTCTATCTACTTCTCTCGATCAGATACTTTATTAGGCAATCGCAACACTCTCAATAAAATTCTCCTTGTCAACTTAAATTCTTAAATACCATTAAATGTAGATATCATTCACATTTTAAACGACATTTTTCGATCAATGCTGTAGTCTACCATGAATAACTCTACAATATAACTGACACTCTTTATTTTTCACGGTGTGGTCAAATTGAATTGCAATTTATCAGAAAACTTTACCATTATATTATTCACTTTATCATTACATACACTTCATCATTGATGAGATATATATTATTTATCATTTCTAATCATCACGATATGTGTACCTTCTCAAGAACTCTTGAATCGATGAATTAATGATTATCTATTCACGAAAACCATATCAATACTCTGATGTTTGTAAGTGATGAACTTGGCCTGCAAAATACTGAGGACGCTTCTCAAGAACTATCGTTCTGAATTAATGAGAAAGAGACCCACACGCTTCAAAAATATGGGTCTGCGAAATTTTTATCTATTCACTTAAACTAATATAGTTTGTCTGATGTTTATAGTATATAGTCTCATATTTTTTAGAGATGACCTGCAGGGTTGCTCAGCACCCATACTAAGAAGTTGAGCGGATTTGCAGTTGAGGATCGTTTAGAACATAGTGATCCGATTGAAATAAAGTGTGGAACATTATGCTCATTGTTGGTTGGATCGTACTTTGTGTAATGGTGTAGCATCTTGTTGAAACATTCACTCTCTTTCTCTTAAAAATTGTATTAACCACGAACTTGCAACTCTTGCCAAAAACTAACTCTTTTAAAATTAATTTTAAATATCCCTGCTAATGATCGGTATAAGGAAGTGAAATCCTTTTCTTTAATAATAACGTGCTGTGTTTTGATGTACAAACGCTTTTTTCTGATTCAAAAGAGCTCTTGTGGTTTTTCGCTCAAATATTGTGCGATCTTATACTATTAATATTTTCGAATACTACTAAGGACATTTCGGTAACACAATAGGCCAATAACCCTATTTTTGTAAAACAATAGATATTGAACGGTTTTAATATATCAAGATTTTTTTTAAAATATTTTTTTTTGTTTTTTCATATATTATTCATTATAAATGAAATATCAAAATAATTTAAAATTACAGAGAATTTTTTTTGGGGTTCCTCTTTGTTCTGCTTTCTGGCTACGTCCATGATTACAACGAGAAAATCAGTTCTTCTGGTGCACGTGGCATCTTCCGTTTTTTGAAGGCCTCCTTTTCGTCGCCTCTGCAAAGACTGTACCTAAATTGCACATTGAAACTATTTGATTACTTCTAATTATGTAAGCCATTGAGATATTGCGAACTCGTTAGTTCGTAGATACACAACGAATATGAGTTTCCCCATATTTCAAAATTTCCTGTTCTATTAATAAATTTTATTATTTTGAGGACAGATAATGAGTACAGATTTAATTCGAGAGATTATTAAATAATCCTTCAAAAATTTTACCAAGAATGAATTCGAAATTCACTGCAAACTCAACTATGTTCCTTCCTTTCCGTTTTTTGCAACTATAAGTAACCCGCAAACTTAAGCCAAGAAACAGAATACGAATGCTTGGAATAAATAAATTTTCCACACAAAAACAAATTATGGATATGAAAGAAAATAATTACTATAATGAACACTGGATGAACTTCATCCAGTTGACATGAGCGCCACTGCAAAGAACTACCAAAGCAAATGCTTGTGTGGCTCTATTGTGCGATTGTATATCTGCCACTCATACACTGTGTGTGTGTATGTGTGTCACTTTGTGTTGGTGTGTGTGTTACTGTGTGTGCCTGGTTGAGTGTTTGAAAAAACAAAGAAATAAAATAAAGCAAATGAAATGCTGATGCGAAGATTTAATAAATGAAATTGGTGTGTGATTAAAAACACAAAAACCTAACGAAATCCATCTAATCAACTTTTGGTCCCCTTACTCTACTCTTGTCTAGTCCTCTTCGTCGTCACTCACCCCATTTTCTCAACAAAACATTTACTTTGCAATACTCAACTGTTCCATTCGGTTTAGCACGATTGTGATGAGTTCGGTCGGTTATTTTGACTGTATATGTTACTGTTTCGCATTTCGCCTTTTGCCTTTTGCTTTTTGCTTTTTGCAACTGTAACTCCCAACCAATTACCGGAAGCAGCCATTTTATGGGCACCACGTGCAATGCAGGAGTAACGGTATGCAAGCAGCAAACGAAGGGCGCCAAATGGTGTTCAATCACAAAGTAAAAACCATTATGACAGAATGAACGAAATGCCATATAGAATAGAGCCAACTTGAGTTGGTGTTGGTGTTGGTATAATTAAACTAACAGTTAAACAGTCCAGAAAGGAGACTGTTTCGCAATAACAAAAGAGCGGTTCACAACAACAATGGACCGTTGTGCCACAATGGAGAAATCTCAAGTTATATCAAAGTAAATAATAAAAATAATTTAGGCAAAAAAGAAAATTTTGAAATTAGTGTAAATATTCTCATAATAGCAGAAAAAAAATGAAAAACTTAAATAAAAAAAATAAAATGAAGAGAAATAGTACGTAAAATATGTTTGAAATTGAGTTTAAAATTTATTCGCATGCGCAACCCTAAAAATACTGGGATATTTTTCTGAGGAATTCATTTTTTCTACACAAATAAACAAAATTAAAGGGCGGTCCTTGTGCACGTGCATATGAACCTTTGCCACTGTTTGCAATAGAGCTTCTGTCCAAACTCATTCCGTTCCTCGGTTGCTGAAAACAACCCTTCGATACGTAAGTGTATGGGTAGCATATACATATATGTTCAAATATGTGCGTGTGCGTGTGCATTGACTGGTCACCATACAAAATTTAACGAGTACCGTTATTGTTGCACTTTATACGGCCGTATAAGCAAGCACGGCTTTCGCATCCACCATTGCTGCTAGCCCCGTCTGTCCGTACGTCAACAAACGTTGTTGTGGCACGCAACGCACAACGAGCGAAAGCACAATTCAAGCTCGCTTGCTTCTTCGTACACTGGCACATACTCGGTTGTATGTGAGCAGCTCGTGCCCGCTGAACACTGAACGCTGACAGCTGACACAATTAGTTCAAATTCGAGCACGATGCAAGCCCGCTAGATCATTCGCATTGAAACTGCGACCGTGTTCGGTGGTATCATATGAAAACATCGTATCGAACATCGTATCGAAAAACGTTATTAATTTAGTGAATTACTTTACGTCTGATATCGGCTAACTTTGATACTTTAATAAGATTACGTAGGACAATATATATACGTCTGGGTTTGCCGCCGCTTTATTAAACTACCAGAATGTGCTGGTTTAATTGACGAATCGAACTAGTGTACGGCCGACCTCTTTCACTCTTTTATTAGAAAATTAGCGTTATCGGTGATATAAAAAGTGTTCGGTATACGGAAATTGATATATTACAGCGTAACAATAACAATAACTCCCTATGTGTGTTATAAAATTTTGGAAACTTATTTAAAAACTTTTGTACAATTTTCCACATGAAATCTCTTTGAAAACTTTGTAATGAAATACGTGTGTTGCGCTTAGTTGCCGCAAGTATATTGGTATCTCATAGATAGACAGGACAAAGTTTTCATTCCTGACTTTATACTGTGCTGTGATTATCGTTGCCCTCTACGCGTCTCTCAACTGCATTATCAAAATTTAACAAAGTTTTTCTAACAATATATTCGGTTCAAGAAGTTTACCTGTGTAAGATGCACAAAACTACTTTACGGTTTCGTAGCAGCACTTTTTTTTTTTTGGATAATTAAACTTTTTTTAAGTGTTGTTTTTGCTTAGAACTTCCAAAAAGGAACTTTGAAAATTTTTTGTAAAATTAAAAAAAAAATTGAGTACTAGAACAAGTGAAACAGTTACAATAGGTGGAACCACGCTGGCAACAACATACCACAACAATCTACAACACAGAAGCTGAGGCATAACGTCTGTATTAATTCGATCAAGAATTTTGCCGAACGTGTGGACGGGTTTCCCCAAGGAACCCGCCAAATAAAATTAGTCAAAATTTTTACGGACGGAAATAAGGTAGATATTTTTCCAAATTTAATTTTCTTATATATTTTCATTTTAATGAAAAGATATCCTAAGCATATTATAGATATTTTTAATTTAAATTAAAAAAATTTGATTATTGTGGATTATGAAATTGAAGTCAAAACTATTTAGCGGGCATATAGCATATCACATTTGCAATTATGACATAGAATAGGATAGATTTCCACATTTTCATTATCGTTTGGCTCATTCAATCATATTGGCTTATTATACTTCAAGGTTGGAAGAAAACAAAAAAGTTTACAAATATTTCCTTGATTTTAGTGCAGATTTTGAAAGAATCTCGAGAGGTGTTGGTTGGTTGGTTGGTTGCAGTGACAGGTCAGCTTTTCGCAGACCTCAACTAACGAATTTTTACCTTTTTTCTACCACAATCCTCGCAAGAAACCTTAAGGTATACAGAGGCAAAACAAATCCATTGAATTTAGCAACAGAGGCGTTACTTTATAAATTACGAAAAGTAATACTTTTAAGACAAAGTTTTTGGATGAATATACATAGATCAAAAAATAAACGACACAGAGCTAGATTTTTAAAATGTTTTCTCTATCTTCATTTTTCCATCCACCAGCTGTAAGACACCAAGAGATTTATAAATACGTCATTGATAAAAGTACAGATTTTAAAAGAATATTAGGAGAGGCGTTATCTCATAAATTGCCATATGTAACCATTTCAAGACCAAGTTTTTGGTTAAATTATAAATGTCAGAATAAAGAAGTTTTATAAATAAATTTAATATTGAAATAGAAACAATAGAAATAATATCAGATAAAACCCAAAACTTTCATACAAATATTTAATATCTACAATAATATGTTTATACCTATGGACTAATTTCCCGAATTTTCTTTTTCAATTAACTTTGAAAGAACACAAAACACAATCGTTTGGATTTTCTTTTAGTATTATTTTATAAATTGTATTTACCCAAGTTTATGTTCTTTTGAATTATTTGATACTTGGTGCCCAACTGCTCTAAATCTAACTTGATATCTTAACGATTTCTTAGATGTGGTCACTAAAATTTTTGTTTTCGTATATAATTCTTCCTTGATTTCTTGAAGAACTTATTTTCACAACATGTCCGATGTATCTCAATCTTTGAGGCTTAAAGAACTTATCAAAATTTTTATTAACACTTGATTTCAGTATTCCAAAAAACTCTATACTTTCTGATATCTGTTCGTAATGTGCTAAAAAAATGTTCAAAAATCGGTATCGAATAGTGGTATTCTTTCTATTATCTCCTATCGGACTTTATGTTTCCGAGCCGTAACAGAGTACCGGCCAAATCACATTTTGGTAAATAAAAAGCTAACACTAATGTTACTAGCCTCGATTTCAGAGAAATATACTCTATCAGGAGATGGAGTTCGATGTGTTATAAGAGTCTTTGTTTGGTAATCAAATCCTTAAAATTTGTAATTACGAAAAAAAGCAAGACTTGAACTTTTTTAAACAAACATTTTTATTTATTTATTAATAATGATAGTTTCGTTTATAAAACTAATACTAATATGTATAGATACAGCTCTGACAACTGCGGCATTAAGCTAAAAAAACATAATACCATGATGTCTAATAAGATGAGATCCCACGAACAGGTTTACAGAATTCAAAACATTATATCTGCAATAATGAGATACACTGTATTAATATCTGGAACTTTAATATATAAACTCAGTCTTGATGTTGGCAATAAAGAGATAGTATCAGTTGAAACCCAGACCTTTCATGTAATTGTGAAATATATATAATAATTCGAGTTTTCTTTTTCAATTAACATATAAAGAACTCAAAACCTACATCGTCTACATCGATGTCTACATCGAGATGGAATGAGTCAATCTCTTGGATTTTTTTCCAGTCTTTTTTAAAAATTTAATTAATCCAATTTTATGTTCTTTTGAGACACAGACGCAGGAAGGAGTTCAAATGAAGTTATATATTTTCGGTTTCTTTTCTCCAATATAAACACACATTTTTGCTTTTAAATATTTTTATAATTTTTGATTATTTTTTCACACCAAACACTTTCTTCTTTGGTAAATGCACTTAAGAGTGTAGAATTCAAATGAAAGATTTCATCTTCCTGATAAGGACATTTAGCAGAAGTTTTGAATGTTTTGTTTTCGAATGTGCGCGAAGGATGTGTAGAACTACTCAAGGCTCATGGTTAATACTTCACGATGAACCACACGATAAGAGGCAAAACTTGAAAGGATAATTAAAATTATTTGCAGTGAATATAAAAATTCTTTTATTTCTTTGGAAATTAAATTAAGTACTCTTCTTTGACATTGACAGTGGAACAAGCGTACATAAAAAGAAGTGTGATATTCAATCTTCAATGATTCTCAAATTATGGAATGTAGTACGCGATGGGAAAAAAATTGTTTTAATTTTGAGAATTTTAGGATTTCTTGAGTGATCGGTGAGAGTCTTAAGCCATTAGCTATGTATTCTAATGTGAAAATACCGTGGATATATATATACAATATAAAATGTACTCTATATCATACTCAATCATATGATAAAGGCAGTGGACCATGCGATGATACAAGTTAAAGAACTATAAAAAACACCAATAAAAGCGACATGAGATGCTGGAGCGTGAACAAAGAAGTATCTCAGAAGAGTGTGACCTATACATATCAATAATAAGAACTAAGACTATGTATAATAAAGTTATACATTAGTTAATAATTAATGAAATATTTGATATATTAAATATATTTAATATAATAATTTGAAATAAAACAAACCTAGTAAAAAGAATAAGACTATATATAATAAAGTTATACATTAATTAATATATATTAATACATTTTTGGAGTTAATTACGGAATGATATTTTTATTCGGTTTCACGTTTCGTTCTATTCTCATGATTTTATTTATTTTCTTATCTACGTATTAAATTAACAAAACTGTCGTGTGAATGCTGATTTAAACTGGATCTCCGTATCGTGAATACGTTTTTTATATTAGTTGATAAAACCTGCTTGTCTGTTTCTCTGTTAATATGAAATATCACAAATAAATTTAAATAATGGAGACAGTTTTAATAAATATGCAAAAGTAAGGTGATTATTGTGTTTTTAGTTTATTATATGGGAGTATATTTAAGAACATATAAATGAAAACTGATGATTGTTAGTTAAAAAAGTAATAAGATACAAATAGTATAGAAAGCATTTCTATCTTATATATAGGAACTCGAAAAAAATGTGTGTTCCACGTAATTCACTTAGTTTTGAATTTTTTTTTAAATGATAATAAATTGATTTGTTTCAATAAATATACAACGAATATTTTTGAAAAATTTTACAAAAAAATAAAAATCTTTTGAATATTTTACAAAAAGTCTAAGTGAAATAAAATTAAACATTTGAATTATTCCAAGATCATTATTTTATTATAGCTCTACGAGCTTTAACATTTGTTATCCAGGACAACCTTTGTTGGACTATTGTATTTTGCCTTATCTGTAATCACTAATGGATAACTTTTACTTCACGTATATCTAGAAAAGGCAATACCTTCATATCTATTAATAAGAAATTCTTAGGAAACGTAGATATTTATGTGTGACTGTCATATTCCTTTATTTGAAACTTTTTATCTCACCCTATCTATAGTCACTCTACGTATTTCGTATTTTTAACTATATTCAGAAAAGCCCTAATACCTTAATGTCTGACAAATTCTAAGAAAAGGTAGACATCTATGTATGACTGCTCTGTTATTTTATTCGAAACCGTTGCACTCAAGATCTAAAAAGCTAATAGTTATAGTCAAGCCATATGTATCGAGTGGAATTCCTAAGAATTCTTGAAACATTTTTTAGAGGTCACAAAAACAAGAATAGGGAATGTGTTTGAGAGTATTTCATCTTTTTGCTCTAATGTAATCACTAAATATAATACCGATTTTGGTGATTTTTAAGATCCATAAGACAATGATCGATATTGTTAAATCTGATATGAGCATTTTCAAGTTAATATGTTTACACCATACGTTGAAAGAAAAATTTGTTGGTAGAATACACCATCGTTGCAGCTTCTGCAGTTATACATAGTATAAATTATGTAGGTATGCCAACTTTCAGAACAACACCTTGCATTGATATAGCTGATAGGAGAAAGGTGGCGTTGTTCTTTTCTGTTGTTGGGAAAAATACAAAAAACGAAAAATGCAACCGTGTGGAATAGGAAAGAAGATATAGAAGAAATAGAAAAAGAGGAACCATAGTATGAGCATAATGATTTGATAATGATAAATACAATTAATAAAAATGCTTAATGACTTCCTCTTTTTTCTTTGCCGGTATCTGAATTGTATGAAAAAAAATGATTAGCTGACTTATTAAGAAATTTGCAGTAGTTGACAACTGGCTTTATATTTTAAGTCATTGTGTTTAAGTCTTAATGTTTAAGCCTTAATATCCCTTTAGCTATAGGTATTAGTGTCTATTAGTGTATTAGGTATTAAAAATCGGGATGCACACAGGATACTTAAGTAACTCATTTAAGATTATATAAGTCATACAAAAAGTTAGTCAGAAAAAGTTATTTTTTACACTAGGTGGACTATAAAAATCGGGAAGCGTACAGGCTAGACCAACAACCCATTTAAGATTATATTAATCATACATACAGTTGATCAAGAGGAGTTTATTTAGCGGTGTCCATCCATACGACCTTCCATTTGTAAGCCAGTTCATCTAACTGTTTGTTTACCTAATAGCTTTTGATGCATTTAACGGCAAGATGCTGATCACTATTTCGTAATTTATATATTCACAAAATATTGGTCTCACCCGTGCGACCTGTGGAGTAAAATTAGCATCACTTTCTCTGTATTACGTTTCTCGATTAGGTTCTATACATAAGAAAGAATATATAAATCATGAAACAAATAATACCTCTACAAACAGAATAGTATTGAAATTTAAGAATTAAAAATAAAAAATGTAATTAATTAGTTCAGCTGGTTTATGATTTCGTTTTAATATAAACACAGCAAGTGAATTTTTTAATAAAACTTTCAAAGCAATTTAACAAAATTCAAAAAATTTGCGAACATAAAAGTCAAGTACGGCTTTGGCAGGACCCGTGTTTGATTCCTGGTACTTGCAGTCTGAATTAAAAAAAATTATTTACGAATAATGAAATACAAGAATTATTTCCAAAACCATTGGTGATGGGTATTTGGCAATACTCGAAACTGTTGTATGATCAGTCAAAAATTCAATTAATTAAAATAATATAAAATAAAATTTTTGTTGTTGTAGTTTCACTACTGCTCGAATAAAACCTCCTTACGTAATTTTCTTATAAAATTTTTTTTTCCGAAAATACTTTGACTAATCGATCGAAAAATGGTAACGAAGATGAAGTAATCCGCCAAATGAATATTATATATAAAAGGAATCTTAAATATAAAAAAAAAATTATGTGCAAACCACATAAAATTTAAACATTTTAAAGTGTCCAACGAAATCCAATCAAAAACCCTTCGCTGATTAACCGAAACCTGTAAAAAGCCAAAAACTAATCAATTGAATCCAGTTTGAATAATTGACGATAATTAAAAGAGTCCCGACAACAGCTGACAGCAGCCATGGGGCTTGCAATGCAATCCAAAGCGCTGACGATGCCGAAGCCGATGTCGATGCCAATGCCGAATACAATTTTGAACACGATTGCAGCAAAAAATTTGCTGTATTTGTTGTATTTGCTGCACAAATTGCCGTTTGCCGCATACTCGTACCATAGAAAAGTCTGCTTTCATACAGACATGTACCAATACACTCAGATAATATCAAACAAACAACAAAAAAAAAATAACTCCGCACATACTAGCGCACACAACTGTTTGGCAATATATACATACATATTTGCTTCATACATATAAAGCAATAACGTTTGGTTGCCTGTGCATGCGGTAGCACCGAGTGTATTGCATTGTATCGTCACGTCGAAGGAATGTGTGAGAGAGAAAGACACACACCAATACAATGCAAAGAGGACGAGAAATCAATGACCAATAATTTAGCAAACGAATCCGAAAAGCGCCCGACCAAGAAAAGTTTTGCAATTTAAACGTTGAATATTTGAATGAATCAATGAGTGACTGGTAAACGGGATAGGGTATAGGGTACGGCTTGCGGGGTGCGGGGTGCGAGGAACAGCGATTCGCGAATGGCGGCTAATGGCTAATGGCTGACGGCTGACGGACGGTGGTCAGTTGTCAGCGGGTAATAAGCGCTTCGTATTGGAGAGCATATAGTGAGTTGTATGGAATAAATTAAATTGATAAACCACAAATTAATTGGATAGATGCAGCATTAGCATGGGTGGGGACATCGCTGTAAGCGAGATATTTGCGCTCCCGTCTTGATATCGGCTCGTGTGTCGCCGGCACAAAGTCAAATTAAAAAATTCTGCTAAAATTTAAATTGCTCTAAATTAATTATTCTATCATCTTGCAGGCCCAACTGCTGAGGCTTGCATAGATTAAATTCTCAAATAAATTAAAAATTAATATAACTAATTGTCAGTTCCAGTAAGCATTCAGTTATGAGAAGTTAATTATAAATTTATTAACTGAATATTTAATAATAATAACTGTCCTTATTTAAACATTTAATTATGAGGAACATTTTTTTGCAAGATGTGTTAATAATTATAATTGATTTGAATTGATTCTTTAACGTGTGTGGTCAAAATGACATTTTTAATTAATTAGCAGATATAATTAAATAAATAAAAGTCCTTAATTGTATTTACTACAGCAATTAAGTTGCACATTAAAAATATCCCCATTTGACATGTTAATATTTTTATTTTATTTTATATATGAAATACAACTTTTAAAAGTGCCAAACAGGTTATGTCGATTATTTCAACCACAAGAGCGAGACGATGGCTACGACTGAGACGGCTATGTTCAAAGGAATAATGCTTAAAGTACCAGAATAAAGGAAAAATGAAAAATATATTACTTTGATTTTACTTCTCTCAAATTGTATGCTCTTTTTCTAGCGAATAACTATAGGAAAATAAGTCCAGAATAATGACAACTGCATTGGTGCGGCTTAGTCATCTAAAGTGCTATTATATGTACTTGACTGATATGTACTTGACTGTCACAATCCAGACAATGAGGCCAAACAAAAGATCATAAGTTAATAAAGTTTTGAGCTTTCAGTGGAACGGAGCACTACGATTATACTGAGTCCTACGAGATGGCAACCGAGCTCAAATAATAAGTCTTTTCCTAGTCCAGATCAATGCCAGACAGTCACAGAGAATATGACTTTTCTATTATCTTTCGAAAGAAAGGACAGAAATATGAGATCGAGCTAAAGATAGAAACTGGAAGAAGCAATTGTCTCTATAATATTTATTATACAACAAAATTTCTTAAATTAGTACCACGACTATAGCACTATTGTGAAATTAAAACTCTTTTAACTACATTGTTAACTGATATCGCTAAGACCCTAGGGTGTAGTCTCAACACATAAAGTCAGTTATACTTATCTAACATTGAAAGAGGATTCATGAAAATAGTAAAAATAATGCTTAATACTTAATACCAATTGTCAGCTCAATTTAACATATTTATTGTTATATATTTTATAATAAGTAGGTATATGTGGAAAAAAATAAGTTATATAAATATATTAAAACTAAGCTTTTGTGGCTCTCAATTACATCAAAAACAAGTAATGCAAAAATCTAGGGATCTATTTACCTATTTATGTGATTGACTCTGTAACTCTATGTAAAGAAAAATAAAAAAAATTAAAATAAAAAGAATAATAAGAAAAATAAAAACTGAAGCTATAAGTAATAAGGTTTTGGACATTCACTGGAGCTGAGCACTACGATCATAGTAAATTTTACGTAGCTACAAGCGCTTACAATAAACCTTAGTTTTAAACCTAGGGATAGAACCTTTGAGCTACGTAGCCTGCTATTGGTCTAGATCAATTACAGATTATATGACTAGAGTCTTATTTTTTTTAAGACAAAAATATTATTCGTCACTTGCAACTCAGAATTCGTTGGTGACGTATTTTTTTTAGCTGCCTAACCGATTAAAAACATCTCTGATTTTTTTTGTACATTTATAGTTCTTAATTGCTGCTTATTTCATTAGAATTTTTAATAATTTTACCGAGCGTGGCTTTCATTTAAGCAGTGAGATCTGATCGCTAAGCAGCATCCGTCTTCATTTCAGTGCAACACTTCTGGCGTGATTTGCATTAGATTGTCGTTAGTAATCAACGTAATTGTTTTTGAATTCGTTTGCTGGCTCTTGGCTGTTGATTATTAGACGTTGGATATCACTCAACAGTAGTGAATCGACCGTCGACCGTCGATTGTTGACCGTCAACCGTTGCTATAACCATACCCGTAGTCAGACATGTTTTTTTAAATTTAACTGCACATTTAGTTATGTGTACTTCGGTCAGAGATGCAAATTTGCATCAATTGAAGATAACGAATTCAAAGAATATTTAATGACTGTCGACTGACACCTTTACACTTTGTGCCACTTGTTTGGATAGATTAAAATTTTCTATTTCAGTTTTGAGCTTTAATATGTTAATAATAATAAACTTACTCTAAATAGCAAACTTTAAACGAATAATATTCGTTTAGGAGGCTTGTCGGAAAAAACGTCTATTTTAATTTTCCGAAACCTCTCCAAAAGAACTGACTAAGATTCTCACTTTTAAAAAGCAATACCTAAGATCCTTACTATTACATAGTTTTTTTTTACTGATCTAATATTTTCATTTCTTCCAATCTCTACTTCATAGTAATGACAGATATACTCTTACCACATATCTCAAAGTGGAAAAGGGAATGTATTCGTCTATTACTTTAGATACTTTAAAACGTTTCATAACTTTATATTGTGACCTTTTTTCTTGTATTATCTAAAGGTAGCGACGTCAAATTTGGTATTTTCTCTTTTATATTTTCAAGATCTGAGTTTTTGGCACTATTTATCAACAAATGCTTTCATAAAAAGTAGAAAATCTAAACTATATACTAACACTAAAAACAATGTTAAAAAAATGTAGTCCTTTTTTATGTGAAGGTGTGGACCAGACTACGTTTATAGGCTTATCAGATTGGTTCATTTTTGCTTGAATGTGATATTCTCTAGTCCAATCATAACGGGTCATTACATGAGCTTTTTTTTTTTTGTTTTTTTTTTGCTTCCCTTTATTATACAACTGCCAAGATTTAGCATTTAGTAATTTAGTATATATTTTTACATAATGGAACTTCAATAATAATAATTCAAAAAGAAGATTAAGAATTACATGAGTGAACTATTAATAGTGGATAAAAAGAAAAAGAAACTTTTCTTTAAATTAAATAAATTAAATATTATAAAATAATTAAAATAATAGATAGATGATATAATAAATGAGTCAATTAAATAGACTGATATGAATTTACTATGAATATATTAGTTAGATTACACTAGTTTACAGCCAAAAATTTCCAAAGACGGGACGTATATTTTCTATAGGGAAATTTTCCGTAGAACTCGAAAATCATAACGATTTTTTCCTGTGTACCGTTTTCGAGATATTTGCAAAAAACCGTTATTTTGACTTTTCTCAAAACATCACCCTGCATATTCCCCCATAGCTTTTTTCCTGAAGTTATCTCAGTAATGTGTTATATATCATATTAAAGGTGAAACTTATACCAATATTTTGAGTTACATAGCGTTAATGTAACTTACTTAGTTTCGCTACTATAGCTAAAAATGTACAGATGAAAAATGTTTTTTTTACGCTTTTTTCAACATTTTCGATTTTCAAGGTGATGGGACTCCCACAAAAATATTAAAAAAAATTTTTTTTTTAATTAATGTTAAAGACTGTTTTAGTACAAACATTTTGAGTGGCTTAACATAAAAATCGAATAAAAATTTCAGAAGTTATTAGCCATTTGCCAAATTTGCCCAAAATAGTAGTTTTTATTAACAAGTCAGAAAATTCATTTTTTCGAATTTATTTTGTAAAATTTAGAGTGCAAATCAAAACTGTATTATGCAAAATTGCACAAATTTTATTTAAAAAATTAAAATTAATATTATTAAATATTATTAAATATTAAATATTGCATTTTATATAAAAGTTTGACGTCGAACGTAGAACTGCATTATTGAAAGTGAATTTATATAATATAGTGAGGTATATCTGTACTTTGAGCAAACTTCTTATAGTGTGTAGGATTTGTTTCTCTTATAATTGTCCAACAATAATCTCCCAACATGCTTGCGTCTCAATACCCTTGATATCTTTTTTCCATTGCAGAGATATCCTGATGAAACCTTTCACCTTGTTCATCACTTTCTGCACCGAGATTTGAAAGAAAAAAATTCACATGAGAGTACAAGAAATGCATTTTTAGAGACATAATTGCGCCAACAACTTTGTAATTTTCAATTAAAGATGAAAGAATTTCTCTATAATGTGAATCTCTTTCGTTACCCAAGAAGCCGATAACTGTTTGCTTAAACGAAGTCCATGCTTTCAACTCTTCTTTATCCAACACATTATTAAATTTTTCGTCCTTCATCAGTTTTCTGATTTGTGGTCCAACAAAGATACCTTCTTTAATTTTGGCAAAAGAAATGCAGGGGAAGAGATTTGTAAGATATTCGAAAGCAGGGCTTTTGTTTTTTGCAGAGCCTTAACAAAATTTTTTCATTAGGCCAAGTTTTATATGCAAAGGTGGCTGCTTTTGTTCACAACGGCAATGAACTTCCCACTATACCATTAGCGCATGCCGTTGGGGTAAAAGAAACCTATAATGAAGTCGCGCAAGTTTTGAAGTTAATTCAATATAACGAATTCAATTGGAAGCTATGCGCCGATTTAAAGGTTGGTATTTTGATTTAAGTACAATCAAAGATAACAAAAATGTAGAAATCTGATTAAAAAAATGTACTTATATGTACTCCTTTTGTATTTTCTTTTTTAAAGGTTATTGCCCTGCTTTCGAATATCTTACAAATCTCTTCCCCTGCATTTCTTTTGCCAAAATTAAAGAAGGTATCTTTGTTGGACCACAAATCAGAAAACTGATGAAGGACGAAAAATTTAATAATGTGTTGAATAAAGAAGAGTTAAAAGCATGGACTTCGTTTAAGCACGAAGTTCGAAATTCGAAAAAATGAATTTTCTGACTTGTTAATAAAAACTACTATTTTGGGCAAATTTGGCAAATGGCTAATAACTTCTGAAATTTTTATTCGATTTTTATGTTAAGCCACTCAAAATGTTTGTACTAAAACAGTCTTTAACATTAATTAAAAAAAAAATTTTTTTTTAATATTTTTGTGGGAGTCCCATCACCTTGAAAATCGAAAAAGTTGAAAAAAGCGTAAAAAAAACATTTTTCATCTGTACATTTTTAGCTATAGTAGCGAAACTAAGTAAGTTACATTAACGTTATGTAACTCAAAATATTGGTATAAGTTTCACCTTTAATATGATATATAACACATTACTGAGATAACTTCAGGAAAAAAGCTATGGGGGAATATGCAGGGTGATGTTTTGAGAAAAGTCAAAATAACGGTTTTTTGCAAATATCTCGAAAACGGTACACAGGAAAAAAAAATCGTTATGATTTTCGAGTTCTACGGAAAATTTCCCTATAGAAAATATACGTCCCGTCTTTGGAAAACAAAACTTTTAATTATTTGTAAACTAGTGTTATTATAGTATTGCTAGTTCTGATGGAAATAAGCGTTTCAATCTTCTGTTATGTGTGGCTTCGTCATTAGCTGCCTCATTGTTGGGTTAGGATGGAAAAGTAATCTGTCTGTATGCTTTTTACTATTTTTTCGGATAACGTCTGCAACGAAGGGTATCTTTAAATCGCGATGAATGCCATAGTTTGAGATGTACCATTCAGCGTTGATGATAGTCCTAAGTATTTTTGATTGTAGTTTTTGCAGTATTTGAATGTTGTCTTTGCATGCTGTGCCCCATATTTCGGCTCCATATTTCCATATTGGAGCGATTACTGTTTTATATACTAGTAGTTTATATTCTACTGTTAGTTTTGATTTATATGAGCTTAAATGAGCTTTGGGCACAAGGCTACCATTCTATCCTAACGTAACGTAACTGAAAGTGTACCCATAGCATAAGTTACAAGGAATACTATCACTCACTTAGTAAGCCTACTAAATGTCTTCAGTGGTAAATTTTCAATTGAAGTTAAATTAGTTTACATTAATAAATTTAAATTCTATTTTTGTTTTTTTTTTTTGTAGAGAAGTAACACTTTATAACACACTTCAGTCTTGCCTCTATAACGTATATCTGTCTTAATTATAAACAATAAACTTGACATATTTTACGATCACTACAGAATAAAAGAACTTTTTCAAAATGCTTTTCGAACTTATTGATGGTGCGATACTACAACCCCTAGTCACAGTTCTACGTTGCTGCTCTGTTGCTCCTGACATTTTTATTGTTGTCGTTGACACTTAGCTTTTAATAAGGGAGCAACCCTTTTTCACGTATCAGACGTGACACTGTTAATCGCTTCATGTTTATGAAAATAATTTCACATCTAATTACACACGAAGAGTGTGAGAGGAATTGAGCGGAAAGCGTGCGATATCCGATTAAGCGAGACATGTATATACATATCTGATTGTGGAGTGTGGGGATTTCTAACAAGTAATAGTTCTCTATTGTTATTATTGTTTTGTTTTTGATAAGTTAAATGTAAGGTGGAATTGGGCAACTGACACCAGACAATATAATCCAAAAGAGTACCGTTGAGTCAGGCCCATTTTAGTCGCATATTAACACTTTTACTTTCTTCTTATAGAAAAACTATGAAATTATCGATTTGGAGTAAATTACACCAGTTTTGATAAATGTGCAATGCTTAGATTTCAGCAAATGTTGTTGTTCGTAAACTAATCATTCTCTTTAACTGATAGATGTAGACATCAAAAAAAAAAAGAAATATTTAATCTAGGCTGCTAGAGTTAGAGTACAAAATGAAAAAAGAAGCAGTTGTAAAAAAAAGTTCAGTTTCCGAAAAAAAGAATCTTTTAAAAACTTAGGTTCTGGCCAAATGCCCATCAGATTACTGTTAATCTACGGTGACGGTACTGTTATGTAAAATGATGTTGAGTAGCACCATTAGCTCTGTTGGAACTTAAAAGAACTTCTCTGAGCCTGTTTGATGCCAAATGAGAGTTTAGACAGAGTGACTCGTTGTTGTGTGATTTCTTCAATTAATTGTTGGAAACCATAATCCTCGTAAAAGATTTCAATCGTACTGGTACAATATTTTATACAAATTTGACGCTGTTTGCGTATGCCGACGATATTGATATTGTTAGCCTAAAAACCCACACCGTCAGTGTGGTCTTTCCGAGCTTAGAAAAACAATTGAAGCAAATGCGTCTTGGGACCCAGGTCACTGCTGACAACTATAAGTTCGATGTTGTGAAAAACTTTGTTTATATAAGAACCAGCATAAACACCAAAAATAACGTAAGCTTAGAGATTCGACGAAGAAATACTCTTTCCAACAGATGTTACTTCGGGATTAGTAGGCAATTAAAAAATAAAGCGCTCTCTCGGCAAATAAAAATCACGATCTCCTAGTCTCTCATTCGGCTGAATGGTATAGAAACTTTTGACAATTACCAATAATCATCAGAAGGCGTTTGGAACATTTGATAGAAAAATTTTTTGAATTTTCGAGTCGTATTGAATTAGATGGAATGATAAACTGTACGAGTTATAGCAAAGACACATTTTGAGAAGTACTTTAACATTTATTTTAGTATTCACAAATAACATATAAATTTCTAACTTTTGCTGTTCACTTTTCCGTTCTGGCATTAAGAATAAAATATTTGCGTAAATGTAAAATAGAAAATACCAAAAATTGACAGAAGAAAGAAATTGGCGTTGGTTCCATCTTCTTTTCAACGGCATCAAAGCAAACCGTATGAAAATTGTTATCAGAACTAGTTTTAATCCTAAATTTAACTCAAGTGTGGCACATGGGCCACTGTAAAGATTATTGACGCTATCACAGCAGTTTTACCTTGGATACCTTAAGGCATTCTTAGGAACCACAGGTAGACTTTTGTCTATCGCAGCTTCTGCAGATTCACATTAACATTAACCTGAGATCAGAGGATTGATTTCGCTCAGCATCAATAGACCGTGGGCAGTCTATTTTGTGTTTGTATTTGTGCTTTGTTTTCTTCTGTTATATACATACATATGCATACATATATTTTTACTTTCATCAATTTCCCCGCTTCTTATCCGCATCAGTACGTCTGTTAATAATATTTCTTTCTCGTTTTCGTTTCAACTTAATGAAATTAGCACTGGCACTGTGCTCTGAGTTTCGTTAAATTGAAACAACATGAATATTTATAAATGCACGTTATTGTTGATTGTGTTGTTGCTGTTGTTTGTGTTGTTGTTTTTTAACAATTTTGTTTAATTGATGGTTTGTTATGCAACAATAAAATTAGCACAACAACAATAGCACAGGCCATCGAACACTGAACAGTGAACAGTGAATAGGGAACAGGGAACAGGGAACAGCGAACGACAAACGACAAACGAGGAACAACGAATAAATACACATACTATATACTCGTATTTCCACTTGCTGCTTCTTTCTTGTGTCGTTTGTCCTTTAATGCACGCGCTCGCTTTTGAATTTGTGGAGTCTGGCGATGCGTGTACATGTGTGTGTGTATGGTATGTACATGTGTGTGATATGCTTGTGTAGGCGAATGCACAATGGTATGTACTACGTAGTACGTACATTTGTATCACATCACCAACAGAGTAGCAGCAGTGGCAACAACAACAACAACAAAATCAACAACAATAGCAACAACCCTTTCTTCTCAATTGCATTAATTGAGTGCGCAGTGCGCAAGTCTGCTGCATGCGCTACGCCGATGCTGCATGCAAACGAAATGCAATTTTGTTTGATTAATTTGAATTAAACAAATTAAAGTGGGAACACAAAAACAATGTTAATAAACAATAACAACAAGTTGCGGCGATATTTTTGGTGTCATAGAAAGGCTTTTAATCATAAAGCATAAGAATAGTTTTTTTTATGTTTTCTCCACAGGGGAATCGCTTATTATTCTAATAAATTATGAACTCTCCAGAATAATCTACTTGAGAGGTAGCTGTGAAGGTGACAAGTTCTTTAAAAAATCGTTTCAAGAAAACTATATAATAACTGAGTGCATAAGTGCAAATGATTTTGCATCTATAGAGAATTTTAATAATGTCGTAATATCTATATATCTTGAATAGCTTTTAGAAGAATATCTGTGAGGATGTGATACATTTCTAAAAGCAGCTTGAAACGAAATAAAGGCAATAATCAATTATGAACAATTAAACAATTAAATTATACCGGTATATTTCGAAATAAGTGTCGTCAAAAAGTACCAAGATTTGTTAAACATCAGAATTTATTTACTCACCAGTTACCCTAATTATACGACACTTTAACTTGTGTTAATTTAAACCGCTTTTACTGAACAAACACGTTTAAATACGTTTTTAAACATATTCGAATATTTTTAGACTGTCATAACAAATGTGAATTAAAAGATTCTGAATCGTGTTAAGTTTCCGTATAAACACAATCAAGGGTGCCCTATTTTGATAAAATAGATTTGTTAATAATTCCTTTAATCTCAGTAATTCTTTCTTCAACTAATTTCTTGTGTGATACTATTGTCACTTAAGATTTTTCCTTTATGGATTCAATAAAGACTTTTCCTTTATGGGTTCAATAAAATTAAAATAGGTGCACTGAGATGATATTTTTGGGATTTAATTCGAATTTCAATTAAATTCTGGTTTTATTGGGACAGTGATATTTTTTAATATAATATTCTGTGAACTAGGAATCGTTCATAAAGTTTTTTGATTATAGCTTATTTGTTCAGGAAAGGGCAAACACACCCTAAAGAACAGTGGTCGTTAGAAGGCAAGTAAAGAGAAGACTCGGTTAATCTTATTTAAAACAGTTCGACTTTAGTCGATTGATGTCTATTCACAGCATCTATAATAGCATTATTTATAAGTCGTTCGCCTATCTGAAAGCGATATACATAGTTAAATGAGGTTCTTAATAAATGTCACACAAATGCAATGAATATTTCTTTTAATAATTTTGACATTTTTGTACATAACCTTTATGAAAAGAGCTACAGAATAATGGTTAGTGTAGTAACTAAAGACTTTTTATGGGCACTCCTAAAATTGATATGGTAAAAAAATATAATGTAAAATCCCTGAAATAAATATAATTTTATATGACTCACTTCCAAATCCAAAAAGGTCGTCACAATTTATAAATTTGTGAGCAAAAGAAAAATTTTCTGCCAAGAAGACAATGGAAAAATGAAACTTCGCTCAGAGGTCTGTGAGTGACATGTTGTTCAAGAAGTAGCAATGAGTTTAACGGTTTTTATCAATATTAAAATCATGATATGAATATAATTCAAATTGGTTGAAATGAGGTAGTGCTTGTATATAGCTTATTAAAAACATACCAACTGTAATTGCGGATTCAACTTTCTGCTGCAAGCAAATCAGTTAATAAATTAAGCTCGCATGTACTTACTTAGTTACTAACCCGATCTGCTGCTTGCTGCCGCCAGTTGGTAGTACCGACTACTCTCATATCGTTGTTCTTCTGGTCATTCTACTAAAAATACGGACATCCAATACCGCGTTTTTCAGTGACACATACTGAATCGAACACTTTTCTAGCCCGAGCACTTCGGTCTTTTCACACAACATAATAAAGCCACCAAAATCGCTGAATTATGTCACGCTTTCACATAATATATGTTTGATTATAATGGTACCATTCATGTAGAAAAAATCATTTGCAAAGACCTTTTAAATTATAGATGTCCGACGGATTGTATGCTATGTATTCCTAAAAAAGAACAGACATTATGCATGTCTGTTAGGTCAAGAACAAGAACGGAAAGAAAAACCCTGCTATATGTTGAAAGACTAAAAATTAATCGATACTTCCTATAGGGAATCCGTCCACTGTTTGTAAGTACTATATTCTTACACTGTTCTTGAGTTACTCGTCTGTCATGTTGCATTTGCCTATCAGTAAATCCAATTTGAACCGTAGAATGTGCTTCATATTTTTTATAAACGTTTTTCACCGTTACGGTAAATATTCCCTAAATGAAATTTAGGTGCAATCCAATACAATAGCAACGACAACAACGGCAGCAACGAGAAACAACAGTAATAGCAATAGTAACAGCATTAATGACATCAGCAGCAACACCGTCATTACAGCAAATGCACTTAGTCTGATCAAATGTAGTCAGTCTGCTGTTGCGAATGCAAATTTAACTCAAATGCGGATGATGACGATGATTCCATTCTAACGGACGCCGCGTCGCGTCGCATCGCGCCGTGCCGTGCTATTCGAAAGCATTTTTAATTGAATTTACATGAGAACGGGAAAGTGTAAGCTAATGCATTTGAAAATTCTGTCCTCAAAATGGCGTGTGGCAAAAATCTTTTTGCTGATTCTGTTTTTAGAATGCGTTTCTTTCTATATTTTTTTTCTGTTTTTATTATGGCAGTTTCAGTTTCGAAAAACGAGCACAAACTTCTTGCGACAATCAACCGTAACTGCGGTCCGATCCGGCTTGCAGCGCTTTTGTTTGGCTTTGATGGGCGGTAGATTACTATTCGCAGATGTTCATTTCCACCGACGCTGGCTATACATATTTCCTATTCAAAATTCAATTCCTATTCGCATTTGCATTCGCTCCCCTAACAGTTTTTCTGTGGCGGCAATTTCGTCAAATCTAATTGTTGAAATTTGCACAGTAAATTGCATTAGATTGGACGGCTGACGGCGTTAGTATTTCGGAATAGGCCGTAAGTACTTAAAATGGTTGTTATTACTTTCAATTTATACCGTGGTTCTATACGAGTACAATGCAGTTTGCACTTTAGTACAACGAAGTTTGAATGAATTTGCAATGTTTTGCTTGCTCTGAATTGATTTCAATTTCATCTCCGAAGAAACAGTACCCAAACAGCTAGAATTTTTACTAAAATTTTTTAAATTTAATTAAAATTTTAAATCTCGACCTCTGAATCTAAACAATTTTTAAAAACTTCAAATTACAGATATACATTGATCTACATACTTACTTTCTTATTAAACAATCTGAATATATAGCATACGTAGAACAGATTCATTACTTTCCTGGAAAGTTTTAAATATAGCTCTGTTATTGCCTAACACCTGCTAACAGGCACTTATTCACTTTAGATTATTTATTCCTAAGGTCCAAAAAAATACGTTGTCAATATTATTAAAATCGTAAAGTGTTTTTTAGGTCCGAAATAGGTCCTCTTTAAGAGATAGTGGGCCCAAAAATTGTAGCATCACAATGGGCTAACAAAAAGCTGTCACTGATATGTAACACTTATTATCTATGGAAATTTTAGAGGTTAACTTCTTATGTAATTCGATCGAATGATTTAAGGTTTTCCTTCTTTACGTCCGATATCGTAAATATTTGAATAAAAGACTACCCATTTCAATAAAATCGCTAAGTGCTTTCAAAGTCCGAAATAGGTCTCCTGTAAACAGATAATGGGCTCGTAGAATTTTTGCATTACTATGGGCTGACATAAAGAACGTAAGTGAGTAGCTTTTTTTTGTGAGACGGGCTGCCACAGTTTTAAAGGTTCGCTTCTCGTATAATTCAATTGAACAGATTCTGTTTAGTTTTTAAGTAAAAAATTTTTTAAGATTTCGAAAAATAATAAAAATTATTGTTTAATGAACTCTAGAGAAAATCCAATACACAGATTTTTAAACGGTTAATTCCCTATAAAAATTTTTGTTGTAAAATTCTCATGCGTTTGCACAGTTCGCGTGCCATATTCGATTGCAGATTGTCGTTAGGAATCAGGGTCCGTGCATAAAGGAAGCCCTGTGACAAATTCTGCAAGAACGAGACTTTTTATTGACCAGACATCAGCATGGCCGTAATTTACTTGTTTGTTTTATATTTATTATATTAGTCGTATTTTCGAAATTGCTTTATGTAATTACCAATTTAGTGATGTTGTTTCAATTGACTGTTCCACTGAGTGTTTTTATTATTAAATGTGTTCCTAATTGAATTTCGCGTGTGCGCATTGTCTCGTCACAGTCTCTGAAGTGCATTTCAATTGAAAAATTTAATTTCATATTCAAAGTAAATGAAATGCAGTAGCATTTGCGATGCGAATTGCCTAGGATATTAATGTAGACGGGGGTTGCGTGAACAGTTTTATATATATTGTACCTTACCAGTAAGTCATATTTACAAACATGTACATATTACATTCTAGAGCACTTTCTATATTCTATTTTAATGATCAATAGGTACACTAGGTCCTATCTGGTAAGTCGTTGAATTTTTGATCTTAAGGTATGCATTTTTCATGGATTGCTATAACATATGTGTTTCTAAAATAAATATTTATGACGCAGCTAATTTCCGGGATAATATTATCGATTATCCACTAACTAACACCACCACTAACAGATTTTTTGTTTATAAATCTAGCCACATCTGGTAGTTTGGTATCAAATGAAAGCTCTTAGCTAAGAAAAGGCTGTAGAACTAAAGCCGCTTCCTCTGAAAAGATTCGAATGACTGTATAGTTCATTATATTTAAATATCTAACATATGCCTCCTGATTAGTTTTAATAAAATCAAATAACTTTTAAAAACTGATCGTCTTCATGTCAGCAGACAGTATTTTAATAATACAACACTAATATATGATCCGTGTTTATCACATATTAGTAGACTCGCTGACATCGCTGAGACTGTAATAATATTCAACATTACACAACTTAAATAAAATTAAGAACTAAACTGCAATGTGTTATACAGTCTTTCGTCTAAGTGGGCTTATATATGTTGATTATTAATACAACATATCGTAACTCAATAATAAACAGAAGTCAATAGAGCATTATCTAAAATCGCCTCTAAAAGTAAATTTTTGGCTACGGGTCTGTTAAAACTTATTCTGTGTTGTACGGTTGTTTCTCATTGTAATCTATCAAAACACAAACATCGATAAAAACAATGAAGCACTTTAATTGCTATGGTGTTTTCAGTATTGGTTCGTCTTTTTTCCTCCATGCTGATAGTTGTTTGTATCTCAAACTTATATAACTCTCTAGCAATATGATCGGAAGAAAAGAATTAGAAACGATGTGCCGTATAAACGGACTGAACGCAGCAATTGCTTCTTGCTATTCATCTGTTTTAACCCGTAGTAAAGTTTAGTTCTTAGTTTTTTAGGTGCAAAGAAGAACTCCAACTGTGCTTTCTTGCAACACTATTTTCTGTGTTGTAGGTTTACTTAGTTCACTGTGAATTGGAATTACAAATACCAATGGTTTAAGATAATGCACTCAAAAACAGCTTACTCTGGAATATGTTGCATCCTTTGTATTGAAGATCTGCTGTCGCAAGATCATCAACATCATCCTCAAATAGACAGTAGCCTCAATAAACTACTTCAGAGCACAACTATACGTGACATTATTATTTGGCTCTCCTGTTTAAAAACAGTTCATAGCTTTAAGATTATTTTGCTTGAATTCGGAAATAGGCTAGGAAATTAGGAAATTAAGATATATTCTTAATATGTCAAGAAACACATTTTATTTTTATAGTAACTTTCTCTATTGAAAATTTTTAATATTTATGTTAATTTCAAGTTCAAATTAATATAGAAGTTCTGTGTACGTCGTCGTAACTGCAACTGAAAATTAAAATACACTGATTCTAATAAAAAAAAATCGAATGCGAAGAAATTAAGTGTTTAATTAAATTGATGTATTCAACAATGCAGGAAAACTTATTAAGATGAAGCCAACCCGTAATGATTTCATAGCGATCTTCTCTTATGTATTCAAACCGCGTGAAAAATCATAACAGCTCCGATTTATTTCATTTCATAAACGTCCTCATATATGTACAGTATTTATAGCAGCTGCATATCATTTCAATCAAGCGATCAATGAATAAATAACTTTAAATCATTTAAATTTAATTGAGGAATATTACAGTTCGGCATCAAGCAAATTCCTCTATTTACATAAAGATCACTTGCATCTATCGAAATGTTTACCGCACCCAATATAATCGAAGCGAATTTCATAGTAATTCTTTTAATGGAATTGTCTGTGTGTGACGGTGCGGTCATGTTTGGCTGATCGTATGGGTTTGAATCAATCTTCCTGATATCAGTTTAATTGCATTGATTTAGCGTTTTTTGAAAGGGCTCATTATCCCATAACTATTTCTCTCTTTACACATTTTATTTGATAGACATTCCAACTCCTAACTAAATAACTTTTGAACACTTGTCGTCCTATCTCTAAGCAAGCAGTATATTAATAATAAATAAATAAGACAAAATACAACAATGAAAAATATTTAATAAGAAAAAATTAAATCTGTGCTTATCATTAATTAATAGCCTCAAATTAACATTGCTGAGAGTGTAATATCTAACATTTTTCCGTTACAACTAATTCTTCCAATAATATCTAGAACTGAGATACAATGCCTAATACAGTATTCCGTGTACCTAGACTTACATACGTTAGTTGCAAGTATAACAGGTTAATTTGATAGTAATTGACGATCTAGTAAGAAAAGCTTCTGAAGTGAGCTTTCCCTTTAAGTCAAATAATAAACCAAGTTTCGTATCAATATCTTCATCATTAAATTTCGATACATAGGTTTTAAGAATTTATTCGCTAACTCCAAACGAGTTTCAAAACAAACTTTTGGATACGAGCGAACTAATAAGAAATATTAACCGAAATCAAAAGAAATAAATAGCGACAGATCAAACATATGGTATGCAAGTAAAGTTCTTAACTATAAAGCAAGTCACCCAGAAAGCTACAATATATTGTTGAATAATATATCTAATACAGAAACAAACATCTTATCGAGTAGCGTAACTGCTTTGCATTCTCTTTGAATCAATATTACATCTATAATTTAAAGATTCGAGTTCGAGATTTATATATCGAGTTGATTCCAAAAAGGAGTAAATGTAGCAGCTAAAAATATACAAATCTTTCAAGACTTGAAATTATTGTATACTGTTTTAAGTACGAACTACTTCAAGTGTTGTTGAAATTACTGTATAATCTGTTGTAATCAAGAAAATATTATTAATAGTATAGCATTTATCTTAGTAGACAGTCAAGCTAATTTGAGGTTCTTTAACGCAATCTCAAACCATGATCAATTTTGCAACCCATAAGGTTTACTGGTAGATAGCAATCTTGTGCAATGTACAATAATAAAACGTTATTCGAGGAAAAGTTAGGTTAATTGGTAGTTAATTGACTAGGTCTTCTACAGTGCGTAAACGCACAATAGCAAATCATCCCTTTTTATAATGAGAGACGTAGTTATGACGAAAAAACTTATATATTTTTTATTGGAGAAAGCTTATCAATCTAAAATTTTACTTTCTTTATAGTCTTAGTGAAATACATGAGTTTTATGTGGACAAAAGCTTTAATAATAATTTAATGATAATTGCATAGATAGTTTGCAACAGTATCTGTTTAGGCAATGATGGAATGATAATTCTAATTTAACCAAAACTAGATATGACAAGATAAAGTAATGATATATTATGGCATTATCCTGCTGGAAGTCAGAAGAACAAATGCTTGATTGTAAAGTTATAGGACAAAATTTGCTCTAACAATTGCCTCAAATTGATGGAGAACCCCTGACTTTGCGATACAAAGTTATAGTTAGCTGCACCCTGATTTCTTATATCAGATTGGATTAGTTGAGCTTAAAATTTTAGTAACTACATCAATTGAAGTTTAGATTGTTAAGTTCTGAAAATGTGCTGTATGAACTCCTCTTTTATTAATTTATGAACTTTATAACATGAAATGAAGTTCTTAGTTCACAGATGAACAATATTGAAATAGATGCAATCTTAGTAGTTAAGTGTATTAAATTTAGCGATATTGAGATATCAAAAACAAATTCTATAATTGGTTCTAAATACCTCAGTATTATAACCCATAAGAAATTCAATTGGTGTCAGTACTTTCCAACTAATTATTAATTACTCTTAATTTTTTTAGTGGATTGGAGAAATTGGAGATCTGTTCCCATAGATATGTTTTAAATCTCTCTTTGTGTTTTTAGATAATTGATTGTGTAATCGGATGGACAAGTCTTTCTGAGTCGCTGATCTCTAAACGTTGATGCAGGTCTAATACTTCAAATAGTGCATATAAACTGAGCTATGTTCCTTCATATATACCATATGTAGACCATATGTATAGTGTACAAAGTATATAGTATACTAGTATACTATACTGTATAGCCTTAGTATATAGCACAGCTATACGTAATGTACATAATTTCAGCTTATCTGTTAAAAAAAAGATTTCATTAGCTGTTTATTGTTAGATCTGTAATTGGTTTCAAATATTTTAGTAGATACTTTACTTTACCTCCTCAATTACTTCAAGTTATGTTATTGCGCTGATCCTAAAGATCCATTTAAACTTGTTCGCCCGTTGTGTCGGTCAATTACTTTAAATCGTATTCTGGTAGGGGTTAACGTACAGGTGTCGTTTCATGTGTAGTGTGAAGATACAACCGCTTTTGAGCTACACAGCAATAATTCCCGAACTGCATTAAATCATTTTTGTTTATTTTTACTTGTTGGAAATGAAAATTCGCATTGCAATAAATTTGAAATGAATTACATGGACTTTCCATCAGTTTGTTAAGTAAATTATTTTACTGTAAAAAATGCTCATTAATATTAAATGATTTATCTAAAAAATCAGACAAGAAAAGTGGAGGTACACAGGCTTTTGAATTTGAGTTTGAATTTGAATTTGCGCCAGGACGAATGGCGCGAACATTTGCTCTAGCGAGTATTAATGCTTGTTCTTCGTAATGGACGTAGCGACCACAGGCGCTAGCTCTAAGCCCTCTGAACACACGGGCACTTGCGCCCATTTGTTATGTATATGAATGAGAAATAAATAAATAAATGAATAAAATACAAAAGTTATTATTTTTGCGCTGAAATGAAATGTAGCGAACTCATTTGTACAGTCGAATACTCTATTGCGGTGAAATTGTGGAATTGCGGCAGGGCTGTTGGCCGATGGCCGTTGTCTGTGGGGTTTGTGGAATGGTGTGCTGACGAACTGGTGAGCTGGTGAGCGGTTGCTGCGCATCAGGTGCGTACTGGCCCTTGAACTCAAACGGCCATTACTTTTGAAATGACAAATTTACATTTGCCAAATTAATTTTGTGGACGATTCAGAAAGAAGCAATTATGTTAAATAACATATAATGCCATATCTAATGAAACGCAGTTTCGGCACCTCACCGCAAACTAAAAATGGGCTGTACGCGCTTAGTCGCTTAGTGGTTACGAGGTGAAATAAAACATATGGATACTGCTCATGAATACTGAATTAATACAAAGGAATAGCGATTGAATTGATGGAAGGGCTGGCCACATATTGTTCCATATAACACAAAAGTATGATTGTATATGCAACAGATAGGAACAGTATATAGTGTCGCTTTGGTAGTGCTCTTATTATAACTTATGATGCAAATTTCTAAAAGAAGGATATATTGCTTGACAACACATGGCAGTTTCTACCAGTACCTGATCGGGGGAGGTAACTAATGTTCTCATTGGCAAATATTTAAACAATTGGGGTGAATCACCTCTTTAACCCCTCTTAGTGTTTAGACTGCTGTAGACGCATACTAAATATATAATAAAAGTTCCATCCTATAACTTTCATAAGTTTTTTACTTAATATATTTGATAAGAAGGTTGAACTATTTAAGATCAAGATGACATGCAGCGACCTGTGAGTGCTTGAGCGACAAAAGTAAAAGTCATTGCTGTTAGAACTGTAGTGCTATTAAGTATTGTATATTTGTATTGTTTTAATTATTGTTTTAATATTATAACGTGGTGACGCTGATCGTCAGTCTGTTTAGTAGAAAGTTAATGTTTCCCTTTCAAAATAGTTAATTGCATCCGTTCCTTTTTAGGCTATATTCTATTATTTTACCGTTTGTTACATTAGATTATAACAAAACATTTAATTCGTACATTTGACAAGACCACGCACAAGACGCACACAGCACATACTTAAAAGTTCTCTCTGTTGTATTGTTATATATCACGCAATTGTCGTTTTCTGCTAAGATCATATATTGGGCGTGTGTATTTAAGACCCGGTGGTGAATCAATCATTACTTTGGAGTTCTGTCAAGAAAGAATGAGTACAAAATTAGTGAATTTCCAGTTGGGAGCTTTACTGACATATTTTCTTACTTTATAGGTCCCTTGGCATCTATAAGGCCTTTATAGACCTTGGTTATAAGTCATTTGCATCTTTTTTTGAAGAATGTGTGAGATCATTTTATGAATCCGCGAGGGACATAATTAAGCATAATAACAGGTAGAAGGCAATTTATTTTAATCTAATTACTCTATCACTCTAGATTTCAATAGAGTAACATTGTACATTAGGTGTAATAAGTGTAATACGGTTCTCTAAAAAAATTTTTTCACTTTCCAATCGTTTTTTGACCAAGGATAACTAAGTATATTTTTGTTTTCAGACTGGATCACAAATGGTGTTAAAAATTGATATGAAAGGCGTTAACAGTGTTATCATTAAATAACAAAAACGTTTCATATATATAGTAGTTAGTCCAGTTAAACAGTTCTTATATAACAAATCTGGGGTACCATTTCGATTCAATTAGAAATTCAATTCTCCAGCATTTATTTTATTTACCGTGACTTATATTCTTTTTCAAAGCATTCTTTTTCAAAAATGTTACCAGTAATACTATCACAATATATATTATGTGTACAGTGTGATACTTTTTCTGGTGATATAATGTATTCAACTGAAATTTTGAAAAATAGTTGATTTCACCAGGTAAGTGTCACTTGTCAAAGAAATAACGTTTTTACTAATAACCCTTTTAGTTCGTTATTCAGATTTATCCAGAAATACTTCATTGAAATGGTAGTTAATAAATATAGCATTTAAAAAGTTGGTTCTGAATTACGATTCTGGAAATAGATGAAGAGTAAGATGAGTAGATTGGATGGCATTGAATAACAGGCTTCTGGGCCAATAGCAATATAAGTTAGTCTTTTTGTTTATGGCTCCGTTCTTATAAAAACCGAAATCGTGTTCACTATTTGTGTGAGTTTTTTATAGTTTATCTTAATTGTTCATTACTCAATTGTTTCATCGGTTTTCGAATTACTATCTTGTTATAAGACTGGGAGTTTGTGTCAAGAATATGTACTTTCCGTTTGAATTTGAGTAAAGCGATCAACTTCCCTTGGTGATGTTATTAAGTTTGTGACATTAGATCATATCAAAATGTATCAATTATTTTTTCAAAGTAAAAACAAAGCACATGTCAGTGAGCTCGATACAATTCTAGACCTTAAAGATGAAATAATATGCATCAGTATTGAGAAATAGCCCCAACTATGCCACAAGATAATGGACTTCATTAATACACGAATTATGAGTTGCCAAAGGAGACGTGGTGGGTCTTTTTCAGGTATTGTTTTCCATAAATAAATAATAAATAATAAATGAAATTTATATTCGAAAATACCTTCGGTCGTATGGAATCACACTATATAAGCAAACGTTATTGGCTTTATAAGTTATTTGAAAAAGACTAGGAATATGAATTCAATATATATTTAACCAATAAATTTTCAAAAATTGAATTTTTGAACTATATTTTTATTTCCATTTTTATTTATTAAATTTTTTATCTTCGAACTGGAATATAAGCAAATGAAATTTTTCTTTTTTAAATTAATATCAAAGGCACTTCTGAAATATTAATGATTGCTTTAATTTCAGCTTGGTCCTGCTCCAGCGGGAAGAGGAATGTTTTGCTATCAATGTCCTCCTGCATTGCATCCATGCGGACCGCACCCTCCTCGCTTACCCTCCTTGGAATATCCATTTGCAGCCACACATCCTTGTAAGTATCGCATTGTTTTTATAATATTGTAACTGTGGCATATGCAGAGCAGGGTCACCATTTGCTCCTGTGTAATTCGCATAGAAAGAGTAGTGTTGTGCCTGAAAATGCACAGCGTTATCATCCAAGCAATCTGTCAACGAATTAGATAAAAAGCCAGAGATAATCCAAGAGTATATCAATTTGGTTGTTTATGCGCCACCAATGCGTATACCGCGTAATCTATCAAGGGTTGAACGTAGTGCATTAAGGAATTATGTTATCAGAAATACATACACTGCTAGTATCCGATTACAGGCGCGATGAGTTAGGCTGTTCGCGTTCTGAAGTGCGGAACAATGAACTTATGTCTTTTCAGCATTTTGTATATATTATATATTGTATATTATTATTGAATTATAATTATTATGATATTTAGATAAATGGTGATAAGCTCTCGCTCATACATGGCTAATGCGAGTGTGCGAATGAATGTGCATTAAGTGGCATATTTGCACAAATGTTCCAATATCGTCATCACAATTCCATAAATTATTTAATGATTTTTATCTGGATTTGCGCATCTCCTTGTTGTTGGCACCAGTTTTCTATATTGAGGAAAAACATTATGTCTATTATAGTTGATACAAAAATAAAAGGATGCCGTAATAAGCTATAACATCTCCATAGCACTACAAAATAAATTAATTTCTATATCAGCACTTTAGTATCGTCGGTATTATTTTTTTGTTCTTAGCACAGAATCTTTGTGTTCAAACAGATATGCTTAATGGTCGTGTTTTAACACAAAGAGCTGAAGTAGGTAAAAAGTTTTGTACTAAAAACGTCGTTAAATCGTTCAGATTAAGTCCTAAATAAGCGCAGTCACATATTTCTTGATGTATTAGCTGGGCTTCAAATCTTGGCTTCAAGCTGGGCTTTGCAAAGTAATCATACTCGGCATAAAAAGTATGGTAAGGTCGCAGTGCTTCTTTTTTATTTCTAACTTAAGATCCTGTTGTTTATTAAACATAATTAATTATATTATATATCTAGTTTTAGAACATATAATTTCTTAATACTTTATAAAGCTGAAATAATATCTTTTGTTCAGTTAGTGACTTGCTTAGAATATGCGTTATTCACTTAAAAGTGCGATTAACTAATTGTTAAATTGTTTCACAAAATTTATTCTCTTTTCATTAAGAAGACATGAAAAGAGAATGTATGCTGTTCTTTGATTATGGATTCGCTTTTTGAGCGCAAAAGCTTACTTGCACTTAGAAGAGGTGAAGCCCCCATTGAATCACAATAGACTCCAGTTTTATATAAGTACTAATAGCATTTGCAATCGGGAGTATCGTTACAGTGATTGTAGTCTAATCAAACTGATTTTTATAAGCATCACTTTATTACTTAGGACTTCATTAAGTGAGCAGACTGTATTCAGTGTAGTTAAACTTATAGTGCTTCTACACGTTTGGAAGCCTACGCCTGATATGTTTATTTGTGTATCAAGTCATTGAACTGACATGATGAATTCTATTGTCACAAGTTTTTTCTTTTCTTCTTAAGTGATAAATTATAAGTGTTTCCAAGCCATAAAGCAGTTTAGCAACAATTGGTTCATTTGATCTATATTATTCTTCTGTCTAAAACACTAAATTGTTAGACAATTCGGTGTCTGACGATTAAATGAAATACTGAACTCACAGAGTTTGAATATCAAAAATTGAGGTGATAAATTATAAGTTTTTCTATGTCATAGAGCAATTTCGGACCAACACGTTTATTGGATCTTTATTATTCTTCAGTCTAAAACACTAAATTGTTGACAATTAAGTGAGATACTGAATTGACAAAGTTGGAATATCAAAAATTTAGATGATAAATAAATGAAGTTTTTCCATGTCATGAAGCAATTTAGGACCAATAGGTTTATTGGATCACTATTATAATCCTGTCCTAAACACTAAATTGTAGAGAATTCAATATAGAGTATTAGAGCTATTAAATGAGACACTAAATGAGACATCGAAACTCATATCATATCATGGTAGATGTAACTCAGGTTGGTTAAATATGTACCAGAGTGTGAGAATAGCACACTATACTACAATCTATTGACGATGCCTAAAGCTGAATTGTTTATCATATGACTTGACATTTTAATAGTAAAAAAATTTTGAACACTTTAAGATGCTTAAACTGCAATGGACGAATTAAACTGAGGGATGTATTGTAATTTAAGAATTGATGAAAGCATCACAATTTTATACGTAATTTGTCATTATTTATAAATTGCATTAAAGTCGTTTTATTCATTAGCCACTCGTACATTCTAGCAGGAAACTTCATTTGGGGACTATAACGCTATGCTCTGATTATCCGTACATGTTGACGTCTTAAGTATTTCACGCTCATAATTTATTCACTACACGACCGTAAGCATATGTCCACATGTGCATGTGTATGTATGTGCGTGCGAGTTGGTGCGTGTGTACTCATGTGTATGTACAGAGTATGTCTGTACAGCGCTATGTACGTGGCTGGGTGCACACTGACTTGAGCAGAATTAAGTTTCTGCAGCAATTTAATGAGTGAAACGAAGTTTGTTTAGCTGAAGTTCGAAATAGTTTAGTCACATCGGAGTTTATTTTGACAGCATCAGGCTGGAATTAAATCTCTTGAATATGAATTACGTTTGCACACCTTCGATGCAAAGTTAATTTTGCAGTAATTGCATGAAATGCTTCTAAGGTGAGGTGGGGCGCGACAGAGCTTTATACATGCTTACATATGTATATACATGACACATATCGCATGCACACATCCACTTATTCCTGTTCGGTGAAACTGGCGTAAGACGAACTACTATTGCCAGCTGGATGGCCGAATTACTTGAAATTTCATATCCCTTTAATGTGTTCATAAGTCCAGCGATAATCCCATTATATCTTAAGCAGTCAAGCAATTCAAATAGTTTGATGCATAATGCAAAAATAAGCTTCGGATCCATAAATTGGCAATGGAAATTTGCTAGAAATTCATATATTTTAACTATATTGTTAAATATTAAGTTGTGGTAATAATGCATCCATTAGTAATATCAACCGGATCAGAAAAGATGAACGTACACACCTGTAATGAATTTCAATGTATTTCTATTAAAAACAGCTGCCCAATTAAGTTTCTTCACACATTAATTTTTTTTCTCACATATAAAGCACGTTTTTAAACATTGGTTATGAACAAATAGACTTCTACAAAGCCTTGAGTAACAATATAGTTAGTTTGGTTAAGTGATAGGAGGCCCCCGAATCCTCCCCAATTACCTACAAAAGAAGAGTTTAAAGGTTTTATAACCAATCGGAAATAATTAAAGTATAATTATAGTATATATTCTTAAATCGGGAATTGGATAAGTCTGAACATTGTCACAATAGATGTTGCGGTATCTCTTTCTCAAGCGAATGCGATTTACGCAAGAGTTGATAGAGCAGCCCTAGCATGGTTGCATCTCGTCCAATGTCCTGTGAGACCCCAAAACATTTTTAAAAATATTTATCTTGTTCTTGAGGACTCAGTCGAAAGTCAGAAATTTCAGATTTTGAATATGTAGTCCATGTCACCGCACTACTAAAATAAATTTTTGCTACGACTGGCAGAATTTCTCGTGTTCTACCGAAGAGACACCAAACTTCAGTTATCTTAGAATGTTACTTACAGTAATGAACTATCTTGGAGCAGAGAGTTTATATGTAGGCCATATTGGCCTTTACCTATTTGCTGAAATAATATTAATAATGTGGCTGGCAGTTAAAGAAATTAAAACACGGGGCGTGTTAAAGATGCAGTGAGTTTTGGCAAATCATCTGTATGTTTGTTTACCGTTATATTTGCATGACTGGAAACTTTAATTAGAGTTACTTTGGAAATACTGTTCTATAAATTAATAATTTTTCCACATACATTCATTAAATTGATATTAGAATAAAGACCTATCTTTCCTGAAACCTATTTTTTAGTTTAACAACAAGAGAAGAGGTTTTTAGGATGGCAAATGCTTTCGCTTAAAATACTGACACAGAGTATACATGAACGATAAGTTATTATAGGATATCCAAAAAGTGCTGTTATCCATCAGTATAAATCATTATTTTTTTGTTCTGTAATTAGCTTTGCTTCTTAATCTTTCTTATCGAAGATCCACTTTTTTTACTTAATTGTAGGGACTATTATATTTGTGTTTATCATCGAAACTTTATACAATTTTTTTGATTCAACTAAGGCGTATATATTTTTGTAGGTATAAACACGCTAAATATAGCACATTACCAAATGGTATATTTTTAAAGCATGGTACTTTTCCTTTAGAGGGTAAATATACTATGCTAACCACTAAAATATCATCATACCTTGCTATTTAGCTAAGATTGCACTGTTTTATAACTAAAAAAATAATATATAAAATATTATTACCGTACTGCCATATACGAAAATTAAGTTCTTGGTCAAGACATACTATCATTCAAGTCTGTTATCATTAATGAGGTATCATTAAGTTTGCACCCAAGAAACAATTTAAATAGCTTAACTTCAGTTATCCATAAGCCGCTGCTGATTAGGTTAGGTTACTAGGGCCGTCCGAAGATGCACTTAAACCATCTAAGATCCATTATGATACTCTTAAGAATTTGACACCTGTCAATATAACCACTTAGTACTAGCCACAAAGCCATTGACACTAGCTGGGGAAATAGAATTTAGCTCTCTTGAAAAATGCGACCCTAAGTAGGAGAGTCTATGTCTTGCGAAAGCAGGACACTGTTGTAAAAGGTGTACTGGTCATTGCTCTTCGTTATCCTCCATGCAATGTTTACAGTGCAAGGAGGTCCTGATATTGAGCCTCACGGCATGTCTTCCCAATGAACAGAGGCCCGTAATAATTCATACTCTTTTAGATAAATTTGCTCGGGATAGGTCGATTAGTTCCCCTGTAATCCATCTGCGAAGAAGGAAATATATTACGTCATTGACCCAAAGGGAAGTTTGTTCATTCTTGCATAAAAATAATATACCATTTATTGGCGACTCTGCTATATTTGGAAGTGTGTAAATATAGCACTTCATTGTGACATTCATATAGTTCTTATAACTGGAAATGAAATGATGTGACATTTCACTCCACAGGGATCTTCTAACTTCTAAATAATAATGAAATGATAAATCAAGTAACTGGACTCCTTATCTTGAACTGTTTATCACGAGTAATGCACTCGTGGAAGGCCAATTTTCAATATGTAGACAACAGTTAACATTAATTTTTCAAGACCGAATGACAGCAAGTAACCATAATCACTGAGCTGTCAAATTTTTTAAAAATTGTAATTCAATCGGAAAGCCATTAAATCGATAAAACAGAATTGAGATTTTCATTGCTGTGATTCAGTGTTCCCCCGTTTCATTACAAAAGAGTTCATTGTCGACTTGCTTAGTTAAAAATCCAGAGCTTTTCTGCTTTTTGGAACTTCAAAGGCAAATCCGTAATGTCAGAATCAATTTGCGATTGATGCCGACTGCCGACTGCCGAATACCGAAATATGTGCCTCCACCGAGTCATGCAAGCGTGTCACGCTTCACAAATAAGGACAGAAGTCCTTACTTGTTGAAGTTGATGATATTTTAAGTATTTAAGTGTGAGTGCCATGAAAATTTTTCAAATATTTCGTACTTCAGGACTTCGATTATAGTAATATAGAGAACAATATATATATTTTGGAAAATTTAAAATATAATAAAAAAAATATGTATTCTAAATAAATTCGGTTTGTATTTCGAAAGTTTCGCGATTTGTGCTTCCAATTGCAACTTTTAAGATTTACTTCTGAAAGTTTTTAGAGCCTGGAATATTAGTCGTTAGGCGTTGAATCATATTATGGAAAATGTATTTCAACGGGGGAAAGCGAAGGATTCTCTAATAATTACATTTCCCAAATGTTTTCAATGCGAACAGAGTTACTTTAGTGAATCTGCTCTTATTAGGTTTTGAATAGGTCGGTTTGTGTGTGTGCCCGCGTTTTGTCAAAAGCACGTACGATGCGTCGCGCTAAAAAATTTCAGGTTGGCTCTAGCCTATGCTCTGGTAATGCTCTGAAGTTGTATCAAAATAATTTAATATTTAAAAATCAAAATTGAAAATCAAAATTGGATACAAAAAATGTATGGTATAAGACAAAGAAAAGCAGAATAGGGGAAAGAAAGAAAATATGTAACTCAATACTTTAGTTATGCTGTTGGGCGCTTGACTATTGTTGTTGTTGTTGTTGCAGTAACTCTCTTTGGGTGAAATGGGAATTAAGGGAGATCCCAATGAAATACTTCTTACTGCCATGTACTTAGCGCTCATTCAGTCAGCCTTTTAAGTAACTGTGAGCGCAGGTTTTGCGGAACGCACCATATACACACACACATACATACACATCACATACAGAACAACATTAGAAAGTAAGTAAAGTAAAGTGCAGAGCTGAGCGCAACAGAGGAGTACAAAACGATTGAAAACAATACGGTAAAGCACAATGCAACAAAACCAACGAAAAACAAATGAAAAACAAATGAAAAACAAATGAAAAACAAATGAAGAACAGATGAAAAAACAAAAAAAAAAAACAAATTCTTAAATTGATATCAGAGGCTAAAATGTAATGGCAAAAGTTAAGTAAAGCGATGTAAGAAGAGAGAGAATATCAAGACTCACGTTACGAACACGCAAACGAGTCGAAGGCACAAGTGACGTGAGGAACAGGAAAAACGTAGAAATAAAAGCAAAGGAATAGCAAACGAGTAAATCCTTTAATGATGGTTTTGCCGTTATTCCAACTGTCTGAAAATTGAATTATCTCCATTATGTGCATCTAACAAGCGAACGATGTTGACGTCAGTATAGAGGCGCAGTATAGAGTCAGTATAGAGTATAGCTGTGCTGACTGTAGTAGTTGATGGAGGAGTAAGTGGCTGAAAGTAGATGGAGTGATTGGTTATGGTAAATATGGACTATGAAACGAGAAGCAGTTGTATAAATTGCGTTGCCGTTGCCTTTGCCTTTGCCATTGCTTTTGCTCTTAGCTTTACCTTTTCTGTATTCGTAATGCGAGTAGTGTGGGTAAGTATGTTGAAGATGATTTTGGGTTGATGGAGGTAAAATTAAAGCTATACACACTTAACAAGCAAGCACACTTGTTTGTGGGTTTGTGTGTATGTGTTAACGCGTTTGCTTGTAATCGCTTATGAATGAATGTACACAATATGGCAAATGGAGCAAAACTATGCGTAATGGGTAAAATTTACTTAGGAGTTGTGTCAGTGGCGGTGAGTCGTAGAGAACTGCGAAATACGGGAAGAGAGAATCAGAACGCAAATCCTTATGGATGCTACAAATCGTTGAGAATATAAATCAATTTGGAAGTAGGATTTGTTAATCCTGTCTTCTGACAAGTGCGGTTAGTTTGTATGAATATTTGTGCATTGGTATAACATACATCATGAAAGGGAACAAGGACGTGACAAATGGCTTTCAACAGGGGGGTTTGTTGTAGTTTGACTATTTGCTTCCACCAGTAATGGCTATTATATGACTGCAATGGGGTGGCAAATATTCTGTGCTATGCAATCACTTATATTCGTTTATAGCCTCATGGATTTAATTTGATTTCGTGCGAGTTTTTCCCTATGCTCCTGCATCGAAATTAGCAAATGCTATGGGATTCGAGTTTGAGACTTAATTGCGATAATTGCAGCTTGTTTTACAGGTTAAATGCGTGAATCGTCTTGGGTCGATATCATCTGCCTCATTAGCATACATTGTGACCAGAAGCAACATAAATTTGATTAGTTAACAATACTGGGGAAGATATGTAGTGAAGCTGATTACAATCAAAATAAAATATTTAATTACCACTTTCAGTTGTAAATATTTAGATAAGTGAGCTCACACATATGCATGTCAGTAAAAAGTTTTAAAATAAATTTTCTAAAAACTAATGCACCCAAAACTGCTATTGGAGAAGCTAAAATTCCTCCGTAACAAGCTTAAACTAGTTGCCCTCATCGTAGTTGGAAGAAATCGTTGGAATGAAAAGTATAGAGCAAAGCAGAGTATATCAGTATGATTGGTTGTCTGAGATTAAGAGATCTCAATACTAATATAGTGCACAGAAATTTATGTTAGTATGATTCTAGGTTCCACTAAAGCGGAAGATTATGACCACAGCATTTCTTTTGTGCTAACAGCTAAATGAAGTTATACTGGGGATACAATTAAGATCCATTTAAGTTATTTGGGCCATTGTGTTATTGTATAAAAAAATCAGAGCTTTAAACACCAGCTTTAACCCTTAGCATAGCTCAATCCCTGATAATAGTAAATCCTCGCAGTACACGTGCTAGTCAGTAACAAAGCAGATGTGAAGAACTTTAAATATCCTCTCCACATCTGTGGCATAAATGATTAAAAAGAAGATTCACTCTTCTAGCATGATTTTCTAATCGGCTGTGACCCGTTAGCAAACCTATCACAAGACTGATAAGTTTGCGGGAAATCTCAATTAGAGTACTGGATATTTTATTCAAAAGAATGTCGCCAACTTTCATACAGCTGTCTACCTATCGTTGAGTCTATCCATCTTTCATTAAATTGCACAGCACAGAAATAATTTAACGATACGCCCAGATGTTTTATGAGTGAGTACGAGTGAGTACTTGAATCGGGAACTGGAAACCTAGAATAGAGAAACTCTAAACTAAATGGAGCTCACGTTTAGAGATGTTTATCAATCAAAAACTATTCTAAATGTAAATTGGACAGAATATACTCTTAAATAAAACATATAATCTTATCTTCTTGGTATGTTGAACATGCACATGACTCGCGCAAACATAGTTTAGATTCTAAGACCTTGTCTTAAATATAAAAATAAAGGGTATTATCTTACTGAATAAATCTTTTTACTATGTTTGTTGTGAATAGAGCGACTTATTGTTGCAAAAACAAACTTCTAATAGTTGGCACCATGTTTCTATGTGGCATTATATTCCTGTTCCTTTGTTATAATTGTGATAGGAAATACTATTCATCATAATTTATATGGTCTACTGTGTTAACTGCAATTGTTTTGATCGATCAATAAATAAGCTTAAGCCACTTTCATGATAAAAGGAGTAATAAGTTTGTCACCAAGATGCATAAATAGGTCCTTTTTTGATCTGAATATATTCTGAAGGTGCACAATATTTAATAGCCATCAAAGTAACTTCAGGCAGGAGAAAAGAATTAATGAATTTAATGAATTCAATTTTTTTAATTTTCATTATGATGTCGCTCTTTGACATCATAATAGCTTTTATTTAATGCAATGGTAAGTTGTAGTCATCAGTCCACTGACCGTTATTTAATTTTAAGGTTTGAAAACCTTTTTGAATAACATGTGATAGAACTTTTTTCCATGCAAGTGACAAATAAAATATTAGGAATGCATGAGAGGAAAATAATTAGCAAAAGTTGCATTCCTCGCGGTAGTCAATTTTCAAAGTTGCAATATTAAAGGTAATATAGGAAAAATTTAAGAGGTTGCAATAGCAGAGGAGTTCCGATATTCAAGGGTTGAATTAATCGAGGTCATACTGTATATGTATATCACTTTTCAGCATTATGCAATATTTTTGTAGCATTTGGAATAACTTTTTCAACACTTTCTGGAGAATGACAAAAGTTCAAAGGCAGGTCAAGAAACAGTTTTTACCCTTTTATTTTTCAAAATGTGTCTTAAGCTCATGATTAAGCCATATGCTGTCCGGAGAGCCAAACACGCCTCTACACTTTAGTTCTTTTAATCGTCCTTGTTTTCTGCACAATTGTTATTGCTCTCTCTAGAAGTATGGGTCTGCGCTATTATATGTGAAATAAATTAGTTCTATTGATTTTACTGAAAAAATGCAATCAATGTATATAGAGGTTCCCCAAATGTGATTACTTTGCTTAGGATTTGATAAAGCTTTCATAAAACTTTTTTAATGAAGTAAGAATATTATATCAATGGAAATTTTAAAAAATAATGACGTATAATTGAGTAATAATTATTAATATGGTATGGTTTCTGAATTAAATGTTGGACTTAGGGTTTTGATATCTATACGTTTAGGATTTTAATAACGCCTCTATATAACTTATTTGATAAATTAAGGATATTAAATTAATAGAAATTTTAAAAAATAATGACATTTAATTGAATAATATTTATTAATATGGTTTGTTTATATCTGAATTAAATGTTGGACTAAGGGTTTTGATATCTAGACGTTTAGGATTTTAATAACGCCTCTATACAACTTTTTTTGATAAATTAAGGATATTATATTAATAGAAATTTTACAAAATAATGACATTTAATTGAATAATAATTACTAATGGGGTTTGTTTATGTCTGAATTAAATGTTAGACTTAGGGTCTTTATATCTAAAAGTTCAGGGTTTTGATAGCGCCTAGATACAACATTTTTGATGAATTAGGGATATTATATTAATGGAAATATATAAAACAATGATATTAAATTGAATAATAATTATGATACGGTGTGTTTATGTGTGAGACCTAGGCTCTTAGAATACTTTTACTACCACCTTTAAAGGATTTTTCTTTTCAGTTAAAATGAATTTTCTCAACAGCAAAGTTGGAAATATTTATTTGTGACATAAATAATTTATAAATTCATTTTTAAATCGGATTATTTCATCATCAGGAAGTAAATTAAAAAATCAAAAGTAACTTCGGCAAAGGCGATGACACCGCTTCTGTCCGTGAACGTAAAGGAAATTAAAATTAAATTTCGCAATTTGCTTCCTAATTATTTATTTAAAACAAATTGAAAATTAATTTCGCATAGCATCAGCAAGAAGTTCACGAAAGCTCCACCGAAAATATTAAAACAAAAATTATTCCAACCCAAAATGAAACGGAACTCAACGAAATGGGTGTAAAAGCGGCAGAGAAGAGCTGGCAACACTGGTCGTCGTGGTACGGAGCCGGAAACGCATTTTCTGTTCGCAATTCGTTCTGCATTTGCAGGGCTGGTGTGTTTTTAATGCCTCGGGTCAAGTGCGGTTTGCTTTTGATATTCAAGCGCTCCGCAAAAAACATTTTGAAAGATAATTTAAAGGACGGAGGGAAGAAGGTATGGCAAAGACTGGGGAAAGGATATGATTTGAGTGGAAAGTTGTCATTTTTATATATATGTATGTATGCCAATGTGGATCTCTAAAACGTGTATGTGTCTACCAACTTCAGTGTGTGTGTGCGTTCTCTTTGCGTTTGTCTGCGAGTGAATAAATAAAATAATATTTGTAATTTCGAGGATATACAAAATGGCGTTGTCTGAAAATTAAATTAAAATATAATTTGGCAAATGTTGTCCTTAAATTAAATCTTGTTGAAATTTGCTTTTGGCACTAGGATAAGAGTTTCAATACTCGTATAATATATGCTGGGCCATTCTCCATTTAAGATGCGCAATAAACTTAAATTATTTAGAAGAATTTTTAGAGTTTTTCTAAAACTGTGTGTAATATCTAAATCCAAGAAGCAAGAATGAGGCTATTGGTCTGTGACGGTTCGCAATGTACATACAATAAATGGATGAGTATAATAGAAACTATGTTAACTGAAATTTATAAGAAATTGATAAGCTGCTTTTCAGTAAGAACACTCATCTTTTTTTTTTTTTAACTCTTAATAATATGGTAAGACCAATGGTATAGCAAACCTGGATAATGAAATTAGATTTGGAAGCATTGGAGGCAGGAAAATATTTGAAATCTTTATGTGCTTTGAGGAAGCACATAGAAGAACTGCAGAACTGAAAAGGAAAGAAACGAAAGGAATATACAATACCCAACATAAGATATGAGAACCTTCAATGAGTGAGAATATTTTTTAAAGCCCCGAAATACTTTATGAAAGGATAACCACTGAATTGTACGGATGCAGTTGACAACAACTCAGTTGAGTAGCACAAGAAAAAAAAACAACTAAGCAAATGCAAAAACTATGTTCAATTAAAAAAGCAACAAATTTGTAGCAGCAACGATGTTGTCTTGTGTACCATATGGGATTGAAAAAGTGAACTAACCATTTTGAGTGAATTATTGTTAATTGAATTGTGTCAGACAATTAAAGATCTGAAACATATCTATTTGTGTGTAGCGTATAGCTATTACCAAGAAAGTAAGTTTACTTTAAAGACATCAAAACATTTTTTGTGTCTGCACATGAATGAATGTTTGAAAATATCAAGTTCTATGAGAAGTAAAGTATTTTTAATTAATTTTATTCAATTTCTTAAAAATCTTCAACATAACTGAGAAGGAATTTTATTTCAAAAATTATTTTAAATTTATTTTTGATATATTTTATTTATTTTGTTTGAACTTGGAAAGAAGCTGACATTTATATATGGTACATTCAACATTCTATTAACTTTTTAACTTTACAACTTTTAATGGAATAGTTCATATTATTTAAAGAAGTATTGGTTTTAAAAAGAAATTATAATTCTCATTTGCTATAATTTACTACAAAGTTCTAAAAGAATTAGTGTAAATTTTTATTTGAATGTAGTTTTTGTTTTTGAAATTGTCTACTTTATTTTTAATCAAGTATTAACTTTTGCCACTAATAATGTAGTTATATTAAAAACAAAATTTTAATTTAATATAAATAATTTAAAAATAATATTGAGTACATGTAAGCACGGTTGCAACTTGAAAATTTTTTTCTGTACCAAAATTGGTTTAAAAAGGTACCATTTCTGTAAAAAAAGGTACAAAATTTTTCTATTGTCTTTTTATAAGAAAATACAATTTATATAAAATGTACAAAAAGTATAAAACAATACAATATCCACAATAAAGTTGGGTCGCCGAAAGTGTACCATTTTTTGAACATGAGTACCAGAGTACCAAACGGAAAAAAAGTACCAATTTTGGTACTAAAGTACCATAAGTGGCAACCGTGCATGTAAGTCTGTTAAGCTCTAATTGTTTATAAATATGTGTGTTCTATATTAAACTAAATGGGTTATAACAAGAGTAATTAAATAAGTTTTGAGAGTAATAAAAACTTTAATTGTTGAACTGTATGCTTATTACAGGAATAATGGGTGTTAATATGTTGAGGAAAGGATGATGTGTTCTATTGTACAATAAATCTTTGATAGGTAATTGTCAAGTAAGTCACGTCATAGTTTAGCAACATTAATTTTAAAAGAATATAAAGTAAGCATTGAATATAGGTCAGCATAACTACTTTCTACACTGAATCGTTTAGAACTCTCTGATGTTTATATTTCAGATTAAAACTGTGCCTATATATAAAACAAATTATATCGGTAAAGTCAGCTTTTAACAATAGTTTTTATATCAGTCATTAATTGTTGTGATGTATGTTAATTTTGGATGAAATGGGAATAATGTTAGTATTTACGAAATGTTGATTCTAAAAATTTAATTAATTATACAATTAGCATAATTATCTGTGTAAAATAAATTGCTAATAACATGGTTTAGTATTGATTTAATTACAATTAGTAATAATATACCTATATCCTTATACTTATATTCTCATACAGTAAGAGTAAGAGCCTTAAGGAAAACTCTTCTCAATGGTTTCTTCACATAGTTTTTTAAATTTCCACAAATTGTTTTAGATTTATAAGTCAATTCCTTATTCAGATATTTTCGTTCATTGTTATTATGATTTCATATTTATTATAATATAAGCTTAGAGTTTACGACGATTTACTATAGTCGAGATATTTCAGTTTATAAGTTATTTTAGGAGGAGATTACACGGTAGAGACAACTACTAATAAATTATGAACGCTTAACGTGAAATGAAGTTCTTATAAAGAATAGAGTTCGTCATATTTTTTTGTGGGCTTAGAACTACTATTGTCCTCTTCTACAAAAATCTATTGACAGTATTTCGACTAAAAATTATGAGCCCAAAATTATGAGACATTTTATTTTGACTAATGGATGTGGTCTTACGTCTGAACATGAATTTTACGTTTAACATGACTCGGGTCTCTGACAACGTGTATTTTGAATCTTGAGAAAACTTTCAATATTTATTGAATTAATGTTAATGAATTTTATAGAACTATATAGCTATTAAAATGTAACTATTATCTCAACTTATACAGGACATAGGTTAGCAATAATGTAACTCTCCAATCAATTACAGAGCACACATTATGGAATTAGATCAGAGATGCAAAGGGAACAAAAAGAATGTACAAATTTTTTATGGCAATAATAATTACTATTGCATTTTAGTGGCTATATAGTGACTTAAATAACTGAACTATCACTATAGCTATTAAAATTTCGTCAGGATGTGAACTTATATGAATATAAATATATAATTTGTTAAGAATATAATATATTATATAATTGTCGTTATGATATAATTTTATGAAAAAAAATTCTATGACTAACTATACTTCAACGGGAAAATCTATTAATATCAAAACAATTAATTTAATTGAAAATATGTTGATATGTTGATTTACTTTTTAAACTATTTGAAAAAAATAAGAGTTGAACATTTTGATGAAAGTATTCACATTTATTTATTTTTATAATATACATTTGAAAATATTGAAAATATTTATTTTATCTACGCAATCCAAACTGACAGTAACGGACCTAGCAGATAAACGAAATTTAGAAACCTTGATGACCAAGAGAGTGAAACGCATAGCTTGATTCGAAAATCGGCACTTCATCTCTACTAAATATTAAGCAATTAGATAAGATATATCCTCCCGAAATTGTAATCTTTGTTTATAATAAAAGAAAACTTCGCAAAAAATGGCAACAATCACGTTTAATACGAGATAGAAACAACCTTAATAATACTACTCAAAAATTAAGACAAGAAATCAGAAAACTCAAAAATGAAAATGTTAAGAAATATCTTAACAATTTGTCATATGACAGTAAAACTAATCATTCTCTCTGGAAAGCCATGAAAAAATATGACAGATTTCCCATAACCTTCCCTTAAGAAATGATATAAATAACTGGGCAAAAAGCGACGTAGAAAAGGCAAACGTACCAACTGAATACCTAAGCAATACCTTTAGTCAAGAAAAAACCGAACGCATAGAGCCAAATAACAACTTAGATAACGACGCTATTCCGCAAATAAAAAACAAAGAAATAATTACAGAAATCAAAAAGCTAAAGCTGAAAAAAACATCAGGGTACGACCTCATAGCTAGTGAAGTGCTAATGCAGCTACATCCAAAAGGAGTGGCTGAGCTTGCACAATTATTTAATGCGGGAATAAAATTAAAACAGGTCGCAAGCTACTGATAGTTCTAAAATCTGATAAGGATGAACATTCTCCAGCCTCGTATAGACCAATCCTGCTCCTGCCTATCATAGGAAAATTATTTGAAAAGCTCATTTGGAAAAGACTCGAAGAAACGGTTAGCCATAGCAATGTTATTCTAAATCATCAGTTTAGAATTGAAAAAAACATTTAACGATCGAGCAAGTACACAGACTTACGAATGAAATCGAAAAGACCTTAGAAATTTGCTTAGCTGTGTTTCTTGATATCTCAAACGCTTTTAATGAGGTCTGGCCTAATTTTTAAGTTTAACATTATTCTGCCAATACTGTAAACTGCTGGACTCGTATATTAGCGAAAGGTACTATCGAGTTAAACTACATGACACGTATTCACAATTATGTCCCATAAATAGCCGGGTCTCTCAGGGAAGTATACTAGGCCCGTTTTTGTGCCTGCTGTACACATATGATTTGCTAGTGACCTCAATATGTATTGTTGGAACTGTTGCAGATGACACGGTAATAATGACTATAGGTCCAAACAACAATGTGTGTACCACCAAGCTACAAACCGCTCTTCAAAAAGTTGAAGAATGGACTAATAAATGGAAACTGACACTAAATAGTCAAAAATCTAACCACGTCGACTTTACTAACAAAAGACAAAACCCAAATACAATTAATAGGAGGAGATTCCAATATTTCTATTGGGAGGAGATCCCAAGTATCTCAGCAAAACAAATTCATGAAGTATGGCGCCTGTGGCCCCAAATTTGGAGTTGTGTAAAAAATCATATATATAAATATTAAATAATAATTAATAAAGTTTAAATAATTATTAATTTATAGATGTGTATTTATGTGAATAACGTAGCTTTTTATTGCACACTTGAGAGTAAAACATTTAATACATATAGGATATTTCTCCAGACTTTTGTGTAGTGCTGTTAGCTGATAACTCCCTATTGAAATTATCCTAAACTTTCACATTTGGAAAGTATTTCATACGCAAAAAGAAAATATTTTTATAAAGAAGAACTGTCAATTCTGTTTTGGCTTCCACAGTAATGAACTATATTTCAGAGGTACTCTGTGTAGTAGAGAACTCTATGAGGGAACAATATAACATGCATAGAAAAATATTAGGAGGAGAAAAAAACTTTACTAATACGACATTATATTTCTACTTCTTTTCGTATAAGATTGAGGAATTTTCGAATGTTGATAATTGCCAAATGGATAAGCACTGGGTCTTAACGCACCACAAAACGAAATGGAGTTTTATGTTTTTTTATAAAAAGTAACTAAATCAGACATTAAAAATGTATTTATTAGAAAGTAGTATATTTACTTATAGATATTTTTCGAAGTACAATTTAAAGACAATTAAAATATAAATATTGCTAATATGGTCTTAGTCACTCCAACTGGCAACAGCGAACCACTTATCGAGCTGGCTGACAGACACTACTAAACGCTATGAAGGACGATTCATATATGTAATAGCCAACTAAAAAGAAGGAGACTCGTCATAATCTACCGTAAACTTAAATGACAATCTACGAACTGGAGCTAAGAGTTCTGTTTTGAAAACATTTTTACCTGTTAAATGGAAAGATGATAAATAGTAAATAATGATGCTGATAGCATAGACATCCCACAAGACTTAAACCACAATTGTAGGCATGAGGATTCGATGAAAACTAATGTTTTAGTACTATACGTAAATGAAAAATATGAGTTTTTAAACATTATGAAGACACTGTTATTTAATACAAAAACAAAGAAATGCATTTTATAAATTGTGTAATCCCATAACTTGGCAGCATTGACTGCGCCAAACCAAAACGATTAGGGACACTTAACGTTCATAATCGGTTTATTTTCTATGTGACCTTTCAGTCGTCCCTTTTTGCGCTTAACATCAATTATACTCTCAATCCACAAGTCACAAGCACATGATTTTTATATTTTTCATATAAATTTTTCATTCCAGACACAAGCTACTCATACCATCCTGCCATCCACGATGAAACATTCGTACGGAGAAAGCAACGCCGCAATCGCACTACTTTCACCTTGCAACAGGTAAGCACAGTTTCGTAGGAATATTGTAATGAAAAAATATCTCTAACTCATATCCTTGTAAGTGTAAAAAAAATTTGTTCATAAACTCTTCTTTTTGCGGACGGATGTATTCATGCAAATTTTAGGCGTTAAACATTTTTATATTTGTGTATTTGCGATTCTTACAGTTGGAGGAACTAGAGACTGCCTTTGCCCAGACCCATTATCCTGATGTTTTTACACGTGAAGACCTCGCTATGAAAATTAATCTTACGGAAGCACGCGTACAGGTGAGTGATTTTCAAATCTTTTACAGTACATAACTTAAAAAATGCATACTAAGTTTGTTCTGAAAGATGTTTGAGCGATAGTAAAACATACACTTCAGAGTAAATAAAAGCTAGATGTAGTATATTATATATTAAATATGCCAACAGATTTTAATAGCACTTATATTGACTAAATGAAATTTTAACCAAAATGTGTACAACACACACTCACGCTTACTATAACATTATTAGAAACTATTAAAAAATAATTTTAGGTTGAAATAAGTGCAACTAGAGATTCTTGAAGTCTCTAGTTTTATATTTTCGAATCTGAATCAGCATTTAGCGACCAAACAATAGTTTCATACAATAATTCCAGAGCTTATAGTCAGGTAACGTTAATGTAAATCTGGTTCGTGCTTATTTATATCACCCAGAGTTAGAAGTATACATAGATTTGTAGTGGGTATTATGTATGTTCCCAACACTTCTCATATCTTCATCACTTTGAAGGTATAAGATCTTATAAGCTAGATTTTAAAAATTTTATTTTAGTAATTTTTTTCTGCAGTTTAAAACGTTTTTAATTAAAATTAAATTTAATTAAAATGAATTTTATTAAAAAGAATTTAGCTGAAGCCCTGACGCTTGGAATCCAAAAACTGAACTAATAGATATTAACAAAGACCACCGCTGATGAATATTTGGCAGTATCCACTTCAAGAAGATAGATTTTTTATCATAGGACATAAAATCTCTGAAAAGGATTTATGTATAGATATTTGATTTGAAATATTCTAAAAATGTGATTGAATAAAGTTATTCCCTTGAAAATATTTATCATCGATGCTGTACACATAAAATTAATTATACGAGCTCTGTGAGATCGCCAGGTTTAGAACAATTTCGAAAATTTTCGCAGAATGCAATGCGGTTTTGTGAAAAATGAGTGTGGTTTTCATTTACTGATGCTGCTTTGAGCACTCGTCTACTGTACAGGAAAACCGCAGCTATCATATTACAGGTCACAGGCGGCTCTCGTCATAAATTTTATTAAGAAATTCACTTCAATTTCATTCATGTGCCCCGGAGAAATTTCCATACGGGTACAATATTCTAAGCATAATAATTTTATTTTATTACATTTTTCATGTGTTTTTTTTCTGTTTTTGCCTCTTCGAGAATACCAACCAACATGCCGAGAATACCAACCAACAACACAGGTTGCGCGTCTATTCACGGTTACTTCCAGTGGCGCACCCTCGTCAATGCTAGCAAACGTACAATTTGGCACTTATTCCATTATACGATTCTGTTTATTTCCCATTCCCTTTAAGGAAGCTGGTATGTGTAAGTTATTAACCAGTTGGCATTCGCTTCTAGAACCGCTCCTTGCTCAACACCACTCTCTGACTCACTGCTTCCCACCACTTGAGCATGTAGTGTGTGCCTATGTGTCTATAATGGTTTTCAGGTCTAAAGGTCTGTCGCAGCAATGGATTCGTTTTCGGATTTTGATATGATTTCACTTAAATTGAAATTTACTAAATGTTTTTGTGGTTTTGGATTTCTTCAGTTTTTCAGTCCTTTAGTCTTCATTTTTTATTTTTCTTTTTTTTTCGCTTTCTATTTTTTATTTTCTACTTTGCTCTTTTTAGTCAACTTGACATGAGTTAATTCGAGCACTTTGCCATGTAATTGCCGGAGTTGAGCGTACGTTCGATGTTGCAGTGCATGGGATGGGATGATGTGGTGTCGCTGAGGAGAGATTCGTTGTATGGGTGGTAGTTTTGTGTGCGAATATTTCTTTAGCAGCACATCAGGTTGTTTTCAGGTTAGAATGACAAGTACACGTGTATGACAAATGTAAATTGACGTTTGATTGTTGTGTTTGTTTAAATTAAATTCAAAGTATCGAGTGTCAAAATTATTGTTTCAATTACGTTAAAGTTTCACTTTATTTTTGTCTCTGTATACTTACTCCCATTCCAACTGTGTGAACTTTGAAGAATTCTTGCAAAAATCAATATATTTACTAATACTCGACATTCATATACATTCACAGCTAAAATGTCAATCATAAAGAACATGATGAAGACGGTGAACAACGTCTTCAATGTATTACCAGATACATGACATTAAGTTGTTGACGTTTAAGACGCTATCATAGAAGATGTCTTCTAAATTAAATTGATTGTATTGGAACCATTGAAAAAAAATTATTTTAGTATTACAAATTTTACATTGGAGGCTTATTATAAAAAAATATTTCTTCTTATTTCACAGAATTTTCACATCATTTGCCTCTACTTGGATTGTTTTCTTCTGTATTTGACTGCCGGTAGTTCTTTCGAAATACCTATAGGTTGTTCACCGACGCAATATACCGATTTGTGTGCGAAGAACACCTGGTGGTAAGCTTTCACGACAGGTATCCACGTAAAATTCTGGACCTTCATGGCGATAGTTCTTTTTCTGTTTTTTTCACTAATATTGTTTAATACTAACGCTTTTATGTGTTAGTATACATGTTAGTAAGTTGTAATTGTGAAGTTTTATTTTCTTCTTCTTTTTCTGGATATTATATCTTCAGCTATCAGTATTTTTTTCGGCTTTTTCACAATTATTCTTTTTTAATATGTATAGACTATTTTGTGCTAGTATATATATATCAGTAAGGTTTAAAGCTCTGTTAGTCGGTACGTACCGTAAGAACTTAAACTAACTTAAGCCAAAGCGAAATGCAAAACCAACCATACCTGTATATTTGATAGGAACTTAATAAACAAAGTTTAAAATTTGTTTACTTTGACTTAAGTTCTTATGGTGCGTACCGACTAACTGAGCCTTTCAGTCTTGATCGGAAAGTATTGCTTATTTCTTCTTCTTTTTTTTCTATCTTCAACTGCTAGTAGCTTTTTTTGGTTCTTCGCTATTGTTTTCTTAATATGTATAAGCATGTAAGCGTTAGAATAAATGTCAGTTAAGTTTAAGTATTGATTGGCTGGTTGATTTTTTTTTGCAGACCTCAATTAGCGATTTTTCGTCGTTTTGCTACCAGATTCCTTGCAAGGAATCTTACGACATTAAAAGACAAAATACATCCATCTCGTCAAACTTAGAAAATTTAAAAAGACATTCATAATTACCGTTGAATAGTCTGGCATGCAGTCAAAATAGTACTTCCCTAAAAGCATATTTCTTCTAAAGGCCAGAGCCAAACATTCACAGAGAAAATGCTTAGTGGTTTCTTTTTCCTGTAAATTTCCACAATTTTTGCAATAAATATTAAAAGCAATGCGCATTTTCTATGCATTTGTTGCTATACATCAGTGACCAGAAAGAACTGCAGTAAGTATTGCAGTATTGCCGCGGCTCCACTTAATGAGTTCCAAAAGTCTGGTTTTGTCCTAAGTGTCTTTTATTTGTTTTTGGTAAGTTTGCAGTCGGGCCGTTAAATAATGTGTGGAAGTCTAACCAAAGAAGTACCCGTAGCTTTGAATATTTTACACTAACGTCAACTCAACATTGTACTACGGATGCGAAACATGGAGAAACACGGCTTCTATTCAATCGCGTATCCAAATATTCATAAACAAATGCTAATGAAGAATACTGTAATGATGGTGGTCGAAGCGTATATTGGATATGTTATCTATGGGAACACACGAAACAAATACAAGCACAGCGTCCTGTATAACAAGACAAATCCTACGTTGGAAAAACCGTGGAAGAACCCTCCACAGCTAAGACATGGCGAAAAACCGTAGACCAGAAGCTTAAAGACGCACAGTACTCCTGAAATCAAATTGCAGGAGAAGCAGGCAACAGAGTAAGATTTAGAGGAATCGTTGAGGTATTATGCTTTACTATGAGAGAAGGACAGCAGTAAGTAAGTAACGGCTTGTGTTTCAACTTCGGTAACTTTATTGGGGACTTTATTACCGATGCCCATTTTGTCAGCAGTAGTTGTTGGAAGAGGGAGGAAGAATATGAACTTTTTTTGCAGGATAACTGAAGCAACCTAAGATGAACTTATAAGTATTAGACATTTTCTTATTAAAGTTATTTATAAAAATCCAATATAACGAATAAGGCGGATTAGCAGGATAGTAAGAGTAATACTAACTAAATATGATGGTAAAAATAACTAAAATAAATACATTTCCATATTTGTTACTTTATGTATACCACATAATGAGAAGTATTCCGGAAATAACACACTCTAGCTGAAACAAAAGTGTTGAAATTTTCAGAAAAACTCAAGTCACAGTAACTCGCAGGTGCTATGGCAAGTGAATTTAGTTTAGTGAGAAAGAAGAGTAGGAATATATTAAACGAGTGCAGGATATTTGTATAAACCTATGATGAGTACAGATACAACAATCTACTTATTACAGTCATTACATGTTTCTATTCCAGTCTTGAGGCGATTTGTTATTGTCAACGCTGTGGTTAAGATGTTGCAATTAATCTTAACATATAAATTTTGTAAAAAAAGGATAATTTGCTTTGTCTTTTATTGCATCACCACTAGAACAGTTTAACTACTGAAAAGCTCAAGAGTTAGTTCCTCAGGAAACGACGTGCAAGAGTGCAAAAAATTAGTTAAGAGTCACTTTTGCAGACGTGCTGAGATAAGATGCTTACAGTGTCAAATTAACATCTGCACTAGCCTTAGCATTAGTCTGTGCACTAACCTAACATAAATTTACACAGATCTAAACATGCTCCACCTACACTCACTCACCATTTGCCATCATATGCCATCATATCCCATCATATGCCTTCATATGCCATCGTTTGCTAGCACTCGACTCAGCTTTCTTGCTGCGGAAATCATATAATTTGAGCTATATGAAAATGTGCTAAGTGGGCGCAAGCAATAGGAAAAGTATCCGCTCATTTGCACCGCTTAACCAGACAGACGTGTGCGGATTCTTCTAATGCCGCATCAAAATCAGTTGTCGCAATGCTGTCGTTGCGGGCTTAACGAGGATGACCTTTGAAATTAAAGACAAAAGAATTAAAAGTCTTAAACTGAATACAGTGCGATATGCAAAAGAGTTCTGTGATGTAACTTTTATTAAGGCACTTATTTTTTTTTTGTTTACCTTACAGTTTGGAGATGGTCAACTAAGATACTTTTGAGCTCACTCTAAAGAAAACTTCCAATCGACTAGTGCACTAACTTATTAAGGTGGTTTATGGATGTTTTAAGTGTACGTTCGAAGTGAGCTATTAGAAGTTGCATGATAACACAATAAATACTTTCTTGAGTGGCCACTCATTATCCGTAAGGTTTTTGAGTTTAAGAGTGATGTCCGACAAAATTGGTTAAAATCATTTAAAAACATTTGGTTTTGGAATAAAATGTTAACCCAAAAGAGGTATGCCTTAAAGTGTAGTGTCCATTAGAAGAGTATTTATTTTATCTATAGTTAAACTGATAATGTTTAAGTAGCTAACTTAATAAAGCGAATTAGGTTAATTGACCAGGTAGACTAATAGCATGGACTATTATGTGATTTGTGTAGAAGTACCTACTTTGAAAGTAACTATTCTTTTTTGATTACCGGCTTATCGAATTAATTTAATTTTACGAATTTGGATATGTGGCTAGTAACATTTATACTTTTAACCTTACTTTTGGGAATATTATTATTATTATTTATTATTAAAACTATTATCGTAAAATTGCACAACAGCCGATACTACAAGAAAAGTCCTTTGTACCAATTTCAATATTGATTATACAAAACCCTTTAAAGCGTTATGAACAAAGTTCAGAACTAAATCTAGGGAACAGTTCTTAATCTGTTCTGGTGACAAAAAATTCATATGAAATAAGACTCTTCTGTGCGTTGTTAAAGTTGGACAGTCACAAAGGATATGAATAGTTGTTTTCTCATCTTCGAGGCATAATCTATATTCCGAATTAGTAGATAATCAATATTAATATAGGTGATATTTCAGACCATAATGACTGTAATGAAACCCGTTAGCAACTTTAAATCACCTTTTGAGAATTGAAGAATATTTTTGTAGGACTATGGTTTGATTAGTGCTTTGCTTTGTCTAAGTTCTGGGAAATCTCTTCAGTACACCAGTTGTGTATGATTCTCCCTCTCCTTGATAATTTGTTTTGTACTAGTTCAGTTCAACCCACTTAGGGTTTAAAGGTCTGTAAAAGCAGTTTTCGATGCAGTTCTGGCTAGTTCATCAGCTTGTTAATTTCTCAAATCTCCCCTGTGATCCGGAACCCAGTAAATACTTACATTATTCCGAGCTGCAAGTAACTGTTGGAGTTCGTAACACACAAGGACCTGTTTCGACTTGGAAAACTTTTGGAAATAATTTGAATAACTACATTTATTTAACGAATTTGGTTATGTGACTAGTCACGCTTATAGCATTTCATGCTCTATCGGCAATTTCCAACCTAACTTTTTTGAATAACTTAATTAACTAAATTTATTTAATTTGAATATGTAACTAGTTAATAATATAGCACTCTATGCTTCATCAATAACTCCGAACCTTATTATTGGGAATATATTGATTAACAAATTTAATTTGATAAATTTAAATACATGACTAGTCTTGCTTATACCTAGCATTTTATGCACTATCGGTAAGTTTTAACTTTACTATGGGGAATACGAGTACTTTGTCTTATCTTCTGATAATTCTATATTTCTCCTCATTTGCTAACATTCGTCTTCTTATAAATGCATTTAAATTAATTTTCATTCAACCTCTCTCTTCTTCCTTCCAACAATCTGTCCACTGATTGAAGTGCTAGCCTAATTAGAGCAAGTGCGGCACATTAACAGCAGCAGGAAACCCTGTTCACTCGTGAATAATTGTTGTTTTCGCCTGAAAAAATTAACATATTTGATCGAAAACAAACAAAAACCAAGAGGAATAATGAAACAAATCACTTCACACAGTTTTTCTATTAAAAAAAAACCAAACAAAATTTTAAAACAACAAACAGCAACTGTATTTAGTAAACAATGAGATGTGAACAATAAACAGCGGTGAGCGATGAGCGATGAGCGCTGAGAGATGAACGGGGAATGTTGAACAGTGAGAAGTTTTGGTATTGATGTCGAATAGCAAACAGTAAATAGCAAGTAGCTTAACAGCTCAGTTCAAGTGGAATGGATGAACAGATGTGTTAATTTTAAGCGCATTTTCGAACCCTTCCTGTTTTCCTCCCATATTATTCCTTGGGCAACCGCAATTGTTGCAACCACCAGCACCGCAGTGGCAGCAACACCCTTTTCATTGTTCCTCGTCTTTAGTTTATCGTTCATAAATTGCCAGTCTCAAGGCAAGAAGTTAGCAAACAATACATAAAACAAAACATCAACCATCAACCATCAACTTACATCAGCATTAAAGGATTATTCAACTAAATGCAATTATCCAACTCTGGTAACCTACCCATAGCTGCAGGCGCGTATTGGTTTCATGAATAATAAAATGGATAGTCTCTGGTGCTTTCTGGAATTTTTAATAATTATTAAAGTCTGTACTTTTTATTATATTGCATCTTGAGGCAAGTATTATTTTTTACCTAGAAAACTTCAGTGAAAATAATTGCTTCCAACTTCCTAATGGGTGTGGCGTTAGTTATCCAATTTAGGAATACGATGCGCTTATCGATTCAAATCGTCCATACGCAGTGTGGGTTGTATTCTACAAAATTTAATAAATAATTATTAGAATTATTTTTTATTTACTTATCAAACCAACCATAGTATTGGATTTCGACTTTCATATACAATAGATAATTTCAAACAGCATAAAATTGTACCAGATATGCTTTGATATTGCATCTTCCGCTGAACTGAAATATTTCGTCACCTTATGACTGTAGTTAGAAGTTATAATCTTTACCAGAATTGATGTTATGTTGATAATTGAACAACAAGTGGTTCAGTCATCTGAAAACCACTTAAAGTCACTTAGAGCATCAAAATGTGCTGAATTAATATGTATAATTAATGACTCTTCACTAAGTGATTATACTATCTGAAAGCTACTTAATTCTACTTAAAATACTCACGGAACCATTAATTAAGAGTAATATCTACAATATAAAAACCGCTGAAGAGATAATAGCCCAAATTAGACCAATAAATCCCGAAAATGTAGTGGAAAAGACGAACCCAGAGAGTTGACGAATGATAGAATTATATTTGATTCAAGTTCTCAAAGCAAAGAAATTAGACCAAGAAAGGAGAAACAGAAACTAGGCTAATTTGCGGTGAGAAAGTGGAGGCAAAAAATATTACTGGATTATTTTAAACTTTCGTAATCTTTCGTAGCATGTTTACTGAAAATACGAAATTCGTATCTTTTAAAATATAAATCTTTTGTTAACTCTTTAAAACCTTTACTATCTTGCTAGAGATACAGATGTCTGTCGAAAAACGGATTTTGAGCTTAGCAGACCGAATTTATTCTAACTTAAATCTGTTAAAAAACCAAAAAAGGGAAGAAAATAGTTTATATCTATCTCATAGTGTTAAAAGTGGTTAATGGATAGTTCACTAAAAATATAGAGAGATATTATTTTTCGAAAACCTTATCAAAACATTAAAATACTGATAGGTGAAGAACTTTTTTCCAACAACAGACCTATTGTTTTGATTTAAATTCTGCGATTTCTTTAAACTGCATAAAATATTTTATAATGGCTTATGTTTTTACCAAAGGACATCAAAAGATATTGTACATACTTACAGAGCCGGAACTGAGTGATTTTATTCTTGAAAAAACGCTTGAAATCATTATAAACTTATCCATTTTGACTGGTATTTCTTGGAGTTCTTCAAACTATATCTTATATTTTATTAATAGTGTATGTTAAGTTTAGCAAAGGAAAATAAAAGATATTGTACCTTCACAGCCTGATCTGAGTGATTTTATCCTTGGAAAACCGTTCGAAATCATCATCTTAATCTAAATAATCTCAATCTATATATGATATTTTATTAGTGATTCATGTCGAGTTTACCAAAGGACATTAAGATATATTACCCTGTAATTTTATCTTTGGGAAACCATTTGTAGTCGTTTATTATGTTACTTAAAAGTATTATAAAGTATTATGTTACTTAAAACGATGTAGGATATCTTTTGAGTTTATAATGGATGTAGCAATACGCACATCATGTACTCCAATGGAATAATATCAACCAAATTATGTAATTTATAACTATATACACACCTAATCAGAGAGTAAAGTTTCATCAATGCTCTGTGCTGTTCTCCTTAGCGCCATGGTGCTTAAAAAGGGAGAAAAAACTTGAACGCTACGTACACACATAAGGAGCAGACTCCCTAAGGAAACGGAAAAGCAGCAGCATAGCATCTCTAAGACAAGAGCAGAACGCTAAGAGCAACAAAACGGAAGATGTACTGAAAAATCGACTACAAGAAGGTGGGATAGCTGGGGAAAATAACGATATTCCCACCATTTTGTAATTCGCTTATCCAAAGAAATAACTAATGAAATCAAATAAAATAAAAAATATACAATGGAGCGCAGGAAGGTAAGGAAAGTAAAATGAAAACATGGGAAAACAATGAAGAGAAAAATTCGGTGGGCGTTGCATGCGCGTACGCTGAACCCAAATTAAATATGAATATGGATACGGCAATTACAAGGGAACCAGCTAGTGGGTGGTTGGTCGGTCGGTTGGTGTATGGCTTTGGCTTTCGTTTTGGCTTTGCAATGTTGCCACTGTTTGGCATAAGTGCGCACAGCAGCAACGCAACGAAACCAACCAGAATCCGGCAGTACTTCTTTATTGTGTTACCACTTATGTCCTTATTACGAGTATATCCATTAAACTGTGTGTGGAGCCAAACAAGCATTTTATTGTTTTAATATTATTATTATTACTACTTTTGTTTGAACATGTGCGAGAAAAATGGAAGCAGCAAATTAAGGGGTTGATTCAGCCATGTCTGATGGGGTTGGCCTGGGGCAAATTGTGCAATTCAAATTATTAAGCCTCACTGTGAAACTGAATTGTGTTCATATAAGAGCCCACATACTTTTACGAGTTATTCTATTCCTTTTATGGGATATGCATACATTAGCGTTACCAAAACAATTGAATAAATACTTCATTAAAATTTTTATTAGACTTTTATTGTCAGTTATATGTCAATGATGAATCCTTAATTATGATTTAGACATTTTACTCGCAGATTACATTATTCCACATTACTTCGTTGGATATACCTAATCTCTCTTTAATTTTTATTCATTAAAGTGGAATTAAGTGTTCTCTAAACTATCCTTTTAAGTGTTTGTTGCAACCATTCGCCATTCTTTTACCAAATACTCGCAGATTACATTGTTCCACACTACTACGTTGGATATACCTATTCTCTCTATAAATTTTATCTATAATATTAGAACCTAGAATAACTTAAGTGCTTTTTTAAATGTTTGATGCATTTAACATTATAATGTTGAATTAGATATGTATCTAATCTCTCTGTAATTTTTATTTATTATATTGGGACTAGAAGTTCTCTTAATTGTTCTTTTAAGTGTTTGATACATCTATCTATTATTCTTTTTCCAAATATTCGCATATCAAATTTATTATTATTATTATGGATAGGTTGTGCATGCACTGCGACCTGAAAGATATTTTGTGCAGCCTTTTGCCCAACTAGATCAACTCCAAAACTTTGAAGAATTTTGTCACAATAGTGGGTCGTATTGTAGCTAGATGTTCTGGGTTCAAAACTGTACTGCTTAGATAGTTAAGTCGCGGTTTGATTTTGTCGCGGCTGGGCAGACGCATAAAACGTGTTCTGGTGTTTCCTGTTGCCATTGAGAGAGTCGGCAGGAATCGACGGCAGACCAATCTTTTTTAGAAGGTATTGCAGTCTACAGTAGCCTGTTAGCAGTTCCGTGTAGTGTTTGGTAACTGTTCTGCTTAAGTTCAGATCAGCTTTAACCTTTATATGTTCAGGGATAAAAAGTCGTTTTGACTGCTGCATGTCTTTTTGTGCTCTCCATAAGTCAGTTAGGGTTTGTTTTTCTCTTTCACTTACTAGGCTAGTGAAAGAGCCTGTTTTACTCCCTTTTTGGCCATAATATCCGCATATTATATAGTTCCTCATAACTATGTTGGATACATGTAATCTCTCTGTAACTTTTATATAGTATAGTGGAACTTAGAGTTCGCTTACCTGTTCTTTTAAGTATTTGTTGCAACGATTCATCGTTTTTTTCTCAAATTCATCTGACCCCTCATATCGATCGTTCAACCAAAAATCCACTAACGTTCAAATACGTTACAGGAAACGAAAATCTTTGCTGATTGCCTCATTAGATAAGTAGGAGAAGTAAGTACTACTTAGTTCCTCCTTTGCTCCACTGTTATGCTGCTTCAATCTAATAATTCATTCGTTTACACATTGCAAAATAAAAGCTCGGGAAGGAAACAGCAAGATATGGCAAGAAGAAGGAAGAGTTAGGGGTTCCAATTTCAATGTAATCGTACAATGTCGCATGTGCTGAGTGTGGAATCCGCACACAATGGAAGTGTTAGTAAAGTTTTGGCATCATCAACAGATTATCATCATCGACAATTGAATTTCTTTTGTTTGTTACTTGCGATGATTATGCCGTGGATTCCGATTTCAAAGCAATGTAAATTGCAGATGATTCAATTCATGCACCAATAAAGATTTCCTAATTTGAATGCAAATTCGCATTGGCATTGGGACAGACATTTCCATACTCAAATTCATCTTTGTAAATATTGTTAAAGTACTTTTGATTTGTTTACTTAATTTGCAGTTACTTTTTTGGAATTTGTGTTCAGGAATTTGTGCTGTGTTTATTTTAGATTTAGACAATTGTTTGGAGTTTCTGGACTGTATAAATTGATAAAGTTTCTGAGGTGGAAAATTAGGTTTAAGAGAATCGTTATTGTACCGAAAGTTTTCCAATTTCAAAAAGCCTCGAAGCACTTTGAAATAATTCAAATTCAGAATGTTATTTTATTTTAATATTGCTATGATATCTCACGCATCGACGCATCACATACGCATCATTTCAGAATTAAAGAAGAAGAGTAAAGGTGTCCCTCGTTCAAATTGAGTGGTGCATAAGTAAATTGCAATTTTTTATAATAAATTGAATACTAAATAAATACAAACTGGTTAATCAGACTTCAGATAATTCGAAACAATGAAAAATGGACGAAACATATGTACGCGAGCGTTTCTCATTACGGAATAGTCGGAATAATAAATCAAACCCTAGGGTTTTAAAGATCATCTGTTAAAATTTTTGCAAAAACTTTTTTGTCTTATGTGTTCAAATATAAATAAATTACTATATTATCTACTAAATCAAGTCACATATTACAAATGTCTTCTGTTTTAAATAAAATATAAATCAATTTTGGCAAAATCTAAAATAGAAACCTATTAAGGAATAAATTTAAAATAATCAAATATTTATAATAAATAATAAATATCATTATTTTTTGCAGTTTTCATAATTACTTGACTGGTTACTTGATCTATACATTTCGTGTCTTTGATTAAAAAAGTTGATAACTTTTAGAAACTTATTCTTAAGGTTTATAGTGCCTTATTAATAAAATGACATTTAAAGTCCTTCTTCTCTAATAAATAGTAGTACCTGACCTTTTGGAAGTTTTCAAATTTCACATCTCCGTTATTTTTAATCCCCACACGGTTCAGAACTTATATTATTATTCAATAATAGACTATGAATGTGCGGGTAAGTGCCCAACTAAAACAGTTCTAGACTATTTATAAATCTCGTAATGCTGTGGGCTTAATTTTACCTATTTGATTTGGGACTAAGATTCCGCTTTTAAGGTAGTCAAGTCTACGTCTTGCCGCTGCTGCGCAGTTGCATTGACTTATAGCCATCTATCTTTATGATGTAGCAATTATTTTTAAAGAAGTATGGCCCAATCATGCCAGCAGTTCAGAAAACAGCTTTAAGCAGTGCATTCTGAAGATTTGTCGGTAGCTGATAGATCGTATTTAGCTCTTGAAAACATTTTTTATTTTCAAAGTTACTGAGGCAAAGAAGGGGTCATAGCTTTATGGTGTGCCGTTCTAAATACATTTTCTACTGAACACGAATTTTGCATATATAGTATAATAGTATATAAACACTGCTTGGGCTGAAATTCTTTCATAATGTTTCAGTCTATCACTCACTTGATTACTCTTACACTGAAACAAATATTTATCAAAAGAAGACCCTATAATAACACTGACTGTAATGACAATAGATATTGCATCCAACAGCTTATAATGACAAATTCAACACTCTGAAATATGTGTTCAAGAAATGATCTTATAATCAAATTCAGCTATATGCATTCCATGAATAACTGTAAATATAACTGATTTTTTGCGCTCACTACCAATAACTATTGACACAGAACCTAGTATTCAAGGAAAAAGTCAAATTGATGCTTTAAATTAGTTCCAAGAAAGGAGTGTGAGTACATCTGAAAGAATATTTTACCCATAAAATGACATAAAAAAAATTAGCAGTATTAATTACTTATAATATTAATATTAATTATTTTTCAATATATATATTATGTTCTATGACAAGAGATCTTTATTTGAATTGAAAAAGAAAGGAATTGTGAGAATATTTTCAAATGGACTTGGACCTATCATCACTGGTATTTGGTGATTTTTTTAGTCATTTTTGGACTATAGCTTTTGAAATCCAAACAGAAAATATTCTAAAAGTTGGCTTATATCGCCGAATAGTTTTCACCCAATACAAATACATATATAATCCAGAAGCTGTTTAATTGTTTTATTTTACAAAGGACAATAAAAACAATATAAGTACTACTACTAAATAATATAAATAGTAAAAGGTAATAATATTAATTAAAAAACAAAAAATAAAGCATTAAATGTGCATTTAAAAAAATCCAATTACTTTTTCTCTACATAAAAAATGTTATTTTTTTTTTAAATAAAATTGATCAATTAATTTTAGAATAATTTTAATTTAATGAATATTTAGAGTTACCTTTAATATAATATTAATAACAATAATAAATATTAATTTATAATAATATGAATAAAAATGGTTTGTAAATAAATAAATTGTATATATTCAAAGTTGGACTTGAACAAGACGAATACTTTTTCTCCAATGATATTTACTAATCGTTTATTATAATTCCTTTTTTAATAATAAATATTAATTTATAAAGATATATGTAAATAATGATGGCTTTTAAGTTCAAAAAATTCAAACTTTAAAAGCTTGACTTAAAAATGCTGAATGTTTTTTGTCTAGAAACATGTATGTATTTGTATATTAATAATAAAGATTATTAAATATTATAATAAATGTAATAATAATTTGATTATTAATAATATTATTAATAATAATAATTCAATTATTTAATTCAAAATAAAATGAATAATAATGGTGTTTAAATTAAAAAAAAAATATTTAAAGCCGAATTAAAAAGTGCCGAATACTTTTTGTCCAACGATATTTAAATATATATACATAAAAATGTTTAAAAATGATTTATTATTAGATCTATTGGTTTTATAAATTATATATATCATTTAATGTTTTTCTTTAACTAATAGGTATGGTTTCAAAACAGACGGGCTAAATGGAGAAAAGCAGAGCGACTTAAGGACGAGCAAAGAAAACGTGAAAATGGCGAAAGTGGTAGTTCCTTAGAAAAGGTAAATTAAATAGATTTAGGCCTTTTACTAACTTTTAAAGTAACTGCTGCAACATGATGAAACCTCTTCACTTTTAGCTTCATGATAGTCGTGAATCATCACCTGATGTAACTGGAGAAATTGACGATGATGAACCGCGAGGTTCACATAGCCCTTCAGTACGTGATAGCCCACATGCCATCGATTCAGACAATGAACGTCCGCTATCGTCAACACAATTAACCACGAAATCAACATCACAATCCATTGGATCAATAAGTGCAGGTTCTCCATCGCCCAGTGAACGCACCATACAAAATCTCAATAACAGCAGCCCTTCCACCTCACGCAATACCGATTCGCCTATTGAAGTTGGCGGCCCCATTTCGCTCACGACACGCGCCTCCGTCAACACTACAAGCTCATTGCATACGCACTCCTCATTTGGAACTCACATATTTGGCAACTTTGCTAATGACACGTAAGTATAAATCAGTAATTACTCAATGTTCACATTGTTATTGTTCATTAGATAGTCGTTGTTGTTTTTATTGCCTCATAATTTCTTTATTTCATCCATTTATGAGTGTACGTACAACTACTTTAATCGTTTGTTTGCGTCTATCTATCGCATTAATATGTAGCACGTGGCATCAATTCAGAGTCATTAGACTCATGTAAAAAGACTAAAGTTTCCTCGCATAATGTTTCCGCCGCGCATGCCATTTCCGGAACTACTAGCAGCTTCTTACTTAGCTGACCAGGAAAGCAAAGGAAATAATTCTTTTGCAAATCATTATACCAGTCTAAAAATTCTTTTGTTCGGAATATCTGAATCGACGAACATTAAGAACTATGCTTCCGTTCGCTCTTTCAACTCATGAGCTGAATCACTACACCGTGGAATAACACTGAATAGCGGCACAAAGGCGGTTATCTCACGCTGTCTTGGCATAATACGACAAAAAAAAAAAGAAATAACGTAGAGCAACATTAATTCTCCCCTAACAAAATTAGATCGAATCTCAAGTGCGAAAATATATTTTATTGTCTTCTTGTTTTTTTTATTTTTGTTTGTGGCAAACGCTGTTTGCAAACGGACGGATACGTCCTCCATAATCCAACGTCTACACTCAATCGTATTCCATCTACAGCGGAGCGTAAAGTGTATTCATTGCAAATTAACATATTGGCCACACGCTGCGTTTAACGTCGAACGTTCAACGTTCAATGTTCGCTGTTCGACATTTGGCAAACGCACTAAAGAATGCTGCCTACTTTTAGGATAAATGCAAAACAAACTACAATGAATAAGAAATTAATTGAGCTCAACAATAATTTTGTCATCGAATTATCAAGTTGATAGCTAATTTAACCATTGCCGTTGCAATTTGGAAGTATTTGCAAATATTTACATTATTTCACCACTTCAACTACTTCAGCTTCTTCTTCAACTGTTTGAACTACCTCATTTGGCTTGCCTCATCACCCCTCGACTGTGCTAATGTCCGTGATTCATGCGGAACACAACAGCCGAGGGCGTCACTGCTGATTGCTGCAGATTGCTACTTACCGAGGCATTATGTCCACTTTCGAACAAAGGAACAGGATCGCAGCGCGCCATTCGTCCGCTCTATATAATGTCGACAATATGAATATGAAATGGGGTGCATGAAAATGTTACACTTGGTTTATTTGTTGTTTTTATTTACCGTTGATATTCTGTTACGCTGTTACACTGTTATGTTGTTACCTTGTTACACTGTTACACTGTTAAACTGCTGTACTCTTGAATTTTTGTATGTTTTTACCTTTTGTTGTTGTTGTTGTTGTAGTTGTTTCTGGTATATTTTCAATTAGACGACACTTGTAATAAATTTGTTTGTTTACTTAATTCTTAAGTGTCTTAGTGACACGAACGCAATTAACAAATCATTATACAACAAAGAATGATGTACTTGCCAAACCCCTCATCCATACCAATTTGCTTCAATTCAGTTTAAACACATACCCGTACCCATACCCATACCCATACCCATACCCATACCCATACCCATACCCATACCCATACCCACACCAATCGTTTGCTCAAATGCCAAATGTGTTAGACCAACCAAAACCAGTACTGGTTTGTATTAATGCACTCGGCGTTGACCGAAGAAATTGCTAAAATTGTAACAGAAGGGAAACAGTTTTTTTAATATTTTTTGAAATTCGAAAATTTGTTTTTATTAAAGGATAAAAGGATTTAAAACTCATTTGAGTTAATAACGAGAATGGTGATGTGCAATTTGTGGTATGAATGGATTGTAGCAACAGAAGTGGTTCGCAAACATATTTAAATGTCGACAGTTCAAGTATGTATTGTGGTTGCATTTGATAAATGATTTTCCTTTATGATTCCTTTATGATCTGAAACATGCTCTGAAACACCGAGGCATACATATTAAATTAAACTTATTTTTAAACTCTGATATTGTAATATTATTTATCATTTACGATGAGTTTTAGAAATAGTTATAGTTAAATAGTTAAATAGATGAATCAAAAAAGTATAAACAAATGGATTTAAGTATATAAGTATATAGGCGCTTAACTCTTTAACTCACATCACTATATATATTCAATAAAGAAATTAAAAAATACTATTATTTATTGATGAGTTCAATTGGCTACAAAACACCTTACACTCTTCCCAAATTAGCGTGATATGTAGTAACACTCACTATGTATTCAATATAAAAATCCAGAAAATACTCTTAGCAAAACACCTTAACCTCAATGTTAATTCTCGCTTGCCCAAGGTGATGCGCTTCTATGACGAAGAGCAACTATTTGAAAATTAGACGAATTCAAATGGGAATGAAAAGACAAGAACAAAAATTTATTTAACTTATTGAAATTTAGCTGACCATACAATGCTGTTTCGAGTATTATCAAGTACTTATCATCATTGGTCTTAGGAAATATTCCAATTTCTTAATTAGTTTATAGTCCGTATATAACCACATTTCGGGGACGCTCTAATTAATTGATGACGTTTGACGTTTTTACCTCGCTCTTATCTGTGTACCTTGGATCCACAAAGTGAAATTTTTATTTATTAAGCTCCGATGTTAAGCAAACTGGCAACATGGACTAATAGAGGTAACATCGAATTTTCTTAATTACATCTAGAAGGCTCAATGGTTACACAAATACAGCACTAAATGTTATACTGGATAAAGTAGTGATTATAACGCGTCTGATCAATGAAACTTTAAGGACTGCACAAAGAGTAATAGATCTTTCCGTATAAAAGTAATAATATTTGTATTAATAAGAAGCTAATCTAACTAAAGATTATTAGAATGAATTTGTATACAAATACCTCTTCTCTATTAAGACTATTCTTCTTAATATTAGCTAATAGTCTCCTTCTCTGCAACACGAAGTTCATATACGGTAACAGTCTTATCGGAGCACTTATTCTTAACTTGACATCACAAAATGTTAGCTTAATTGACTGAAAATAATAATGTACACATTACAGGACCTTTTCAGTTCATTTAACGAAAATACTACAAAACTAATAAAAGGATAAGTAGGCAAACTGAGTAATGTGAACAATTGTTTAGCATTGTTTCGCAGTAAGCAGACAAACAAATAATTTATAACATTCCAATCTTACGCCTCTGCTCTCAGTGGGAACTCTTATTGTACCGAAATCTGCATTAAAATACTATTTACTTTTTCATATGAACACCTCTCCACGGGGGGCGAAACCTGGAGACACTAGTTGTTAGCGAGTAGAACTTCTGTAAACATGACTCCTGGCGGCGTCACGAGAGTACGCCAAAGCCACATACAATCGCAATGATCGAAATGTGTTTAAACAAAAACAACACGTCATTTGCCAAATGTCAATTCTGCCGCCCGCTGGTTTACCACTGCTCCTGTGGCTTAGCGATACTTACTCAATATTATTTCATCCGTTGTCTCGAGATTAGTACGTCAGAGCAAAATAATGATTGAGTTATAAGGGGACGGTAAGGATATGCAGTATTTTTATAGTGTGTTATGTTCTGTTAATGAGATTTATTGTAGCATCGACATGAAATTCTTTACTAATTGATAACTCCAAAGGGATTTCTTCTTTAACAATATAATTTTGCATAATTATGATATAATAATTAGTCATTTTTAACCTGAAAGTAATTAAAAGCGGTTTTTAAACCTCAGTAAAATGACTTTGTGATACTCTTTGCAGCAGTAAGACCCTTGATCTCCCTGTAGGTTCACACTTACTAACCTTGTGATATCCTTTTCAACTTACTTGTAAAATTAATAAGAACACTTTTAAAAATCGATACGTAATCGTTAGTTTTTAATGCATTTAGAAGTTATTTACGTAGGTAAGTTCACAGAACCCAAATTTAAAAACGGAACCGAATTTCTTGTAAGAGCTGAAGAAAGCAAGATAAAATAATACATAGTGTTCCTCAAAGTCTGTTTAACCATATTAAAATCTAAGTCTTTAATAAAAAAACTTTTCTCTTTTCTTTCCTTTATAGTAATTGCATCATCCACTTATAGAAAATCGTCTGATTTACTGACTTATATTTTTACGGTTCTTAGGTTTCATAAGTTTAAGCTATCAATTGATAGATAGTTATTCCTCAAAAAGTAAATTTCACGTACAAATAGAATAAGTTCTTTCTAAAAGATTTTTGGACTTTGATCTACATCGTAAAATAGACCTACCCTAGATTTTTTCAGGATTCAGGAATCAGGATTTTTTGGATTTTAGTTCTGTGTCATAAAATATACATACCCTTAATTTTTTCTAAAAGAGTTTGGATTTTTTGGATTTTAGTGCTGTGTCATAGAATAGACTTACCTTAGGTTTTTTCTAAAAGAATCTGAAGTTTTGGTTTATTAGTTTTTTGTGTATAGAATATAGAATAGACTTACCTTAGGTTTTTTCTAAAAGAATCTGAATTTTTGGTTTATTAGTTTTTTGTATATAGAATATAGAATAGACTTACCTTATGTTACCTATTTTTTCTAAAAGAATCTGGATTTTTGAATTTTAGTTCTTTCTCATAAAATTTAATTTACGTCTTCAATTAAGTTATCTGTTTGGATTGTCTGAGACTGTTTAAAATTATCTATATCAATCTGGCAACCACTGTGTGTGGGCTGCTTTTAATGGTTAGCAAGTTGTTTCATTCTTCTTGTTGTACGAGCATCCGTCGTGTTCGGTTGTGTTTCGTGTTGTGCAGTAAATTTGTTTGAGTTTTGTTCTAATTACATTTAAAAATATGTTTTATATGATAAGTAATATTAGAGATAAATAAATGAAATATTCTTTGAAACTTTAAAGAAAGAAAAAACCGCATTTAAGCGAACAGAGACCTATAACTTCTTACTTACTTACTGAGACCTATAACACTTAATTTAATTTAATACTTAATTTAATAATAATTAATTTAATACTTAATTAAATTAATTATTACTTTAAGTTCCTAAACACAAATCAATACTATGTTTATTCCACAGAGTTTTCAGATAGATAGGTGGATAGGTTTTGTGAAAGTAATTGTGACACACCTTTCGACGTTTGTTAATTGCTATATTACTGACAGAGAAAAACGTGGAGCATTGGAGTCCGAAAAAAATTTTTTTTTGTGATAAATAAAGCTATAGGGGATTTTTTTTTAATTTCGAATCAACATTACTGTGTAGAGCTTAGCAATAATAATTACATTTTATAAATATGAAAATCTCTCTCATCTTTATATAAAAGTAGAAAAGTAATAATCGAAGTTCATATTATCTATACTACTAACTTTTATACTTGATATTCAATTAAACGTTTATATCTATAGTGTATTTTTATAGATAATACATATTTATTTCTAGATAACCAAATTCAAACACCATTTTTCAACTCAGGAAAATCAATTTAAAATACAAAAATTTTGAAATATCCTTCAAAGTGGTATCCTTTTTCACTTTAATTTCCATTTTTATTCTGAAAATTTGCTGTCGAAACTCTTTCCTATATATTTGGAATAAAATGGCTCGACTTAATTTAGCAACTCGCAACTTAAGCTAATGAATAATTCTGCACCTACGTGCTTCAATAATAAATTAGGTAAATATTATAATATTCATCATGCAATTAAAACAAATCTCCTCACTTGCGGAAGAGATGACGGCGAATTTTTCTTCCTGACAACGCTCGACGTTCACGACTTGGCAGGCAAAGCACAGCGCGTCACACAGTCACATAGTCTCACACAAATGCCTCGCCGCCTTATCTGCCGTCGCTCTCGTACAGAAATTTAGCCTTGTTAATCCCTGCCTCACGCTATGGTGGACCATTGCCTCAACATCCAAGCGCCTTACAATTTGGGCGCTTTAAGTTGGGTTGACAGCGCTGCATATGTAGTAAGGATTTGCACTCTTGCCGCGGAAAAGATGAGAGGTCGCAAGTGATGCGTGTGCTCGGTTATATCGCAATATTGTAGAATGAATCAAGTGGAATGATGTTTAAATCTGAGTGTGTCTACTACGAGTACATGAACTTATGTGAAGGAACGAAAAAAGTTTGCTCTAATTAACACAAAACTTTTCTATCCGAATTATGCTAATGCGAATTCTTAATGTTGAACTTGCCTTGAGTTGTGTCTTCATTTTATTTCATTAACAGAAGTGAGTGTTGTTCAATTGGGCTGAATTCAGGACCAAGTTGGCCTATGTGATTTTGCCAAGTTGCCTACCAACAGAGGCAGTGTGTCAAAACTTAATAAAAGCGGAAAATTTAATTTTAGTACAAACAGAAAAACGCTTTCGTGTTGGCGCCCACAATTTCGAGTAAATATCCGTATGTGAGAGGTGAAATGAGTCTACATCCTTTGCGCCGATTGTGTTACTTCATCACAACAAACATATTTATTCTAACTCATCTCTGAATTAAATTTTCAGAAATTATATCCATAATTATTAAAAAAAATATTTTATACTCCACACTCCTTATACTCCATGCCATTCCATATTACTTAAGATAAATACAACTATAGAAACTATCACAACAATCGCACTATGTCTCCGATGAACAATTCGAATCGAAAAACGTTACTGCAATCACTTTATTTTAGATAAATCTAAGCGAAGGAAGAATTTCATCTATTTACTTAAAAGGATTAATAGGTAAATTAAGAACGAAATACTTTTGGGTTATCTTTAGTTATTAGTAGAATAGGCAGTGCTCAACCTCTGCCATCTACTGTGTGATACCTTGAAGAATTCTCTGAAGTTAATCCGGATATTTTCAGGTTATTGATAACCCCAACAAAGTTTTCGATCCAAGGACTTGTATGGTTCAATAAAAGCCATATGGATGTACTAAACTCGTTTATTGACAATTGCAGATTACGAGCTAATAAGTTGGGTCCAAGTTGCACTGCTCATCTAACAATAACTGCAGATGTCGATATATTCTTCATTGTCAGTTGGGTCCAAGTTTCACTGCTCATCTAACAATAACTGCAGATGTCGATATAATCTTTATTGCCATATTGGTAATTTATAGGAAACTTATTGTTTCGATTAAGAATACAGAATACGTAATCAATAGACTATCTACATTTCCTCTGATACTCAAACAAAATGGGAAGACGATAAAACTATTTGTAAGATTGTATGTAATTGTGCAACTACGGTTTCGGATAGGAGTAAAATACAATTCAATAGGTCACACCGTCGGTAAACGATACTTTCACTACCAAAGGCATTTTTATCTCAATTTAGCGAGTAAACTGCCTTCTATTATATTAGAGTATAATTTTCAATATAAATAATGATTTCCTAGTTATGCCGGTTTAACAATAACTATTCAGAGCAGTTTTTTTACTTTATACTATATATCGATAGAGCTTTTTTAAAGAGGTTTCGAAGTTTAAAATTGTACATTTTTACATTGATAACGAAAAGCACATTTGCCATCTACTGCCAGTTAATATAAGCAATTTACATAAACGGTGAGTAACAATAACTGGCAATTCTTTTTGATAAGCCCCTAGTAACCTACTGATTTGAAACTTAACCGTGCTACTAATAGTTTACCCAACCTGTATTGTTGCAATAGTTCAATAAAAGACTCTTTAATAATCAGGTCTGAACCGTAAGCTAATTAATAAATTAAATAGATAATTTGAAAACAATGTTTCAATAAAATAACTCTACAAATTTTATTAAATTATTGTGCTTTGTTCTGATAGAAAATAATATTGTAATTGATTACTATGGGTCACTGAGATTTACCCGGACTTGGACTAACGGTCCAAGTGAGTTTAAAAATAAAAATTTTTTTTTGTTAGTTGTTAAGGTTCTACTTCTTGACCTTCTTGTGAATATATATACCGCTAGTAGTTAAAACAAAACCTTGTCTCTTAATCTCTACTTTCCTACTACTCATAAAACTTAACATGAGTCTTTACAGAAAGTCATAACAGATCTTAAATTTATATCTATAGTTGTTAATTTTTATTGATTTTTCAGCAACGTTTATTAAAATAAACCGAGCTCATTTTTGAAGTTTTAGTAATATCTCTTCATATCAGACTTAACTAAAGAGCCAAATTTGAGAAGGAAACCTAACTAACACGTTTTCAAACGCTTAATGAATGTTGTTCCACTATAAAAGTCTATTTATACAATTCCGATCCATCCTATCAACTTCTTAAATTCACTTTTTTATACATATTTTTTATTATTTTGCATGATACAGTAAAAAAATCATATTACATCCCATTTAAAAAATATCATTTTATATTAAAATATTTATTATTTTAAATTTGATTAAGAGAGAAATTAAAATATATAATACCTTCAAGTTGAAGTCTACATACTGATATCAGAAAAACGTCTTGAAACTTGCATTGCTTATGCTTTACTTGCATCGCGAAAGGTGACTCAAAAAGAGACCCATGAGCAACAAAGAAAGTACCTTCCCTCCTTTAAAATTACTTGAATAAATCAGAAAACATATGAATTGTTTCGTGCTTTGAATATAAAGGAAAAAATACAGTTAAAAGCTTGCTTGGAGACAGTTTTCTCTGTCCCAGAGCGTAATTGTGCATCTGTAAAATTTAATTACGAAAAAGTATGAGTGCTTAATTATAAATAAACATTGCTGTTGTCAAGCACATTTCCCCATTCTTCATTAGACGCGTGCACTCTCTCGTATGATGCTTGTGTAGTGCTTAGTAGCTTCATCTAAATAATTCCGAAACATGTGAACAAGGCTTTTGTTTTATATACTCGTACAATATGCATTTAGAAGATATGAGAAAAGTCTGAAAAATAGTACCAAAATATATAATTTTTTTAGATTTTTCTAATACGCGAAAATTTTTAATTTCATAATAAAATTGCAGCAGATTTACTCACATTAATTTTTTTTTCTTTTGCATAAGCCAATGTCGACATTAAGTAAAAATTCCATTAACAAAAAAATTTTATTGAAACCACGAAAATTTAGGAACGCGCCCATGTTGTTACCGAGTTGTGGCCAAAAAATTTTCTTTTCGTCGTTGTCAGACGTTGTCAGACTACTTCGCTTTGGAGGCTGCAGGTGAATAAATTTCACTGCGAATTTAAATTCAAAAATTGAGGTAGAAAAATTTTTTAATTTAATTTTTTATTAACTTAGTTAAGAGATGCCATAAGGTACAACATTTACAAAATTTTTGAAAGATAAAATTACATTTTTTAAGTACTCACTCATCACTCATACCACATTCAGTTTTCAGGAGAAAACTCAGGTAGACTGAAGATCCACTTCAACTTTGCATTTATTTAGGCACATAACTATGCTTCCCCAAGATTATTATGAAAATTTCAATCGTACCGCACAAACTAACAGACTCTAAGTCAATTATAATTAATATATTTCACTCTTTCAAAGTAACCTTTACGAAAATTTACTAGAAAATAGTTATAATATGGAAACCTTTCACTAAACAGTATAGATTTGAAATTGATAACGGATTACTTAAAGCGACACTTCGGTCTGCGCCATATCTTAACGAGATCGGTTTGTCTCATGTAAAAGAATGGCTTCTCTATATCGGTGTACAAATACTCTTACAAGTGTTCTTGATTCCATTGGTTATAAAAAAAAACATCTTTCACATCAACTATTCAGTTAAGAACTAGTATCATTATAAAAAGCTTATTAGGATTACATTGCTTTAATGACTTCATAAGACCCGATTTCAAATATCCTACAGTTTTTTTGAGCTTTTTGAATTTAAAAGATATACGCAGACCCAAATTTTTTTTTTGTGCATGAGACTTATTTTCTCCTCCGTATATTTTGTCTGGTAAATACCACTGAGAACTTTGCTCCAAAAGCATGACACATAAAAAAACGGTTGTCTTTTCTACTTTTCTGATATTTCCTTTTCAACATACACATTAAGAGAAAATGTATAATTGACTAGTTAGAATTTATGTTACTAATAGTTCGAGAATTTTCGTATAAAAAAAATTTGTATAGTGTTATTACTCCAAAACAAAAAGTTTATATTTGCCCAAAGTTATAAAGTTGCCAATGCGACACCCTCTTATAGGAACGCTTGAAAACAGGACTGCAAGGTTCTTCCTACCATGTCATGGCTGTGATTCTTTGTAAGAAGAGAAAAATGTAAGAAGAGAAATCTACTCTCAAAACATCTGTCACTCGCCAGTAAACGTATATTTACTCTAGATTTTTCCTTTCTCAACTGTCTGTCCGATATCACTAGTGCAGGCATTGAAGATATTGCCTGTTTTATTAAAATGACACAGCGATTTTCTTGTCTAAAATAGGGGTTATCTTTACTTGAAATTCATTTAAATGGCTACCGTAGCATAAAACTGTAACTCGCATCTCTTGTGAAAAAGAAATATAAGAAAAAGTTAAATTGTGGGTCCGTTCTCTTGTTACTACTTGACAATTATAAAGTAAACATGTTCAGAGTCGGTCAATATACTGGTAAGAGGAGTACAAAGTTGAATTCTCAATCGGTAGTTCCGACTAATTGTTTTAATAAAACAAATTTTAACCTATTATTTTCTTCTTTTTAGGCGTCGCTCATATCCGCCAGACTTCCCCTATAGCACATTAGAAATTGCACTGGGCTGCATGAATCATTTAAAATCGGTTTTTGTAAAATGAAAGGTGTTCGTTCTATCAGGAGGAAATCGTACTTGTGTACATGCAAAGTTCAAGTACTGACTTTCCATATTTCAAATTCAAGCTGCGCTCTCACCGCCTTACGTCTAGTAGCGGGGTGAACGGTTTCCGTTTCTTTGATTAATTCGCCAAAAGCATTGATAAAATATATAGTTTTATGAATACTGGTAAGCCAAGTAAGTTTATCAGATGTTAATATTTTATTAAACATGAGTTCCATTCGCTTCCATAATGGATTAAGACTGTGTGTATATATAAATCTCTCAAATAATGAGAGAAGAGGTTCCTTTTACAATTTAAAATGTTTGATTTTTCTTAAAAGTTTTTTATGTATTTTGTTTAAAATAGTCATTGCTCTCGCTTATCTCTAAACGATTATACTAAATACTACTAAATAGGAAAAATCCATCAAACCTTAAGAATTTATTTAAATTTAGTAAATTTTATAATATAATACACCTAATATTATAAAATGTTTTTTTGAGGTTCTTTTCTGAGAATCTAGCATGAATCATGTATAGCGGAATTATCGATGATTGTAGCATTTTTCAAGCTAAAATCTTGTAAGTTGATGAAGCCGTAATATACGCAGCGGATAACATCAAAATTATCAGAATGTTGATATATGAAATATATAGTCAAAATCTCCAGTATAAAAGAAAATAGATTTAAATGTGCTTCGGTTGTCATTAGTCTCTAAATAATATAATCCACCAGTATCACATTTAAGTAACATTCCAGATATTAACACTCTTAATACACTAGATAAACTAATTGCAAAAACACACATTCTTCAGAGGAAAGAACTCTTTAATCCATTTCTTTAATCCCTCTGAAGCAGCTAATTAGTTAAAAAATTATCTAATCGGAATAATGGATTCTCAAACTAACTATATAGAAGATATAGAGTATCTGTATCTGTACTAGTAGGACACTGTTTTTTAGGAAGATATGTCAAAACTTCATACTAAGTATGCTAGTTTGACTTTCATTGAAACTGCAAAAACACTGAAACTCTGTCTGCTAATAGATAATCGGACTTCACTGAATCTCAGTTTAATATGAAAACGAAGAATAAGAAAAAATTAAGAACGCTGTCAACTGGTAGACTAACGGATTTTATCCAATTCTTCAACAAATCAGTGTAATTCTTAAAATTAGGAAGGAAAACAAACTTCAAGGCATATGAAATTATAATAGATTAGCAAGTGGCCTAAGTCAACAATAGTGGATAGCTGCAATAACTAACCTAATTTATTCGAGTAAAAGTTTCAATTTAATAGAAAGGCGAAAAAGGAGAGAAGGGCGTATACAATATGCTTTGTCACTGTTACGCTCTAAGAACCTTAAGATTATGTAATATAAAAATGCCGTCGGCTGATATCCTATCGTATTTTGCTTAAATCCCAAAGGATAAGTTGCAAAAATTCAAAATGATAATTGCAAAAATGAGAATAATTATTGAAATAGGGAAAAGTGAAGGAAAAGTACAATAAAGGTATTATACAGTATACTGTATTATAATACATTTATAATAGTCTAATGACTTTACCTACCTAACCTAACTACACTTGAAAGTTTAAACTCTTTAAATAGATTTTTAAGAGTCATAGTCTTCCATGTAACGTAACACGCTGCTTTACCGATACGAATAGAGCACATCAATGCTTTTTTGAAGAGGATTTTCGAATTCTGTTCAATAAACCATAACATTTTTTCTAGTCCATAAAAAGTGCACGCAGAACTGAACTGAACTAAAATAAATAGAAAGAGACCCAGCAACGCCAGCCGCAACAACAACTTCGTTAAATGCTTGTCACATATCAATTAAGTAAAATTATATTAACAAATTGAGTCAGCAAACATATAAATTAATAAAATCCATATTGAGTTGCGTGCCTTCCATACAATACCCAAAGATACATTTCATTTAATTAAATGATTAAAAAATGTAAAACTGAAATGGAAAGGAATGGAATATGAAATAAAATTAATAACGATAAGCTGGGCGCTGATGGGAGCGACGTGGGTAGGTATGGAGAGACGCGATGAAAGAGTTTAGGAATTTGGCCCGTATAAACAAAACATGGAACGCAACGTATAGTACGTACAATGCCAGCGTTACGTATCGAGGCAAGGCTGCTTTCCAGCTCTTTCCTAGCCACCCATATTCGTGGCGCTTGACATATTAAATGTTTCAATTTATGAATATTAATGCAATTATGCCTAAATATGTTTAATTATTTTCAATTGAGGAATAATTTAAAAATATTTTAACATCATTGCTACTCTACTCTGCGGCACCCGAAGCACACGACCATTGAATTAAACAGCACAACCATCGAACGTCGGGATCACAAATACAAATACAAAATATTATATATGGATTGGTAGTTTCATAGATTGGTTTAGTTCTTACATCTCAGAGTGAAGTTTGTATTCTTAATTTATAATTTTTTTCACAAACCGATGAAGACTACTACTAATGTTCATTTCTACTTAAAAGCAGGAACTTGATTTCATCTAAACTTAAAACTCTCATAGGAAAATCTAATTTCTTTTGACTAGAATTCTATTAGAGTTCTATAGGAAAAGAGTGGCACTGAGTTTAAGTCCTATATTGAAAATCGTCTCAAGTGCAAATATAACTTGAACTTAATTAAAAATAAATAAATAAATTTATTCCTTATCTTATTAAATTAACTTAGTATTTCTATCTTATTTATAAATGAAAATAAATAAGATAAAAGAAAAAAAATATATGATGTTTGCTCCTCATTTGTCACTAATATTTGTACATACACTCTCACATTCTTACTCTACCAGATAACCTTACGTTCCATAAGTAGTACTTTAACTTACTCCTAACACACCTCTGAGTTATGTGGTTGGTTGAAAATTCACAATATGGTAAAGTACTACAAGCCTTTATAAAATATGTTTTTTCGACAAAGATGAAGAAATAATTTTTGTCTAATAACTTTACTAGATTTATCCTATCTAGGCATTGTAATTGACTATGTTGCATTAATTTCTTTTCAAAGATTGAATGTAAAAACATCACAAAATCGGGTGAGAAACTGAGAGTATCTGTGAAAATCTCTATGTTTATGGAAAATTTTGAGGTTCTTTGAGTTCTGATGACCCCAATCAATATCCAATATCGTTCTGTGAGCTCGAACACAGGTATAGAATATAATTGGATAGGGCATTCTTTAGAAGATTAAGTAGCAATATTGTTTACCAGGACTGAGATGGAATTTGTAATGTTCTAGACAACCCGGTTTGGCGAAAACGACATACAGTAGAACGGCAATTGAGGGATGTGAACTATTTATAGAACGACACCGATACCTATTCCCATAACAAAGTTTGATTTAAAATAATAACATAGGTTTTGTACTTCATATAGATGGAAAGAATCATACACATCTACAGGAAAGTATAGCTTTTTTAGAGAGTATCTAATAAAGATAAATACACTTGTAGTAGAACTCACTTTATATCCGTTTTTTCTTTGAAGGTAACGGGTATTACAGAGTCACAGAGTAATAATTGAAGGCATGCCTATAAAGAAGGCTTGGCTAAAGAAGACGTTTACATGAAATGTACATATCTTGTTTTTTTCAGAGATACGGATAAATGCTTTATTATAATACTAAAATTTAAAAGATATAGCCATGTGATAGCCTGGTTTCTTTTTCAAAGAAAGATACGGTTCAACGTTTTGATATATAGAACAACACCAAAATATGAAAGACATATATATCCGGTAAATGGCTTTAATAGTTAAATGCGCTGGGAAATCAATGGAGTAATGAGTCTCTATCTTATATTACTAAAAACTGGATATTATTTTAATTGATTGTAACTAGTTCAAACTAATCTTATGAAAATAATAAATATAAAAATTTTAAAATAAAAACTTTGACATATAGCCTGTATTCGATGTTTTGAAAAATGTAGCTCGATTTGTTCTATCTAATCTTCTCATTTGTTGTTATAAGTGCTTTACTAAAATAAAAGAAATCAAACAGACTTAAGAATAGATTAACTTGCTTCACATTATTGATCACTAATATTGATCAAGATTTAGTCACCGTGCTTCGAAAGCGTTAAACGATTAGCGGTTAGTATAAGAAAAAGCAGACACTATGAGTCTAAGTCTAGTTGAGTTTAAATTGTTCTGTTTTAACCAATAATTATTTATTTATAATTGTATTAAATTATAAATAATTATAATTACGATGTATAATGGTTTTTTTGTTTTTTACAATTTCAGTTGTGGCTTTCGTCCGTTACTCAACGATGCTGCAGGCCCTGCTTCAAACGTGAATTCAGCTGGTCATCGTACAAATCATCCTCCACTATTTTTACCACCTCATCTGGCATCGCTCAGCTCTCAATTCTCTCATCAACCACTGTTTTCTAGTTTAAAAGGTGAGTTATGAGTACTTTAATATTTAATGGTCTCCTGAACCTTTTTTGGTGCAATGTGAAAACACAGATTGAGAATACCAAATGAACGCATCCCAAATCAGTAAAAATCGCTATTTGGAAAAGCAATTACTTACCATCGAATTTCTATTCTATTTTGAATCTATTTTGGCGGCTGTCAATCTGCCCATTCAATCACACCCATTTCATATCCATAATATACGGCGTTGATTTTGTGTCAATCGAGATAATATTGATTGGCGTCGTCGCTTGCTGCGAACGCGAAATCGTTGCTAACAAATTAGCATAATTGAATTGAAGTGTTCCAATCGACAGAGGTGCAGGCAAGCTTTTAGTTAAATTAAATCATATTATCCTGAGATTTCGATACTAGACTTGCCGCCTAAGACAGATGGTTAAGAAAATGAGTTATTTAACATGAATTATGTTTTCTAACATTCTCACTTTTTAATCTTAAAACAGTTTTCCATCAGTCAGATTGATTTAATTTTGTATACTCTCTATTTGCAGGAGTACCAACATTCCCAGGATTGTGTTCGTGTTGTTCGCTAAAGCCACCGCCACCGGCAGCTTCGTCAGTACCAGTTTCATCTTCTTCAGCAAATAGTTCACCAGAGTCACCAACATCATCGAATCATGCAAACAACGACCCACGTTCTAATTCGGTTGCAGAGCTGAGACGAAAGGCACAGGAACATTCTGCCGCCTTACTGCAATCACTACATGCTGCTGCTGCTGGCCTTGCATTTCCGGGCCTACATTTGCCACCAATTTCATTTCATCATCACACGCTAAACAACGCACACAACAACAATAACAACAACAATAACAACAACAGCAACAATAATAACAACAGCGTAAGACTAAAAAACGAAGCGCAGGACATGACGGCAAATACTATTAACGGATTAACATCCGGAAATTCTCTGTCTGCCATTGGTGTACTGGAGCAACATCAGAATTCCGTATATCAATTGCAACAACAGCACCAACAACAGCAACAGCAACAACAACAACAACAACAGCAATCGTCTTTGCATCAACTTTCACCACCAGCCACGCCTACTCAATCATCATTAAGACAAGATACCCCACCAAATGCCAGCATTACCAAGTGCGAATAAAATGAAAATTGTTATTCACAATTAAATTGCACAATTTCGCCACATAGACTAGAACGCACACATATATCACTTCCGCAGTAGATTTACTGTTTGTACGAGGGAAGTGCCAAATAGTAACGCACCCACTTATTTCAACACAATACGCAGTATTCTAATAATAGAGAGAATTTAACGATAACTGAAACAATTGAGCAGCTATCGACAACAAATCGGATAACTTGGAGTAACAGACGAGGTGAGGTCTAAGTTATACATTACCGATTAACGTATATTTCGGAATTTTCGAAAATTGTATTTTCCACTGGTATAAAATCTGATGTTGAAAATAAGTTCCTGAAAGAGTGGAGGGAAGAAGATGCATACAGGGAACATACACAATCATCTTAGTGAGTACATTTTAGTTCAATAAGATGAACTACTAACTTCGTACTGACACCTACATCAATAATGTGGTATTAAGTAGGTGCTGAATGGTAAATATTTGCTAATAACCTTAAACGCAATGATCCATGTAGGCATCCTTCCACAACCGACAGTCATGTACAGATTGCCAGGTGACGTAAAGTGAAGAGAAGATAAGAATTCAAGATAAAATATGTATACAAGAAAATTTTGTTTTAAATATCTAAGAATAGTGAGGATCCCACATAATATACGATAAGTTTATAAATATTTATTATTGCAAAAATATAAAATAATTTTCATAAATATAAAAATTAGCATTAAAATTACGATTTATACTCGTATGTATACTCGTGCTCGATTAAAGAATAATATTCATTAAGTTTAAAGATCATATTAAACCATAAGGTGATAATATGTATGCCCTTATAGTATACATTATGTACTCGTATCTTCTAAGCTTTCTACTTATATATATATATATATATACATATATATATATATATATGTACCTATATTATGTAGTTCTTTATGTAGTATAAGGCAATATCAAAGTTCAATCTGGGGTTATATGTATATATGTTTCAATAGAAGTGCCTGTGTTTGTTGATTTGTCACGTGATGGCAGTTAAAACGTAAATGGGAAACAATCTATATATAATTAGCGCAAAATAGATCTACTTACCAACACATTAACCTTTCACAAAAAAAATTTCTTTTAATCGTATATTCGGGGTATGGGACCGAGAGCAGGTAATTCAACATGTTTTCTAAATTAAAATTTGAGACAAATATATGAATTTTGCTATAGCTTTCTGGATTACGTTGCGCTTTTGTTTAGTTTTGAAATAAACTCTCAACATCATTTAATTAGCTTTAATTTAGAAAATAGCTTTAATTGCAAATAAAACAAAATAAAATTCTTGAAAGTTTTAGTCAAGCTTCCACTTTAAAACTTTTTAAAACAATTAGTTGAATGCATAATTAATTTTATAAAGTAAACTTACAAATAAATTTTTAATAATAAATTTACTTAGCAACGAACTTAATATTTATATGTATTCATACTTGCGCATACACGCACACACATAACAGCGGTAGCAGCAGCAATGATTTATTTTCCTACTCCACGAACTTGAGATTAACTTACATTCATTAAAGCGCATAGCTGCACTTATTCATTACAACAACAACAACACAAACTATACTAATAATAATAATAACAACAACATAAACAATAACAACAACACCAATAGTAGAAAAAAGGACGGAGAGTAAAAGTAGAAAGAAAAGAAAAATAAAAGTTCTGTAATTTAAAAAAAAAATTTCACAGGTAAATCTCTGAGCAGTAAGAAATGCATACAGATTATGAGAACTCCATAAGTCGTCTTGGTAGTCATCTCTACTAGTCATCCGTAGTTTAAGCACTTTCGAGATTATCATAGAAAATCTGACGCTTAATCACGTTTCGACAAACAGGTTTTGCTATAACTTTTTAAAAATTGCAAAACTCATACATTGTTTCACATCGAAATAGGTGTAGATTAGGTGCGGCCTACCTCTCCACTCAAGAAGCATTCTGTAATGTACAATACATTACAATCAAAAGCGTCTAACCACAACTTGAATGGATATCGAAGTTATCGGTCTCTAAGAATTTACTTGATCGAATTATTTATTTACCTTCACTAAATTTCTGGAGTAAGGTCTCACGTCTCTGCGAATAGGTATTTTAAATTATAAAAAGATATATACGGTATGATTTAACTTGTAAGCATTTGGAAAGAAACATGGGTGTAGCTAGATTAGGTCAATAGAGCAAAGTCCCATCGAAAAAGACCAAGACATTATTTTGTTGAACAATCGGAGTACAGTGGGTTCTAACTCAATATTATCCCTCTTGGCTACACCTATGTTTAGAAAAGAGTTTCTAGACCAACTGTGGTATATTGCTGTTGTTGTTAGCTTCTTTATTTTGTTTGCTATTGTTTATCGACCAGCTATGCGCTACGCCTTCTACTGATCGGAAACTGCTCACAATACATTAACAAGTACATGTAGAGATAGATCGCCAACAATAGTTGCAGTGCATACACAGTACCCAACAGCACTAGATCAGCATTGGAACACTAATGCACTAGCATTAGCGAATTTTTGTCTTCTATGTACTTCTACCTCTCTATCTCTCTATCTCTCCGTCTCTTCCCTCTCTTTCACCGCATGTTTTATATTTCTTGTTCTAATCAAGAGCTTTTAATGGGTTGAGAGTCGGGAAGTATTAACAAAGTTTTGGGCACAGACACAGGCACAGTTACACAAATACATACGAAATTAAAGATGCGCGTCTGTACGAGTATCTGAACAATATTTATTAACACAAAGTATCACTAAGCTTATTTGTTTCATTTGAAGGCTGATTATTTCAGCTTTATATTTACGTCGTATATATATCAAGTAAGTTTAAGTAGGACAACACAATTAAGAAAATTATTTAGTATTAAAACCAGAGCATTCAATTATATTAAATTTGAAATAAAATAAAAACAACTTCAATTGTTAAAACGTTTGTTTTATTTATATAGTTTTGATAGACATTCGCTGTTCCATATCCTTATGAAATGCTAGTTTTTGGGTTCAAGTTATTCCTTACAGGTATCTTCACACGCTTCTTTGGAATCGAAACGATTATCGTTGCCCTGGCAACCGCCATATATGAATTGCACGCATTCGTTTGCGGCAGAATTATAAGACCAGGACTGTCTATAACCTAAACAGGCGATCTTACCGTCTCCATTCTTCGAGTGTTGCAAACCGCAAATGGCTGCTATTGATAGGAAAAAAAAAATAAAAAAAGTTTTAATTTTCAGAATTTACTCATTAAAATAAAATTAATTGTCTCTAAGTCCTTACAGCTATAAAGTTCCGGTAAGAGAAGGCTATTTGGAAAAAGAATTACTTACCATTTTTTAAACCCAAAACTGCATTAATGAGAAAAACTACAGAAAGTAAATATAAAAATAATTTCATTTTAATAGCTGCGATCTCACAAGGTGCTACGTTGCTGGAGTGTCTGATTACCAACTAATCACCGATTGAATATGAAACTAGAAAATCAGCGAATTTTATGGACGTGTTTGTATAGAAGCGACTGTATATTGTATATTAGTACTTTTTTAACTACCACTAGTATTTAAGTGAATGCAAAACTTGAAGATAGCGTAAAGGGCAAAGACAAAGACGTAGCAGACTTGGTTTCAAGAGGGGTGAACTCAACAACGTTTACAAACTACATACATCCACAGTTTATTTCATATTCGTATAAGCATTAGTTTTTTTATTGATAATTTGCACACAACGATGTATGCAGAGGCGTAGCTAGAATAGATGAAACAAGGGGTAGCCCAATCCAATGTTCAATTTTCAATTTAACGCACAGGTTTTATATATACAACTAATGAAAATTTTTTAAATGAAATTTTTCAGAGAAAAATTGTGATCAAATGTGATCAATTCGTTATTGCAATTTGAGTTCTGACTTACCTACATATTAAACATTTCTAAGATTGTGTGTTTTATAAACGATCCCTGCTTATTTGGTAGTCACGATCCTAGGCTTGAAGTTTCCTCCTATTAATATTGTATAAGTTGTGAAAATTAGAAGAAGCGAAACACTTTTTCTGCAGCTACTTACTTAAACCTTACTTTTTAGGGAAACTTGTCTTTAGCTCTCCTACAGAAGTATCCAGCGCTGAGAACAAAAATATCCTGTGCTTTACCTCTCTGTGCCTCTCTGTCAGTCTCAATATAGTGACTGCTACATTAATCGAACTTAGCTCAGCTTGCATACTAAACTATTTTCGATACTACGTGTCTCCGAAGCCCTTTCGAAACGCAAGTTTCTTGTAGCTTTGGGTCTTTCGTTTAAAATATGTTTTTCATTTGCTTCAAATTGGGCCCTTTCAAAGTTCCAAGACTAGCATTTGCCTGGTAAATATTTTTGAAGACCAATGATAATAAGTATTTGGCAATACTCGAAACAGATGTATGGTTGGGCAAAAAATTTTTTTTTGTTGCAATCCACTACGGTCCGAACATTTCTATTTGAAAATAGTTTTAGTCATTATATTTATCTATTTAAAAAAAAGATTTAATTTTGAGATTCTTGTTTATACATAAGTCATAATTATTTTTAGTTCTGTAATCCCGCTTAGTGTATGATTTCCTTCACTATACCATTTTATTTTTCTATATACCTTGCAATGCTCGACGTATACCACATAATCAGATGTTCTTTAAGTCACCTCACCCTCCGTTTTTAATAAAAACTTCTTCAAATAATATAAAAACATTTTTAATATATATTTTTCACTCATTCCCTTGCGATTTTGCCGAAATTGTGCCTACGCCACTGCAGAGTAATTATAGTTTATATTCTCGGGTATATATCGACAATCGTATTAATGCCGATTTCTTATGTTATTGTATTCCGTTGTCTTCTTATCACTTACCGTGAAGAGGATGTTATTTCTCTATATGAGTGTGTATGGCATTATCAAAATTAGAAGCGCACTGCAGCAACCAAAAAATCTGAAAATAAGTGTTGCGTAAGTTTAGACCTTCAACACGAATATCTCACAGTAGGTTTTGGAGTATACTTGAACTAATTTCTGATCTTGTTCTTATTATTACTTCACATTTTTTTAGTCATTTACATTGCAGAAAGATTGGCCTTACAACCTCAAGCTGTATATGCTTAGTTAGTTCCTCATGAGATTGAATTATTGTCTCTTAAGACTTTTTATGAGTTATTAGTGTAAGTGCTGAGACCTTCTATGCGCCTTAAAGAGCTAACTTATGATGATGATTTTTAGTTTATATTATAGGTAGACAAAAATTCAATGGAGAGGTAAATCTTGTAGTTCCACCTTCAATACTTTGTGCCAACTACAGCAAAAAAAAAAAAACAATTTCACCACAGAAGAATGAAACCAATCAATTTTTTCTTAAAACAATAACTCACAACTGATAACCAATCAGTAGATTAGATTGCATTGTATTTCCAGTTCCTGCATCTTAAGCGTGACATATGAGCATGTCACATATATCGTCGGTTATCGTCAGTTGAATGCAAATTTCTATAAACAATCAAATCCCTTTGTAATGTACTTTTAAAATATATGCTAATAGTGCTTGACAATGCTTGACACAACAATGCTTGACATTTAGTCCGAAGTAGGGAGGACAACACCGGATCTACTTATACAAAATCTCTAAAATTTGATAGTTTATTACTTCTTTAGTTGATAGAGTTAAATAACTCTAAAGCTTGCTTTAAGCTGAGTAATTCCACCATTCTTAGAGAAGTCTGCATAATATATTCAAACTTGAATTAAGCGAGTTAAGGAGAAGTTCAATGAGAGTGGTCAACTGTGCTTGGCGTTAAAGATGAGTAACTCCCAAATGTGAACTACCGATTTAGTCCACATTTGGGAGTTACTCAATTAAAACTGCTATTAAAATAACTTAATCCTATATTGTACTAGTTAGTCAAGATAAAGCGATTTAAATAAAAGTTGAATAAGAAGACTATTCAGTCCAGCGATGCATAAGTTAAATTCACTGTTAGATAAAATCTTAGTGTTCAACGGATGAAAAAGTGTTGTTTTGTATGGATAGGAATTCAATTTAGCTAATGTAATAAGAAATTTCAAATAGTCTTTCAGCAAAAATTTAGGTTCTGCAATCAGTACTGTGAAGTATTTTGAAAGGTTTAATATAAAACACATACATCTACTTAAGTTCAACAATTTCATGTCTGAGTCAACTAATAGAAAAAATAATAATAAATAAGAAAGTATTATTAGGCACAGATATTGCTCGATCACGGAGAAAGAGTGCTAGAATTATCATTATAGAGCTAGAACTTTCACAATCAAAACAGAATCAAAACTTATCTAATTATATTAGTTTGGTGTTTTTTTTGTGCTTTCGTTTCAAGACAATTAAATTGAATTGTTTGGGTCAACAATAAAAGTCCTGTTCAATTTCTTGATTAAAATAAATTAATAACTGGTTTCTTAGTACCACACTCTACGATTAAGCCCCATAATAAAAGTTTGTAGACTTTTATTTGAAGACTATGATTATATGAAAATAAATCCAGTACGTTCCTCTCGCTGGATCGATTAGAAGCTTTTCTTCAAAAGCAGTTCAGTAGATCAGGTAAATGTGGCTAATAAACCTGGGTGGTACATTCATTCTCTATTAAATAAGTATTATTATATTGTAGCTAGGAGCAACAACAGTTGATGGTGATATTTACTACCAGGATGATACCAGTTTATGCAATGACCTCAGTGCTACACTTTCTTTGTTTTCTGAAACGGTGTTCTTATAAATCAAAGTTTTCTATACGTCGGAGTAATTCCTTCCAAAGGAATATATTTTTACTGAATATCTTAATTATTTCTTTCTTTAAAGTGTGCTAAAAAACTCATCTATTAACTAAATACCTTCGCAAGCTCCTGTTCGAAGTGGATGGTTCGATATTGAATGGTTATTGATATTCGTAACTTCAGTTATAAATTTATTTTTATAATCGTCCCATTATAGTGATAAGATGCCATTTATAAAAACCTTGTACATTTTTTATAACAGCCGCTACTTATCCAATATCTGTAACGACTGTTTATTATAGTAAATTTTTCTTAAATCTTCAAATTTGTATTTTTTATTATTATTAGAGCAGTACTCATCTCCAAATAACCCTTTATCGACGAAAAGTGCCATTGATTTCAACAAAGATTGTTCGAAGTGTTTATATTTGTAGCGCACCAGTAGGTACAAGTACATACATTGAACATGCTTCAAGACTTTAAATTGGGATTAACTATTACTTAGGTTCTATAATCTCTGATATATGATAGATACTAACATCAGTAAGTATTATGTTCTTCAGAAATACTCTTCAGAAAAGCTATATGGACTCAATATCCAAGAAAATAATTATTAATGGATTGATGAAAGTACCTCAGGTAAAAGACTTTTTGTTCTAAGAGCAGCATGAACAAAAATCTTCTGTTACTGTCACATCAGTATGCGTCACGTTAAATGTCTCTTTCGGCTTGACAATAGAGAATTGAAAAAAATACTTTTTTAATAACAAATATGTACTTTGCTGAAAATGGATAAGTCTTTTAAAATAATATACTTTTATTATTTCTTACACAAATAAACTACTGAACTAGAATTATACCAGCCGTGTAGGCAGACAGACGAATTTCGACACTGAAATTTGGATCATTCTAGAGAGAGTTCGGACTGGAGACACAAAATTTTATTTTCACGATTAGAATTAACTTTTAAGAAATACATAAAATAATATATCATGCCCTATATAATATAAATCCAAGTGTTTTTTATTAAGCTGCACTTTTACACTTTCATTAGATTTAATTGAGTATTTTGATCAAAAAGTACTGATATAATAAGCATATTCTATTTATTAGAAATTTATGAAATCCTTTTAATACTTCAATTCTAGTTCTTTCAAATAAGGAATTTAAAATGCTATCAAGGCATTTGAACAAGCAATGTAGTATACCATATATCAATCATAAAAATCATTTTGAATTGAAGATTATTGAGTAGAGAATTCAACTCTAGATTGAAAAAGAAAACAAAAACCGGATGAGAATAATGAACTTCAGTACAATATTCACTGTTTTTATTGTATTTTAGTTTTTACTAAAATTTACCGAATTAGTATTATCCTTCATATCCAGAAAACATACCATATATAAAGTACTGTAGAATAATCAATAAAGTAAATTGGTTCGTATCTATAATATAACTATAAGTATGAAGCTTTAAAGAATGATCAATAAGTAGTCTGGTAGTAGTTAGAAGCTAGTAAATAAGAATAAAAGAAAACACTTTCTGTCAACAAAGAAATCTCCTCTCCCTAGATATTTCTTCGGAAAATCTAGTGTCCTTTACGCGTTGGCGACGAGATTCGAATTAGATGACACGATGAACTGTATAAGCTATATCGCGACATTGACTTAATTAAACGCATAAAAATCCAGCGGCTTCGCTGGCTTAGTGCTCCGGTTAAAAAGGTTTTTGATTCGGTACCTGCAGGTGGAAAACTCAATAGAAGACATCGGCATCTTCGATGGAAGGACCAGGTGACCAACGGTTTGGGAACACTCGGTACTACCAACTGGCGACAGCCAGCAACTAATCGGGCTGGCTGGCGTAGGTTACTCGATGCGACTAAGGACGCTCACATCTTTAATGGCCAACTAAATAAGTAAGTAAGTAGTTACAAGCCGTCCCTTTTTAGCTTTAAGCATTAAAGAGTGCATAAGCATAAAGTGCTGCAGTAAGAGTGCTATTTTACGGTCAAAACCTTGAACATCAATCACTGAATAATCATGAAGCTTATAAGGAATACGTAAATTAGTCAATGAGATGGGTGGGACCCTGTAGTACCCCCAGCTATCAAAGAGTAAAAGTGCCGAGTTGCGCTGACTCGAAAAAAGAATGAACATACATAAATAACATAAATCGGTTTGGTTATAAAACTTATTATTGCTCTTAATTATAAAAAGTTATATCCACTTTAAGTAGCCCTATGTCCCACTAGGGAGAAACGGGCACTAAGAAAGAAAGAAGATATTCACCTTAAAACACAATTCTTTATTCCTGATTTTACTAACTTTCGTTGAATACATAAGTAAAGCGAACTTTGACGACATCTGTGGTCCCTGATAGCATTCTAATTTCTATCTTTGCTAAGCGTAAAACAATTTTCGTTCATTTTTAAGTCATATGGAATACAACGTGAGATATTTAATGGCGTATGAAATATACGATGAATTTACGTAAAATGTATTTATTTAAACGCTTGCCTCAGTGTTTTAACATTAATTTGAGTTCTAAATTACATTTTTTTTAATTTATTTAATGTAAATAAATTTACTCTAATGAAATATGGCAGTGTACAGAGGAGCTCTTCATTAATGATCTGTGCAGAACCCGTGCTGCTATCAACGAATTCAACGATCGTAGTCAGTGTCTCGCTCTTTGCTCTCATTTTCATGGCTGAATGCAGACATACGTATGTGTAATTATTTACACTACAGCATATCAGTCAACGAAATACTTGCTCTATTAATGAAGAAATTAAGTAGCCTTGGTCTCGTCATGGTTTTGGATACGAATACAATAGATTTTTCATTTAAACGATAACAAAGTTCTCGAGGGATGAGTACGTTTAGTTATATGCAAAACTTTTAGAAATCTTATCTTAGCAAAATTCCATCACAATGAACACACGGCTTAAGTCCTTTATGTAGTTTAGTCTCCCTTTAAACACTTTATTAAAACTTTATTATTAAAACTATATGCTTTTGTTGTGATGACTTCGGAAACTTTATATATGGTAAACATTACGTAAACGTGATATGAAGTACATATAATCACACTTTTGCACATAACAAATGACTGTTACTTTTTAGGGCTCTACAGGAAAAATCTATGGAACTGATAATGGCATTTTTACTATCTGCTATGTGTTCTATGCTATTCAGTAAGCCAACGTAATTTTAAACTATACTCGTACAATGACTAATACAGGTCAAATAAATACTTAACACAGAATTACTATATACTATGCTAAATAGGTTATATCTGATTTTTTGTTTGGAGCCCTACTTCATAGCTTGGTTGATATGTACTCAATTATTGGGTGTTCTCTGTTAATAGTTTATTTTCAGTCGAATGTTTTGAATTATTTTTAATCATTCGGTCACCAAAGCTGTGATAGTTAAGTTCGCAATTAAATTTGTTCAAAATAAATGTCTATGACGTCTTGGGTAATCGCGCGAGTCGGCGCGTTATTTTTACTAACTGTGCTATTCGTTGCTCTAATTCGAAGTGTGGAAAGCGTCGATAAGCAAGGTAAACATTCTAACACATGATATCATCTTCGCTGATGGAATTCTTAAATAAATATGACTAATATGAAACTTCCAGATCAGAAGTGTCTACAACCACTTGAAGCAGGACTATGCAAAATGAATTTGGAACGCTACTATTATGACACTACAACAAACACTTGTAAGACCTTTCGCTTTGGCGGCTGTCGAGGTAATGACAACAAATTCGGCTTTCTGAAAACGTGCGAAGAAACATGCGTACGCACAACGGTAGCAACAACACCAAAACTCATTAAACGAAAATAATAAAAAAAACAAAAAATATGATGAAAAAAGAAAACGAAAATCAAAAAAAAAAATGATCAAAAACAAAAAAAAAATAATAAATTTAACATTAAAATTTAAATCATGTCTTATATGTCTTATGTGTTCTGACAAGCGGTTATTGGCTTTAAAGCTCTGACTTGACTTTGCCGTATCCCAGGCACATCTGTTTTTATTTGAAAGTGATATGTACGAGTATATCGCTGCCAAGACATTGCAAATGGGTTCAGAACTCTAGTCTTGATTGTGTAAGTACTTCTCTAATCAATAACCCAGCAAGCTCTAGAGCTCTTCATAGTTTGTAATTACAAATTTACATATTTACATACAAGCATACATATATTATCACAGTGCTTGGCGTACGTAGATAGCATAAGACGAGCTCATTTAAGACTTTAATCACTTCAGAAATCGGTTGAACGCTCGATTGAAGGCAAACTCACTTTGTTGAGGTTCGACTATTGACATTGACGCAAGCTTCCAAGAAACGTGCAGTTCACACCTTTTTCATAACACATCAAGTAAATATTTTTGCTGCTCAAACTGATTCTGTTTACGTGGAAAAAAGCTTAGCTATATATACTAATATATAGTATGTATGGCTATGAATACTATATTTACATCCGCGTACATACCTATTTACATATATTATGTACTCATCGCAATCTGGTTAAAGTATTTAAGTCTGTTCCGTAGTGAGTTTTACTTATTATTGCATAAGACAAAAGCCAGTCTGATTCAACTATTTTTGTTGAAGTGAAGTTACCGGATTGGTGTTGAACATTACGAAGATGAGATTAGCCACAATCTGCCTTATATGTATATCCGTTTTTGGTGTGATTTATGGCATGCCAACGGATAACGTAGTTGAAGAGCTGAAAGAAGTAGAGGAAAGCAGCCTTAAACCCGATGTTGATGACATAAAAATAATTGAAGGTAAGGAATGAAGTCCTACAGGATATAGTTATATTAGAAAATCATAATGAGTTTATTGTGACTTAATTTGTAGACTGTTACCAACCCAAAGAAGTCGGTAGATGTTTTGCGCTCTTTCATCGGTACGCCTATAACGCCGAGAATCACAAATGTGAGGAATTCATTTATGGGGGTTGTGCCGGCAATAAAAACAATTTCGATTCTTTAGAAGAATGTGAACAAAAGTGTATATCTCTTTCCACAGAGAAGCCCGAATAAGTAAGAAAAGAACTTTGAGTCTTCACATCTACGAAAATGACAAGAGCTACATTTGAATTTATTTATGTTAAATGTTTCAATTTAAATGATTCACTTCGGAATAAGTATACTCAATCTCTAAATATCTAAGGACTTTTATAAAGAAATCCATCCCCATGGATAAGAATAGTCAAGAAACAATAGAAATTTTTCAGTATTAAGAATAAAAAGTTTATTTTTATTATTATTTTAAGCAAAACCGACTCATGTGTTATTATTTTTTCAATATATTTGTATGTTTAGAGTCTTGGCGCCATCTGCTGCCGCTTGCACCAAAAGTTTAATGCATGGCTTACAACATAACTATTTCCATTTCAAATTCAGTTCTTTGATTTATATGATTACATTGTTAAAACTGCTTTACATAGAAGAAGAAAAATCTAAAATTGATGCTCTATGGTATTACTGATCACTTAATAAAGCTCGATAAAAACCTTAAGTAGGTTTCTGTGTCACAAAATGGAAATCGTGAGATCTCTTAAATTCTCACAGAAAAGTAAATTATTTTACTTAATCAGTCACAAAACTTAAAAGTTAAAGATAATTATATTATTGGACTTCATCATGTAATGTAATTGCCTGCAGACAAGCTAAAGAATTAATGTCTAGGAAGAACTAGGAAGCTTCTAATGCTGAACAGAATTGGCATCCGACTTGTCACAGGGTTTCTCACTGGGCATTGTGGAGTAAAAAAGCATCTATCGAACCTACGTATTACAAAAGACGATAGCTACAGATTTTGTTGCGAAGAAGAGGAAACAACAGAACATATTCTGTGTCACTGTGATAGTCGCGCCAGACTCAGACTTTGGTACTTATCAACTGTCTATCCACTTATAACTGAATTAGGCAGCATCTCTCCAAAGGACATAATGGTCTTTCTAACTGTTACTCGTCTATGGAACTAAAGTGGGTATGTCACATTAATACTTAAAGGATGCAGTAACTTAGTGACAAGTTCCTTACCCATTTTTAAATCCTATCTAATCTCTAATCTATACCAAAAAGAAGAAGAGAATATTTAGTCTCATTTTGTTACAGGATTATTTATAGGTATGTCACAAGCGATCATGTTTAAGTATGTGAAATATTACTATTACTATTTTATAACAATAAGAAGAAGAAAAAAAGAATAATTATAATAGCATTGTTGTATTTGTTGACGAACCAAGATGCTATAGCTTCCATTAGATAAAAGCTTCTGTTTTTACAATCAAACATAAAACATAAATGAGTGTTTTTCAAAACGATATTTTTTTCCATAATATTCCATTGCATATTCAAACATAAAAGTTTTAACAAATAGATATATAGGTATAGTAGATCGATCGAGTAGACGATTCGCATACAGGTACATCCTGTATGAGTTATTAATAAAGTTATTATATACTCGTAGTAGATACAAGTTAAGTTACATTGAAAAATTCTTCAAAAATTGTTTTTACAGAATACACAGATCTTGTTCTTGTTCAGAGCAGTGTGTAGAAACAGAATATATTATCTCAAATTTATTTTAAATACTATTCTACACGTTTTTATCAACTATCATGCAATTATCTGTAAGTACCTGAATGTTTGTACTAAAATCCAGTCCCTATGTACAAACTCCATATTAATAATTCGGAGAGGAGTCATACAATTGTCTGTAAGCATCTGTACATTTATACTAGAATCCCTGATATGAAATGAAAAAATTATTTATATACTCATCAGCATAAAAATTCATCAAAGAATATGTAAATGTTCTTGCTATTCTTTATTATTTCTGCTACTGTCTTTGAAACCATCATTTCTTGTTCCCATCAAAAAACTACATATATGGTAAACAGAATATGTGCTATAAGAATTGTTTTACATTATTCTTCCCATTTTATATAAATGCCTATACTTATGACTCACATCTTAAGCGACAACGAATGTGCTACGATTCCAGCAGTTCGACCACAAAATTAATTTCATAATCTTTGGGTTTTATGTTTCATAATACTTTAATGATTTCTTCGATATAAATAAAATCTGAATATAGAAGAATGGTCATTATGAAGTTAGGAAATCCCTGGAACTACATTGACTTCTAGTATTATGTATTATATATGTGGACTATTCTCAATCTTTTTACGTAATGCAAACTTACACTTTGTCCGGTAATACTTTCACTTAAAGGTATTACCTAATATTCAGAGCATTGATATCTCGTATTAGGTACACATTTTGTATAGATTAATCTTGTTGACAAAATAAAATACTGACTTAATACTTTATAGCGTCCTTGACTTATTTGTCTGGAAAAAATAAGATAACAATTGTTATCAAAGTAATAGAGTTGTTCAATATTAAGGTGAATCCGTGAGTGAAAGCAACAACATGTTTGTACAATTTCAAGTTTATCTCTTTTTATTTCGCATTCATAACAATATTGAATTGCTCATTTATATATAATTCTTAAAATTAATTTTATACAATTTCTAAATAAGTCTATCTTTAAGTTCTGTTGGGATGATCTTACATATTAGCTCTGACTATTATTTAGTCGTCTGCGTCGATGCCTTATATTATTGCAAATCTTCTCACAATCTTCCAGTGTAGCAAACAACTTTTTGTCAGGACTGCAGCCCATGTATTTACATTTCTCCGCATCTGCATCGTAGTATATGCCCAGTGTCGAGGTCACACAAAGCCCATTTATTGTTGGCTGTCGGTTACAAATATCGCCTGAAATTAAAAATAGCAATAAGTCCTTAATCTGCAGAAAGAACGCAATAAATAGATGTTTAAAAATATTTTTATAGATATATAGTCTATATATGTATAGTTATGACGTTGGATATATATGTATATGGTATATGAAATATCCTTACGTGAGCGTCCAAATACTCCACACATCAACGTTAGCAGCAGGAAGCACAACAAATTTTCTGTCTTCATCGTATTTATTGATCTGTAGTTGACGAATTTAAGGGATTTTGTTGTTTGTTGGTACGGAACTAAATCTTTTTGATTTTTTCTGCGAGTATTCGCGAGATTATCTTAAAATGACAAAAGCAAGGGTGCGAACTTTAAACTGAACGATTTTAAACTATTCGATATAGTGCAGATCTGTATCTTTATGACAATTTCATAACATTTCCATTAACACGAATGTACTTTATATGTTTTTCTTTCTTTTATTTCAATTTTTAAATAATTCACAATCAAGTCTTGAGATTAAATGCGCAGAACACATATTTGCACTTGTGATACCACGAATAGAGTCTAACTTTATGTTTTGTTTTTATATTTAAAGTACCACTCCAACTGATCTTTGTGGGCACAGAAATTAAGACACTTGGATTTCGGCGGTCGTCGATAAGACTTCTCTTGCTTAAATGCGTGTACTTGGCAATAATCAATTACAGACTTTACCATATCAGTTCAGAAAAAAATCAAAATAAAGAACTTTGCTGAAATCACTCCCGTCTACAGGACAAATCTTTTTAAACTGCGATAATATTCGAACGCAACAAGAGTAGAAGTAGCAACGGTCAGAGCTCAGCGATCAGCGATCAGTGATCAACAATCGAAACCAAGCAATGAAAAACCAACACTCACAACTTAAAAACTGGGCGAACAAAGCTCGGTCGTAAACCAAATCTGTGATAAGCGAATCACAACAGAATGACAACCATTCACACTCCCATACCAAAGCACACATCTACACATAGATACATAGATACATACGAGTATATATGTGTACGTGGGCAAAAACAACACTGACTCAAGCATTATTTATGTGTCAAAAATAATCTCAATAATAATTTTAATGTGTACGATTTTAATATATGAATATCACTGCTTATGACCAGACATTACTGGTTGGTTGCCTTCTGGTACACGTTTCGTTGACATGTCCAAAACGATATTGCGAAAGCACTTTTTAAAACTTTTGGACTCATCAAAAACAAACACTGACGGATATAGCAATATGCAGATCGCAATCAACATTACGGAACGTCAGATTAGAGTGAATAAACATTTTTAGGTTGTGGTTAAGTAGGGCTTTCCAGAAAATTTGAAACATTCGGTCGAAAAAACGTTTTAGGAAGGAATTTCATGGTTAAGTAGAAATTTCCAGCAGATTTGAAAAATACCATTGGAAAAACATTACAAGAAAACTTATTCGCTAATTTATCTATCTAATTTTTCATCTTCACTTAGTAGAATTGCGCTAAGTTTAATAACACGTTAGAGATCCTTAAAAAATGGGTTTACATATCTCGTGTGACATAACACTTCTTGGTCTCCGCCTAAAAGAGGATTAAAATTTTTCTTTCGTTCTGTTCACTTCACAGTTTTACCGAAGATGAGATATAAGAATATTGTGATTAAAAGTCGCATCTATAATCGGAAAGTCTTTTACAAAATGTATTCTAAAATTTATTAAATACACAGAATGTGTACTAATCGATGAAAGAGACCAGCATTCGGTTGAAAAGTATTACTGTTTCATTGGGTGAATTTGTTGAAATTTCATATTGTTGTTTTGTTTTTTGTTGATACTATTATTTTAGTATTATTTCAGAAAATAACGCTATTGAAACTAAAATGGTTTCCACAAATGGATTCAAGAGGTCTTTGGTAGTACAAAGAGAAAATTATTTGGTGTACCCATTCCAAAAGAGATAAGAAATATTTACTATTACTATTATTTATTATTCATTAAAATGGTGAAGATCACGAAAAGAAGATACATAAATATATATGCGATATATGTATACAGTGTTTTGAAGTGAAGTACGTAAAGGCTCACTACATTAAAGAGAATGCTAGAGAATACCAGTGCGTGCTATGGGTGTCATTAATCGATCAGAGGCGGGAACAGAGAACAAAAGTATTATAAGTAAAGTTTTGAAAAAATATTTCAATTTATTCTCAAATATTACTACCAGAAAAGGAAAAAAAGCATATGAAAGGATTAGTATTATTTATGTGAAAAACGCCATCGAAATCAACTACTAGAGACTTGATTGCTTATGGATAAGACTTAAGAAAATTGGTATGTGATCAGCCGTAACATAGCTAAAGAATTAAAGATCGACCAAAAATTATTTTAAAGCACTCACATATAGCTAGTTACTAAAAAAAACTCGGTATTTCCTTACCTCATAAACTGAGTAACACAATATTAAACTTCTTAGAATTCTATGGTAACAGATGATAAGAACTCATCATAAGGTGACTGTGTTTAGTTGGACTGTAAGGATATTATCCATTGTTAAACACAAAACAATTAATTTTAAGATCTACTATGAATACTCAACATGTCTGATGTAAGATATTGCAAAAAAAGGTCGCAATAGATTTACAGCAAAAGTATTATGCGTTATCTGACCTTTTCAGCAAAAATTAAGTAACCTCTACTGAACGGTATCGATACATTAATTGTACATTTCGTGATCAGTTTTTTAAAGAAAAAACCTCGAAAACTTGCTGTATGAAATCAACAAATTTGTTAAGAAGTCGTTAAAATGCTTGGTAGAAATATGTGTTAAGTATTTTTTATTTCATTCTTTTTGATCTGCCAATATAGTCCGCTTTAAGATCGATATATTTGATCTAACGGTTCCTTAACTCTTTCAAACCATTCGGCCAACCATTCAACACGAACCTCTGTGACGTCGATTACATGATATCTAGTAGTATATAACATTCCTTCTAATCACTTATTCAAGTTTCGATATGGAAGGTAGGGGCCAAATTTTGCGAATATGTTGAATTGTTCATAAATATAAATTGTGTCATATGTATTCCAAAAATGTTGGTCATCATGTAGAGATTTTAGCTAAATCATCCTGGGTTCCCAACCACAGTGTAATGTAATATTAGTATATAGAGAGGTTGACTAAAAATTCACTAAAAAATTTAATAAAAAAAATAGAATAGAGGCATAAAAAATCACATCTTAAGATTATTCGCTGTTTTATTTAGTTCCATCCGTTGCTATCAATAAATGCTTCCAATATAAAGACCACAAATTAAAATTTTTTGGTAAACTCAATACAAAGTATATATAAAAATATTAACAGTGAAAAACTAATCACTTTTAAAATTTTTTAAAGGGTTATACGTATGTAAAACATTACACAAAAAACTCTCTATTACTATTAGAAAGCACACAGGTCTATCGTGTTCTATGAGACATTTATTTCGGTTTCCCGAGAAGAATTCTATTAAATCTTACAGCATCTCTGGGTTCATGACACCAGTTCTTAATTGGTTAACTGAAAACCATATGGCGGTACTGGATTCAATCGCAGGGCACAATCAGACAAAATAACGAAATGTTTCAGCCGACATTTCACAGAAAAAAACTGTGTTTCAGACCGATAATGGAACAAATTGTGTTAAATATTTGCACAAAGACTGTGACATAGCAACAATTTCTTTATATATTAATAATAATACAAGCAATTGCCCATTATTTCCATTTTGCTGTAGTAGTACAGAAATTAGATATGTGTATTCTACACTCAATTACGACTTCACTCCATTTCATTAAAATGCATAAAGATTTTAAAGAGTTTTCGTCTTAATATGGGGTTTAACCACATTAAAAATCTCTAATTAACAGCAGCACTGTATTGAAACTACCACTAAAGATTTCGAAAATCCTCAAGTCCACAGTTACATTTTCTAGATGTTAACGGAAGAACTGGAAACAAACTTTTCTTGGCAATTTGTAGATATCTTTCCATACTTCTTTGTCGTTTAGTTATTCAGATCGTGTCATTGAATTATTATCAAATGTACTCCCATTTAAAGAGTTCTAAAGAAATATAATTCAACCAATCTTTTGTAAAAGTGATTTGGGGTCATTAACAAATTTCACATATTTTTTAAAACAAAACATTTTGTTAAATCCTGGGAAATAATTAAAGGATATATTGTAAAACCTGTGAAAGTTGAACTTTTTTACCAATTTCAGTTAACTTGTGTAAATTGCCCATGGCATCACGTCTTCTAATTACGTCAATTCATTGGGACATTGTTTGAGCACAAATGGACTTTGGTGTAAAATCATCCGTTCTTCCAACCTAACATTACCTAGACGAATATTTAAAAATAGTATAATTATTTTATTGTATAGTCAAAAAATCTGTAAAGTTCGGCACTCTGATTAATTCTCTGTTAATTCAAAAATTATATTAAACTGATGTTAGCGTATATTTACATTTGGATCGACTGTTCTTACATCAATTGAGTCTCATTCAATATTAAACATACGCAATATCAATGGATTTTAAGTGTTTCTATTTGTTTTTGTTGTTTATTTTTTAGGTGATAAGAAGTTAAAAAATTAATGTGAAGCAAATACAGGGAGATATAGATGCAGATAATGACAATGAACTCGCATAAGATACACTATTTTACTCGTTAATGAACAAGTCCTGTATGCGTCTTATTCCATGCACGCACGTTGCTAAACAATCTTGCCTTGAACCAAAACTCTGCCCGGGGGTTGAGCGGCATCCACCAACTACATACATTTTGCAGTCATTAGCTCTTAAATCGAAATAAAATCCCTCAATTTCAACAGTACACAATCCCTCCGACCGCGGTGGGGGCTGTAAACATATATCTAAAACCAAACAAAAAGAGGACAAAATTTATTTAAATAAAACTTAGCATTTAGTCTGAAACAATGTGTAATCTAGTTTTATGAGTCTCTCAGACATTGAATCGAGGACTAATCGAGTATTTAGAAGATTATTGACCTGTTGACAGCTACTGCGTCACTTTTTTATATCACCCCGAATTCGATGTACTCACTTGGTAGACCGCGACTTTTGGCAGTTATCATGTTTATACTACAAGCGGCCATTAAGCCACAATGAATAAAAAACCAGAGAAGCAATTTCATAATTTTTACTTTCTTTCTTTTAAATATACGAGTATATTTCTTTATAATTTATTTAAATGTTTACAAACGATTTTTAACCGAAAGGTCCGCACAAGATTAGCTACTTTACACAATTCACTTCAAATTCAAATCGTTGAACAGTACAGGCAGTTCGCAACTGGAAACTTGACAAGATAACGTACTGGCCAGCGAAAGCAGAGCACAGATTTCTTATCATTTAAAGATTTCTGTAGTTGTTTACAATTACACGTTTTGTAGAGTAAAGGGGCATGGTACAGTCGTTGTGATTAACTAAGAGCATATGCAGCCGATACGACCCCTACAAATCCACTACACAACTGTGGGCGCGACGGATGCACTCTCTGGATTTTTTTATCAAGCGATAACAGATTTCATCGACTCGAACGTTTCACTTTCATGGCGTAATGCAACATATATTTCATAATATATTTTATGTTGAAAATTTTATGAAAATACCAACTGTAAGTGTCCAAGCATATATATTATAATAAAATTTGGAATGGTGCGGTGTTAACGTTTTAGTGAACATATGGCTACCCTGCATTCTACATTCTACATTCATCTTGAACTAGCAAAACGTTTGCAGCTACTATGCGGGTCAAATGCACAATTTACTAGTTCGGTTACACTGCGCTCTTGGCACATATCAAGCTGTGATAATGATATGATATGATATGTGACATGCAGCTATAAACGGCCCACGTGTATATATTCAATGTCACTGTATAGTACTGAGTCACATTAATAGTTACAAGCGATTCTATTTCAGTATTCCAACAACATCAATCGTAGCATTAATTAAATAATATACTTAAATTAAGATCAGCACATCTCAAATTGTGGACAAGGTGGCAGCACAAAAAAAATAAAAGCTATGGCATAGTAAAAGAGCGAAGAAGCATAAGAAACGCAAAAAAAAAATGAGTCAGAACGAGAATAAAATCGAATATAATCGAACTTGATCGCATAGATTATTTGTTGCTTTTTTTTATTTTATAATTTTTAATAAATAAATGGAATATCATCTATATAGATCGTTGAACTCCCAGGATTATTACATTTTTCTTCAATTTATAATTTATAATAAATAAAATGAAGAACTCTCTAGATCGTTGAACTCTCGGGGTTATCATACTAATCTCCATTTTATGATTTTTAATACGTAAATTCAATATCTGTCAAGATCTTTAAGCCTCCAGAAGAATTCTGTATTTCGTCATTATATCAAATACTTTGAGTCCGCAGGATATGGTTTAGTTAATTTCTTTCCTTTTTCGATTGAAACGAATTTTAAAGTCATAAGTTACCAGTAGCACAACTATTTTACTATATAGCCATAGCATTATTTAAAAGTATACACTTATTTCCTATTCTAAAGAAGATAAATTATATCGCGGAGCGCCACCTATGCGTCTATGTTGGAACTAAAACTTTGATGATATTTTTATGTTGCATCTCTAATAACAATATACCTAAAATTTGGTTTCGATCTGTCAATTCACTTCCTGTTTAGAAGTCATTCGAAATGGCTGTGTCGGTGTATTTTTCACTAACAAATAAAATTGGACATCGTACAGTGATACCGCATTAGTAAATGTCTCAGATAAAAAATATCTTTCTAAATATTAATTTATAATTAAACCAGTTTATTCGAAAGTCGTTTAAACTTCGGCGACGATTCAAATGAAGGACCTCTAAAAACTGTATTAATACCTGAAATCATAGCAAAAATTTGGAGCATTATTTGGCATTTGAATACAGCAATACCTTAAACATTTTCTTCTTCTTATTTGGCACTACAGCCCTGTATGAACCTTGACCTCCTTCAGGTTGCGTAGCGGTAAAGTTTTTCGATGCAAGATTGCTGGCCGTGCGATCAACCCCCAACCCCCAAATAGGATCCAGACAGGGCTCTCTGTCTTGATCCTATTGGCCAATGAAGACTCTCAAGTCTATTATCACTTAAAAGTAATTATGAATTAAGAAATTAAAGTTAAAGTAGCCTAGTCTATTTTATGCACTCGCTTGTTACTTCTGAATCTTCCAACTTCAATAATATTAGTAGCATAGGTCTGAGCTCTAATAACACTGTTTATATCTTCTAAATTAGCAACAATGTATTGGATAAAAAATGTAGACTTAATTTAATTTAACTAAAATTTTATAGAACTTTCGTTTTTTGCCAATATTGGATATATTTCTTCCATATATAAAAATATTCTCCTCTTTTCAGATGAAATAGATAATTTTTTACCAGTCATCAAGTAATTTCATCCAAAACCACTCTTATTTTGACGTTCATTTTATTTAGCTTGGTCAGGTTCTCACTTAACATAAGGCCACCACCCACAAGATATCTCAAGAACTTACAATACTGTAGTTAACCAAAATTCGTTGTTAAATAACGGCAACCAGGAAATCGAAATCTCTCCAAAAAAATTTGTACATCTTAGTTTATTTAATTGTTATTGTTACTGTAGCTCAGATAAGAAAAGTTAGCTGTACTTACCCATCTGTACAGGCGAATGGTTCCGAAAGACTGCCATGAAAATAAAACGTTAATGCATGAACAGTATTTCCCTAAGTAAATCAAAAACTAAACGAATCCACAGATCGGGATCTAAATAAAACACAAAACATAGTTAGTTTACTTTTATTTTTTAACTTTATGAAAATTTTATTACGGGTGTAAATATTGTATCCCAGACCGATAACATATTGTATCGATTCAAAAAGACAACTCTAATGACTAATACCTTTAACAGAAGTATGGAGTATGAGTATGAATGTCTAACCAGTGTATACGATGTTATGTATGATTTTCTTCCATTTGTATCATATGTTAATTTTGTATATATAACCGATTTTGAAAAGTTGATTTTTAATGATAATTACCATCGTTTGTCTCGGTATTTGTAAATGATCATTTAGGCAATCTTAATGATAATTTATTGTTGCCATCTATCTAGACTAAAACATATATCAACATTAAATACATCAAACTAATTAATTAATTCTAAGCATCTATATCAAGTCCTTCAAATGTGTATTTTTCCGTACAGCATTGTTAAATCCTTCCTTAAAGTGATACCAAATTGGACTCTTTACGATTTGATCGTCGTGAGCTAAAAAAATAAATAAAATATAAGACTATTGATAACAATTTTAATGTTTTATGTGCACATTGACTAACCTTCATTAACTACAACAGCGGGAGTGGTACTTTGGAAATTAGAAAAGAAGTTTTTGTAAACCTGAAAATAATAAAAAAAATATTATTATAATTTTTAAATAGGACAGGATATATAGATTGGTTTAAATATAAAAGATCCGCCAACCATTTGCAGGCTTAATTATGAAAAAAATAATCTAACGTTCAGTCATTTAAAACGATTATTTAGTGTAACATATATAAAAAGAGTACTACAAAGATGACTTCCGATCAAACATGATCGTAGACAAAGGAATATTTCATTGTTATTCCTTCCAAAATTTGAATACATATGAACTTCAGCTATGTATGTTCAGCAGTCATGAAGAGTAACAACAGTAACAATACCCAATATTATTCCCGATTTCCAATTTTTAAGTGACGACCTCAGAATAACATTAGAGTGGAATACCATTGTTATTTTTTTTTTTTATTATTATCTTCAATGGCCTACTATGGGCTGAATAGGCAATTGGAATGTAGAGCTCTCTTTCGACAAACAAAACTTACGCTCTACAGGCAGGTCGCTCATCCAACCTGTGCTTCTGTATGGCGCAGAAGCATGAATGTTATCACAGAATGATGAAACAGCACTGGAAGTTTTTGAGAGAAGAGTTTTTTGTTAGAAATTTTGTGCGCTACAAGTTGGCGATGACTACCACATACAAATGTGTCACCAGCTGTATAAGCTTTATCACGATATTAACATAATTCAGCGAATTAAAATCCAGCGGTTTCGCTGGCTTAATCATACAGCGAGCATGGATGAAAATGTTCTAGCGCAAAAGGTATTTGAAGCGTTAGTTGGGAAAAAAAGGCATAGAGGTAGACCGTGTCTCCGGTCGAGTGGTCAAGTTAAGGGAGCACTAACCGGACTTGATGTACGTTACTGGAGAAGGCGCGCATGCAGCAGAGGCGCGTGAGTAAACAAGCTGCATTAGGCCGAAACGGGTTGTTATAATCAAAAAAAGAAGTAATTATTATCTGCAATACAAAAATAGTTCCAGAACTTCCAGTTCCAGAACACAACTTAAATTTATGCAAGGTGTGTATGATAGATTTATTTTGGATACCTATCATAAATAAATAGCTTTATCCACCATAATTAACTGTATAATTTATTAATATATAAATATTAACTCAACATATTAACTCAGCATATTGTGATCATTGGGACAGATTTAATTTCCTAATATTAGAAATCATTTCAAAAAATCTGGATCTAGAAAGTTAACAATATTTTATTCTAAAAAAGTTAACGTTCATTAAAATTATAGACTTTAAAGTGGATTTGAAATAAAATAGAATTTTTTTAACATGTTTTGGTTGCAATTATTCAAAATTACAACCCTTAGTGTGACAAGATTAGCAGCCTACATATACATATAGTCTACATATATATATATATACATATATATATGTTTATATATATTTATATATATAAATAGTATATATACAAAAATATTATATAATATGTATATAGACTGTGCAGTAATGCTTTGCGAGCTATGAGATGTATTGTGCTATCTTCAGAAGAGCTCTCCTAATCATCTAACCCAGGCAAATACACGCTATTGATGAACCTGCCACTTAGCTATACAGTAAAAAAAGTTGCACCAGAATAATTTTAAAGAATATGTCTTTCTTTTGAGATTTAAACGGATGCCAAGATAATTCAATTGATATGGAAATATGATGTTAAAGTTGAAATTCCATCGTTGCGTATTCCTATAAAGTGTCATAGCTACAAAACGTTAGAAATCGTTCTCCCCGTACAATTCTTGACGATACATTTAAAATATGAAGATAAGTATCGACTTAAACGACGATGTGAATCATCTCTACTTATCTACTTATGGATGTCCATTTGCAAAGCATGTGAGTAGAAATCATTTCGATACAAGTTGATTGTGTTATTTAAAAAAGATAAGTTAATTGGAACCATGAAGTGTTATATTAACTGTCCATAAAAATACTAATAAAAGTGTACTGATACTGATTAAGACTTCTTAATAACAATCAGCTAATACATCGATTTTATGCCACTATATTATTTATTTTTTATACAAACCAATTAAATTATATTTAATGTTAATATTCCGAATTTGCACTACGGTTAGGATCTCAATGAGACTCTTAAATCAGATATAGAGAGTTCACAAGTCAAAACTATTTTCAATGTTGCTCAAATCGAGTCGATAAACAATTTATAATAGATCTATTATTCCATATCCTCTACCAATTACAAGTGATTACAAGTGACCGACAAGGCATTAAATATTTGTTTTTCTTGAGCTCTTATTACGGCTGAGCTATTTTTCAAAATTCCCTTAAGTGTATTTACGGGCACATTGATATTTATGGCTTAAGCCTTCGACGAGGAGATGCATTGGTGGTTGCTTGTGCAGTTGTTATTTTGAGGTTTTTCCATTTTTCCGTTTTTCCGTTTTTCCTCCTCGCAAACCGTCTGCGTGTGTTGTACGTATAAGATAGGGTGAATTGCATAAATAAATAGTTTTGTTTTGGGTATATTGCACTGCGGCCCATACACTCAATGCAGTTAATATACATTGATTTATTATGTGGATTTGTTTTGTGCGGAATAATTCGAAGTCGAATAAAGAAAATAATGATTTTAGAAGCTCAACATTAATATTTATTATGTGAAAGATTCCACTGCAGACTCATGTAGCAAACGGATTCTCATACAATAATTACATTAAGATTTTTTAATTGAAAATCGAAATCTCTGCTTCTTAAAAATTTAAGAATTAATACATAAAAATGCGAAAGAATCTTTTTGTTAAAGGGCAACACTGCTACCACAGATTGAAATTAATTAATACAAATAAGTATCGAGTTCGAATAGAGAGTTTGTTCAGATAATAAGCAGTTTATAATATAATAGTTATTATAATCGATATATTATTTTAAAGTCCAATGGACAAAATTTTCGTTGATGATACTAGTTTTAATTTTCCAAAAACATCTAAAATTTGTTAAATAATGTTAGGATATAAGAGGTAAATTCAAAGACAATTAATGATGGCTATTTGGTAATACTCAAAACAGCTGTTTGGTCGATAAAAAATTCAATAAAATTTTATTGTCGTAATTCACTACAGTTCGAAAATCTTCTCTGTTAGATTGTATATCATCTATCAATATAAAAAATAGCTCTTCGATTTGTTTAATATTTATAAACAAATATTTTCAGATTTATATCAAAAGTTGAAAGAACTTCAATGATTGCTTTAATAGCTCAACAACTAAATTTGATATATTATTGTTGAAAAGTAGAGAAGTTTTGTTATAAAAACAAAAAATTTAACTATCAGTTGATATCGAAGCTTTATCTAATTCTGAACCGATTAATTCAGTTTTTGATAACACTAGTTTACTTGAATATCACAACGATTTCTATTTCTCGTGCACCGCCGACGACCAAGTGCCGCTCGCCACCCATAGAGAGATTTTATAAGTAGTTCTCGACCGGCTACAACAACAACATAAGGTTTGCACCTTCCCGTTTTCATTATAAACATGCCACACTACATACGTGAAGGGTATATCAAAAAGAGAAATTAGTTTTGATTTTTCAGTTTTTATTTATGTCATCTATGGAACATAATAGTCTAATTTTTGTCACTTAAATGAACATTTAACTTGAACCTTTAATTGAAATAAGTAAACAAATATCACTTCTTCGATTTTGTCGTCCAATGCATTAAACATTTTCACACTTTTGAATCAAGAATACAAGAAAATTGTTTTCATACATACCTGTTGATTTTCACTTCTTTTATGTTTTTCCGAAATTTTAGGTTTCAGAACTTGCAAATGATTCGGTACTTTTTTGGTTTTTTCCGTCTGATCCGCAGATTTGGGCGCTGCCCTTCGTATGCATTCTATCATCACTTGCCGGGAAATAAGTTGTCTACCAAAGTGATTCAGTTTTACTACTGGATAACCTGAAATAATTAGAATTGTTAGACTATATATAGCCTACAAAAATTCAAATAATTTACCTGTAAAACTGCATAATGCATCCATTTCAGGTTCCATTTGCAACAACATTGATCCCTCTGAGTTTTTAATCTTGTTATAAGTTAAACCAAAATCAATCATCACATCTATTGCGTGCTTTAAATTGTAGTGTTCCCTGGGAAAAGAAAATAGTTATATTAGACAAAAAAAAAAAAATTAAAAAATTACTTCGAAGATAGAAGCTGTACAGGCACTGAGCGTAGCTGGGGTGAAAGAATTCTTTTCAAATATGGAACTACATCAACTAATATAGTGCTACCCATACCAACGCCTTGAACTTGGGGTGACATTCCTCTTCGTAAACTCTGGAAAATATTCTTTTGGTTCGTTTGTTTTTGATATTGCTGCAACAGAAAAAAGTGTTTATTAAATTCGGTGTTGTTGGAACTATAAATGCATCTCGCACATATAGATTTATTAAATTTTTGCAAAATTTTTAATCCACTACTACTTCTTCTAATTCAATAGGCTTGACCTTGAGCTTTGTTGTTACTGTTCGCAACAAAAGTAACATAAACAATATAACTCTCCCACTTGGATTTACACATTCAAGAAACCCATGAAAAAAAAGGAATGATTTGAAAGAACTAAAGTAGATAGTACCAAATAAAGTGTTAAGCCATCCTTTCCAATTTCGTTTGAATTAACAAACCAAAAAACTCAAAAACGATAGAAGGAAGGAAAAAAGGAATGTATTGTAAAAAAAAATAGTACCAATTAAGTAAAAAGGAATAATTGTGTGTGGGAACAGATTTCAAATCTATCCTCTCCTACATCGATTGGATCCACACACCTAAGAAACCCAAGAAAGATTAAGAATGATTTCAAAGAACTAAAGTAGATAAGATAAATTGAAGTGGAAAGAAGTAGTTGTGTATGCGAATAAAGATTACATTTATTTTCTCCAACTTCGATTGTGTTAACATACCCAAGAAAGATAAGGAATGTATCGTGAAAAATAAAGTAGATAGTACCAATTAAGTAAAAAGCAGTAATTGATTACCTCTATTCACCATTAAATCTGAGCACTTGGTGTTTTTCAACACATCAGCATTGTTAACCGATAAACTAACCAAATGACATACTAATCTTTAAAGTGGCTCAGACAGGGCGATTTCGAAGTATTTAAAGAAAATTATCATTTGGGAGACCAATTCAAATGAAATCACTTATCTGAAGCCATGTTTATTGTATATATAACATTTTGACATCTATTAACGATCATTGGTCATTTGGTAGACATACCATAGGGCTGAAAGTCTTCCACCATGAATATGATAATAGTTGTGGGAATAAGAAGGAAAAAGGAAGAGTGAAACACCCTTTCCGCAGCTACATAACTTTAGCCTGAAACAGAGCGAACTTCTGAGATTATTATTTCTTTAGCTCTCTAACAGAAGTGTCCAGTGTTAAAATTAAAAACAGCCACCCAGCCTTTTATTAACACCATGAAACCGCTGTAAGGCTTTCATGCAATGGACATATAAATTTAGGTGATTTGGTTAACTTGACTTACTGTCACACTAATGTCTTTATTCGAAAAAATATCGAAACGGAATTCATACTAAAGTCGTTATATCCTTATATATATAATAAGGATAGACGGATGTGACGAAATATTACTCTAACTATGTTTGTTAAAAATTTTATTTTGCATGGCTAATAGCAAACAAAGGGCTAGAATTTCTAGTGCCTCGTTACGATAATGTTGGATATCAATTTTGCACATTAAGTGATGGAGTGCTTTGTAATGCTTTATTGCTCTGTATATATGTCTAGCAGTGGTACTTGATTCTTAATCCAAAAAGTCTGCGAATGCTTTTAGTAAACCTTAGTGTACAATCAATTTTAATTAAAATACAGAAATTTAAATTTTAGAGATTGTAGGGATTCAAAAAGGTGTTTTTATATCTGTTGCAAAATATTAACTATAGAATGTCTTAAAAGCGGAAAAGAAAAGATTTCGTAAGTAGACTTAATTTCATAAGCATGATTTCGCATCAAAACCATATACTAAGGAGTGGTGTAAAATCACCTTTTCGGGTCTGTAGTATATTTCTGTATAAGTATCTGTTAAGAATTTTATTGTTATATTTTATCTAAACTAATTAAGTGATAAACTAAGATTATTATTGTAATCTATTGAGCTTGCTTTATAAAAAGAAAAAATTAAGTTTTTAACAAGACAATGTACCTGCTTATAAAGCTAAAAAATAAGGAAATGAATAAAGTGCGGATTGTTGGAATAACCAGTCTTCCCGGCAGATGTAGAATTTTTAAACTTCTGGCACTTCTCACACCTCAAGCAATACTTCGTATAAACTTCAAAACTCTTCTTCAATTTATACGTGAAATATTTTAAATGTTAGTAACTACGACTACGTCAGAGGTAGTCGTAGTGGGTGGGTGATGTTACATTAAGTTTATATGATAAAGCGCTGCACCCTAGACAGACTCCTTACAACAATAACTACAAAGTCCTGCCTAGTTAATGAGTTTTTTTAAAATTATATTGAAAATAAAATAAATAATATTCATTTAATTTCTCGGGCGTTTCACTCTCAGTACTAACATAATGTCCACATAATACAGCCATTGAAGTGCATAAGACCTTTTATCCTGTGATTGCATTTGAAACATTTAATGGAAATTACTTGTTTTCTGATTGTGTGATTATTCACTTTTGTCTTTTAAATAAGATTCAGAACAGCCAACACCCTTAACAAGAAAGCAGAATGAAGCATTACCAAAGCAGGTACAGAATAAAAATGTATGAAAGGCTTTTGCTTTCACGGGAAACAGCGACTGCAAAGGTAATGAAGTTTGCATAATTCATAGTCCGAGCTGCTGCATTTACTTAAGGTTAATAAAAAGCATAAAAGGCTACTCGAAGGCACTTGTAACCAAAAGCACGCAGACTAACAGACTACACATAAGAAAATATACGATTTTATTCAAGCAATTGAAAGGATTCTGCTAAATTGCGCCGTTTCCGCAGTACCGAAGCAATAAGGCACTTAAATAATTTTCCAAGTTTTCACAATTTAATATGATTTCCTATCCATATCCCAATGAATAGAAACCCAACAGATGTGAAACGACTTATTAACTGTCAAGGAAATCAAGTCTGTTTTAATCCATTTTAAACACATTTTATTTAATTCTTAGAAAAACCTTAAAAACTAAGCCGTACTACGACGTTAATGGCCGATCTCTTTACAAGCAAAGAAGATTTTCTGTTTATTTTTTCTTGAAAACATAAAGAAATCAATTCCGTATATAGAAGAAAACTAAATGACTGAACTCAGGCCATACAACAAAAATTTTTCATTTCTATAAACTGTTCACCCTAAAACTCGCATAGCCTGCGGACTAATGGGACTAGTCGGACTAGTGACGCAGTGAACTTTTCTCAATTCCCAAATTGTTATTATTTTAATAACTTCATTTTACTTTAGAACTTTCTTAAAAGTTTAGCTGTCAGGATAAATTATAAAAAATAATAAATAAATTCTTCAAAAACTTTATCATATCCGTCACACACAAAAAGTTTCAGAAAAAATCGACCAAGAATTTTTTTACTACCTCCAAATATTTTCGTTTGATGGCTAGCTTTGCCGTAGCAAGTTGGATACCAATATCTGGGAAGTGTTTTTCAGTCAAGACCGTGCTTGGCTGCCCTGCAGTTATCTGTTATATCGCTGACTAGCTGAGCCAACTCATCAACAGATGTCTAGCATTTTCAAACTATTAAGTATTAATCTCTAGCGCTGATTAAAGATTTGATAGCAACTTGTGTGTCCAACAAGATAAAGAGATTTTGCTTATGTACAATAAAAACTTTATTTAGCGTAAACTCATTGTCATCCAACTTTTATTCGTTAAAGAGGAGTGTCCGGAAAGAAATGAATAAGTTGTTTTAAATAGAGATCAACAAATTTGGTTTCAAAAACATTGTACACTCCAAACATATGTCGTTTCAAACCGGATGTCCAACATTATTGTGTATGGTATAGATGATTTAAACAATTATTGATCTTACATCCAACAACCGAATAAATTTAACAAGCACAAGTCTAAACGTTTCATTAGTAATTTCAAATTATTCAATTTGAAATTGTAACTTTAAATGAGAATAAAATCTTTTGCTCAATTTCTCTCTCTCTCTCTCTCTCCCTCTTTCTCTTTCTTATTCTCTTTTTCTCTCTCTCTCTCCAGCTCTGTCCCTTTCTCCAGCTCTCTCTCTCTATAGCTCTCTCTCTCTCTCTAGCTCTCTCTCTCTCTAGCTCTCTCTCTCTCTAGCTCTCTCTCTCTCTAGCTCTCTCTCTCTCTAGCTCTCTCTCTCTCTAGCTCTCTCTCTCTAGCTCTCTCTCTCTCTAGCTCTCTCTCTCTAGCTCTCTCTCTCTCTAGCTCTCTCTCTCTCTCTAGCTCTCTCTCTCTAGCTCTCTCTTTAGCTCTCTCTCTCTCTAGCTCTCTCTCTCTAGCTCTCTCTCTCTCTAGCTCTCTCTCTCTCTAGCTCTCTCTCTCTCTAGCTCTCTCTCTCTCTAGCTCTCTCTCTCTCTAGCTCTCTCTCTCTCTAGCTCTCTCTCTCTCTAGCTCTCTCTCTCTCTAGCTCTCTCTCTCTCTAGCTCTCTCTCTCTCTAGCTCTCTCTCTCTCTAGCTCTCTCTCTCTCTAGCTCTCTCTCTCTCTAGCTCTCTCTCTCTAGCTCTCTCTCTCTCTAGCTCTCTCTCTCCCTCTCCAGCTCTCTCATTCTCTTTTAGTTTGAACATAAAAAAATTCTACAAAACATAAATTAAATATTGTAAAGATATTTAAATTCAATAAACCGAACGAATCATCAAGACGAATTCTTAGACTAATTTCGAAACCTATTTTTAATTTCGAAAATTATATCTACCAAATTTTAGGAAGCTTCTTAACATAAAATTTGAGTCATATTAATTTGAATAAACTCATAAGAAAAAGTATCGAATAAAAATTGAATATTGCTTTAAGAAACAGATTTATATAATTATATAATTCTTTATAAATATATGTATAAAAAAATAAATTATATAATATATATACATTATTACCTATATACATTATAAAAGTATATAATATCTCTTATAAGAGATATTATTATTGTTAGTCGTTTATATACTATTCAATTTAATATTCAATAAATAAATATTGATCAAGGTTAACTTGAACTTGTCCTTCTCTCCGTCAAGGATTCGTCTGTTTTAGTTATTCAGCAGTTTAAAAATTATAGCTATTAAAATGTCCATAAAATTGATGAATTGATAAGTTGAAGAATATTATTATAAGAAATGTCTTTTACATTTATAGTTAAAGCTTATGCAAGTATTAATTTTGGACAATCACAGTGAGAATGGGTTCTACATATCAACACCTATTTTATAAATGCGGCATATATCGGTCGCATTTAATTTTAATTTCTTTTAATTTGTTAAAATAATATCTCAGTCTGTAGAGTCATGGATGGGTCTGATGATCAGTTTCACTATTAGTTTTTTCATTTCAATTCCCCTTTTTAACCGAGTCTCCTCACCTATGTACCTATTAATAGGAGTATAGAGTGGCTCAGGCTCAATTGAATAGCTATCCACTTCATGGTCCTATTCTGTCAGCACTGTTTCAGTGGCTTATTGTTAAACATAACTGTTATCTCGCATAATGTGTTTAGTTTTAGGTTTACAATCTTACAATATGGAAAAATTTTGATGCTATATTAGAAATATTTATTGTATTACAAAGAAGTAATAGAAACTGGATCTATTACATCTGCTATGGTTTACACTTTATAGGAAGCAAAGAAACAGATTTTATTTTCCTACACAAAGTGCTGTGGAATAATTATTAACAAATATTGTCATATATACATATATATAACAAATATATACAGTGACGAACATAATTATTGGCACAGCAAGCATATTGACCTTTAGCACTGTTTTTAACTCGTTAATGACCCGATTTTTAATTAACAAAATTTATTTATATGAAATGTTTAATTTAGGAAAATGATGGAGAGAAGCCGCTATAGCATTAGGAACATTGTGCAACGTTCCAAGAAGGCGACATCATTGCAAAATGTAAAGCACACAGACCTACCTAAAGTTTTAAGCGACCGTAAACGCAGCAAAATAATAAGAAAGGGAGAATGTCAATCTAAAAATATCTTCAACTCATATCCCAGCTGAGGTTAAGTGAGAGTTTGGCAAGGCTATTTATCACACAACGATCAGGATACTGTATGAAACCAGTTACACTTGGCATGTTGCTAGACGGAAACTGTTTATTTTGCAGGTCAACCATCAGAAGCATTTAGCCTATATAGAGGAGCACTTAAGTAAGCCATTGTTTTGGAACAATGTTTTCTTGTCGGGTGAAAAAAAAATTTAAGATCTACACAAAAAAATTGGTTTCTTCGACGCCAAAGCGAATAGTAGCTGTTATTAAACAGAAGAGCTCGGTCACAAAATATTATTTGTCACCGTAAATACTTTTTTTATTTTTTTAAAAGTTGTGTTTTAATTTTAAAAAAATTTAATTTAAGAGATAATGTAAACAAATAAAATGAATTTAATTGTAGGTGAATGCAGACTTTATTCCTACTGGCAGTTTATCCAAACGTACTTTAATTTGATAATTTGAATAACCATTTATATTAAACTAAGAATTCACACTTTGAATGTTAAAGAAATTTGCTTTATATCGAATTCAAAAATTCTAGCAAAAGAGAATTATATTTTCGTTTTAAAATCAAAACATCGTATAAACTAATATTGTTCCTACTTCATCCAAAATTGACATGTATTGTATCAATATATATTTTAATAAACATATATATATTCAATTATTCAGAACTAAATTGATCGGTTCCGATTTAGATATAGTTTCTATATCAACTGAAAGGTTCTTATTTACAAGTCAACAACTTTTATAGTTTTAATTATATTTTGTCAAATTTAGTTGCTGAATTACTAAAGCAATCATTAAATTAGAACACAAATAGGAAGTAAAAATGCCTCAATATGTTAGAAATAACTTTTGCCTAATTTAATGTAAAGTGTCGATGATTCAGAAGTTTCCCGGGGATTGAATGATTTTAAATTATAATTACTTTACCAATTTCTGACGAGTTAATTAGCTGCATTTGGCATTGCTACTGTTTCAAAATGGTCTATGCATGTCCTTTACGCCTCGGCCTTTCAATTAGATCTTTTTATTTGACATATAGTTTATCCATTTAATTTGAGCTATACAGTTTTAATTAATGCTAAACGTGTTATAACTTATTAATATAAAATTCGAAATTCGAAATGTATTAATATAAAATTCGAAATTCGAAACTTATTAATATAAAATCCTTAATTAATTATTCATCAATTGAAACGGGAACAAAGTACAAATAAAGTTTGAAAAAGGAATCGCAATACCATGCACTTATGTATGCTACAATTAAACTTATTATCAAATACAATTTAAAAAAAATTAAATAGTCTGAAATAGTTATGTATTAGATGAAACGAAAAGTATAATTTCATTTATACTAAGTTTATGAATAGCTTACCTCATAACCTTGTCTAGGAAAATTTATTTTAGGCCAAGCCAAACTAGCAAATAGCAAATGCCATGCAACAAAACCATACTGATAATAAGGATATATAGTGTAATTTTGTTGTGTATTAATTTTATTAGTTAAGGCATCTGAAAAGCAGAACCATTGCAGAGCCTCAACTACCGCACTAAGACCAGAAGTCGGCATTTTCTGATGCAAATAATTCTCGTAGACACCCTGGATAAGACTGAAAGACAAATGATAAACAAAATCATTTAATTGATATGATTTGGAACATATACCGTTCATAATCTCCCGCTGAATGAATTACGTTTAACACATTTTGAAATCGTGTTTTAACCGACATATCAGTCATTGTTACTTGGTGATCTTCTTCCTCTGCTGCACCTGTGTCAAGATGTTTTTTCGGTCGTTGAATCTAATCAATTTAAACACAAACATTTACAATATTTTACGGCAAGAAGAAATTGTATAGTATTACCCTGAAAACTGCACCCCAAATGTCAAAAAGTCCTTGCTGTTGGTCTTTTTGACCTAAATTACTGCGCAAAACATTTTTAACCGTGAGTGGCATTTTTTGAGCACTACAAAGAAATTTAATTAAAAAATTAAGTTACACATTCAAGTGAATCTCATGCAGTACCTGAAAAATTGTAACGTTGACATACAAGACCGAACATCATTGCCTGATTTTTCCGCGAGTGCCAGCAATGCGAAGAAATCTGAACTTAATTTTTCTGCATATGTGATTTGTACAAGTCTGAAAATAAACGAATTTATGTAAACTGAGCTTCTGAATTCGATTAGACAGGATAGAATAGAAAAATAGGATTGCTTTACCGTTCTGCTAAACGAGTGGATTCAAGTTGTGGAAAACTGGCAACGAAAGCCATCTGACGTAAGGGTCGCAATGCTGGTTCATACATATCATTGCAAATACAGATTATAGGTCGCTTCAAGAAAAATCGTTTGGAATTGCCACGTTTGGAGCGGTTTTTTGTTGCAACTGCATCATTTACAAATTTTACTAAAAATTCAATTGATTGACGTGGCGCACCATCGATCTCATCTGTAAATTCAAAACTATAGCAAACTTTACATACTCAAAAGGAGTTTTTATACCTAAAATGATGCAATTGGGTCTATTGTCTTTATTAAGAACTGCTGTCATTTGAGTGCCATTTTCCAAAGCAGCTCTAAAGGCTGCCGGGCTACGATCATCAGAGGCATTTATCTCCAAGACATTATAACCTGCATGCTTTGCTATTGTATGAGCCAATGTGGTTTTTCCAAGACCAGGAGGTCCACATAATAATGCTATTTTCTGTACAGGGCGACCAAATTCATCAATATTTGTGTCTGGCATGAGACGACGATCTTTTTTTCTTTTCCAGCCACCATTTGATTCGAATTTTCCTGTTCGTTTGTTAAAATTATTTAGCTGCCCATTATTATTCTCAGGCTGTTTAACTTTTAATTCTCTAAAATTCAGACTTTTATCATATTCTTTTACACATGTTATGTATTTACCTCCCAAACACAACTTTATCCCACATTTTAATCCAATAAAGTAAGCTACGATTAGTAGATTCATCAGAGAGAAGATCAATATATTTTGATGGTTTGTATTTTTCAACCCACAGTACATTGGAATTATTGTTAGATTCAACCATTACAACATCTTGTGCCTGAGTCTCCTTGTTTGCAAGAGTAAGTCTACGGTTGATCTAAAAACGACAATATATATTTAAATAGTAATACACTTTTATATTGTAAATTTAATTACAATTTCATTTGCAGAATCCCATAACTTTTGTTTACTCTCACCGAGAACGCTTTCAGTTCTGCAATTATTGTTCACGTTTTTAATTTCGCGTGTCTCATACTCCTCAGAGTGTTGGCGCACAAAAACAGTTTGGCCATCAACACGGCGCAGAATAATAAACGGCCAAGAAGGTACAATATAAGACAGATTCTGCATTTTAAATTTATGTACTGCTTGCAATCGCAGTATGTTTTCATTACTTATTAGCTCATTGCATTCGCGGTAACGCTTTCGAGCATCCAGTATTTTCTCTATAACTTCAAAATCATGTTCCTCTTCTGTACGTTGCTTTTTAGCAACAGGATCTTCATATGTATCATTGCTATATAAATCATCGATATTGCCGAAAAGTTGTTCTTCTAGACGTCTTTTACATGCTAGACCCTGTTTTTGAAGCTGATTTACAGCAGTTGATACACACGGTTCATTAAAGTCATCCAACACATTCTGAATAGGTGCAGTTACTTTTTTCTGGTTTACCATCGGTGTGGAACATCCTCTTTGTACTCCAATAGGCGTTCCAAACAAACGTCTATTTACGCGATCACTTAATTCACTTACAGCAGATATGTCCTGTGTGTTTGCAAACAACTGCGATAACTGCGGACTTTTAACCGATGAAGGTAAGATACTTGGTTGTACATCTTTATCTACTATTTTAAAAAACTTCAGTAAAATCAAATTGTTTGAAGAATAAACAAAACATCTATTTTACCTATGGTTTCGTATGGTTGCAACTCATCCAACAGTTCCAACTCGTCCTGATACAGAAGTTCATACTCCTCATTTTCATCAGGATATTGACTCATTATTAGACTAAATAATTTTTTAAACAAAATTCGATATTAAAAGTGAAACATTTCTTACTAGTTATTTATGTATATGAATGAAGTGATTTTCCCGCGTAAATAAACACATCTGATTAGGCGTTACCACACTGTACGTTTTAAATGAAACATTGTTTTTAATTTGACATAACCAGCTGACATTTCGTTTGGTTTCTTAAACTTGGTTTTACTTTCAATTACACATCTATTATATGCCAAACATTTTTAGAGTGATCTAAATCTAGATTTACTTTCTACCTTTCATCAATTTTGTGGCCCAATTGAACATTTTGAGAGTAATCTAAAATTTTTGTAATAGTATTAAGTGGATATTACACATCATTCCTGGCACGATGTCGCTTGGTATTATACTTCATTCAATGTCGACATCATCTTGAACGCTCTTCAGTAAAAAATACTTCAAGTACCTACAAAATAAAATCATGCGCGCAATGAAACGATATTTTCACTTCCATGACTTAACACAGAATAAAATTTGCATGGAAGTCTATAAAAATCCGATTGCATACGAAAAAAACGAGGAAGACTGATGAAAAATCAAAACATTTTTGAATATTTCTACATTTGTTGCTATTACACATAAAGCTGCGGTTACACTGCATTTGAATTAAGCTTTGCCTGTTCGTGCGAACAAATCAAATGTACGTAATCATATGTGAGTGGTTACAGCTGATGAGAACTATTCGCGCAACGTGTTGTCTTTCTCGTGCGAAAATTTGATTAAACAAAATATTTTTTTTTGAAATTCATTCGGTCGTGCGAAATGGAAGGTGCAAATTAGGCTGTGGTTGCATTGCATGCGAAATTTATCTTGCGTGTTTGTACATAGATTTTCTCATGCTAACACATGGCATGTTGCGACTACTTGTATATAGTAATATATAGAAGATCGTGGTGATTGCTAAAAAGTTGCACAATAACTTTTAAAATTTTTTCAAGTGCACTGAACGTACTTCGGTCCATATTTCGTTAAGAAAACATATATTTTGATTGCTAATAATTTTTTAAAAGCGTATATTTTAACATTCTTTGATTTTAATATACAACAGTGGATGTGGGAAATGTTTTAAAATGGTGATCAATAAATTAACTTAGTAAAATTGTGAAAAGTGTTTGATATACTAAATGCATTACTGGACATAAAACTTGTATCAATTGTTTTTTAGTTTTAAACTTTAATTAGAAAGCGCAATAAGATATAATAAGATATAATATTAATTTGAATTTAAAGTTCGGATTAGTAATATTGTGGCTGATAAAAATATTAAAACAAATAAAACCAGCTGATTTTTGTTAATATTTAATTTGAAATTAGTCGTTAGCTATAAATTAAATTAATAATAAAAAATAATATCTGAATTAATAATGAGTCACTAATTTTTACTTTGCTATATATGAGCTCTTTTACTTTGAGCTTTATTAAAATAATCAAGATAAAAATTGTACTTAAAAGTTCTACTAACAAAACTATAGGAACACATTTGTGATTGAAGTAAATTTTTCACGATCATTTTAATGGTAAATGTAAGCACAAATTAAATTTACACACAATTGCTAATTTTTTTTGTCAGATAATAATTGACATTAATAGTAATGAGTTTGACAGCATATTATTTTACAAATATCAACATACCTTTCGTATTATCAACTTGCATTAAAAAAAATTGCTTCCACTGAACATACTTTTTTGTACTACTGCTCGTTGCTGTGTTCGTCGGTTCAAAATAAATTTGGTACTGCTTAGTTATTATTCGTAGTGTTTAGCATTATTTTTTGATTATTATAACTTAATTATTATAAGTTAATAAAAGTATATATAAGCAATACGACTTGCTACAGAAAGTTAAGACTATGACAGTGTTTTTTATTAAGCTGATATCAAAAATGAGCTGGTGTGGCCTGTTAAGCTCATAGCAAAAAAATAATTCTTATGATTAAGCAGTTGTTTTTTTGTTATAACGCGTAATCTGATATTTTACACTACATTTCATTTAACTTCTTTGTTCTTAAGATAAATTTTTTCTTATAACAAATATGTGCTCATATCAAAAAAGCTTCGAATTGCCTTGGATTCTCAACATTTGACAACATCTGGAATTTGTTTTTCAGGATAAGCCCAATATAATATTGCAAGGAGGCAAAAAGATTGCATTTGCTTCGTAATGTAAGTTAATTAATTAATTTTTCTAATATTTCATTTTTTTGAATTCTGAAGCTATATATGCAGAAATTGATTCATTTGATGCTTTTTTAGGTACACTTAGTAAGCAGCATATTAATTCCGTTAATTGTAAATTTGTAATAAAAGCCGATATGGATAAGTTTGATGAGTATAGCAGCATTCATACCATTAACGCCTCACTGCCAAATACTGACAGAAACGGCCTCTATCGACATAATTTTAGAGTTCTTATTCGTGAAACATTATTATCAAATGAATATTTGGCAATAGTGGGGAATTGCAGTGCTATTGGAAATTGGAAATTAGAAGGTTGCAAAATTATGTCCAAGGAGGATGGTAAGTTGTGGAATTGTCTTTTCAATTTATATTATTGAAACTTTATAATTTTTGAAGAGCACAATGTGTGGTTTGCTAATATGGATTTAAACAATAAATCTGTAGAATATCGTTATTTTGTATGTGCAATTGATCCAATCAGTGAAAAACTAATAGTGCGTCGATGGGAGACACATTTGGTACCGCGGTTACTTCAGTTACAACAAGAACAGAAAGAAACATGCTTACATATTTTTGGTGTAATTGACGATGTAGAAAAAGTAGACCGCGGTTGGCTTACTACAGAAACGCTTGTTCAATTGAAATTCTTTAATGCCCCATTTACTTTTAAGCAACGTATGAAACGCAGACTATTATATGTTAAAGTAACTCCTATGCATTTGAAGATTCCAAGTACTTCTGATAACAATCACTTAGCCGGGAGTTCACTTTTATCTGTCGAAGATTCTTTATCCAATGATACACATGATACTAAGGAGAACGCTAATGACGCTTATAAATCATTCGGATTCAATGAAGTAACTAATTTAAATGCTGATGATAGTGAAATTCATTTACAACCTCAATTTGGAACAGTCTGTGGAAGTACTGATCTTGTTGTTTTTCACTTAACAGTTGGTGATTTTGAAAGTACTGCTTATTTGATTGATTTTTATTCATATAGTTCGAAAGTGTCTCGAGATGAGCCCCCGTTGCATTTTGGGTATCAATATGTTTTACCAAACTTATTTAAAAGTTCTGAAGGGCGCTTAGAAGTACCAATAACATGCGCATCTACACACCGTCCCTTGGGTATGATGCGAATCGGGTACCTTATAGTACAACCAGTTTCATCTTTAGATTTTGACATGCGCGTTTCATTTTCTCGTTATTGGAATGATAAATGGGCAGGTTTAGATGTAGGTCACAGAGGACTTGGGTCTAGCTTCAAAGCAAACGATTGTCTAATACGTGAAAATACGATTGCTTCATTAAAAAATGCAGTTGATCACGGTGCTGATATGGTTGAATTCGATGTTCAACTGAGTAAAGATTTGGTACCAGTCGTATACCATGATTTTAAAATATATGTTTCGCTTAAATCTAAACATACATTACAAGAAAACGGCTTTCTGGAATTACCTGTACGTGATCTTACATTGGATCAGCTTAAAAATTTGAAGGTAAATTAAAAATTAAGATTAAAATTTATTTTCGATATTTTACATTAACAAATTATTAGGTTTATCATACTGAAGAAGGGCGCTCAGGCGAAGTTCGCTGTTTTTTTAACGATGATTTACAAGAACATCAACCATTTCCGCAACTATCTGACGTGTTAGATGCAATTGACTCACATATTGGATTCAATATTGAAGTCAAGTGGTCTCAAAAGTTACAAGACGGCACTATGGAAGAAGAATTTGAACCTGTGGTTGATCGCAATTCATACATAGATTGTATTTTAGATACTGTGTGGCGTAAAGGTGCTAATAGACGCATAATCTTTTCTTGCTTTGATCCAGATATTTGCACTATGCTCAGGTTCAAACAAAATCGGTATCCTGTTATGTTTCTTAGCCTTGGCAACACTACAAAATATATCAAATACATGGACCCAAGGGGAAATTCTTTTGAAACTGCTGTTTTTCATTCATTAGCCATGGAGTTACTAGGAATTGTTGCACATACTGAAGACTTACTTAGAGACCCGACTCAAGTTAATTTGACAAAGAATCGAGGATTAATACTTTTTTGTTGGGGAGATGAAAACAATTCAAAAGACACAATCAAACTCCTTAAACAGTTGGGCTTGCACGCCATAATATACGATAAAATGGATATATTAACTAGTAAAGAAGTCAAGGTATGTATAAATATTTATATATATATTTTTTTTTTGCAATATGATTAAATGTTCCATATTCAACTTTTAATCTAGCGAAGTGTGTTTCTATTGGAAGCTAAGGAGAGTCAAAAAGAGCTTTTAAAAATGCAAGCACTTGAAATAGATAAAAAATGGCACTCTCCAACTGCAGGATCTGCTTCCCTAAATTCAGATGTCGATCAAATTTAATATTAAATGTTTTTTTTTTATAAAATGAAATCCTAAATAATTTATGGTTTTTTTACATAAAATTTAGAATAAGTGTATTATAATTTTTAAAAATTTAGCTTACCCATTGTTATTGATATATCTTACAATTGAATTAATGTTGAAATAAAGAAACCATATGAAATAATAATGAATTGTTAAAAAGATTTTGATATTTTATTAAACTAACCAACCAAAATGGACGAATTCAGTTAATGAGATTTTGATATATTTTATATCAAAGTATGTGTTGAAGTATGTGTTGAAAATAAATTCATCTTAGTATAAACCAATAATCTTAATTTAAATGGGAAGTTGATCTAAGCACTAAAAAGACAGTATAAGAACTTCTTCTTATTAAGAACACTTTTAATGCCTTATTCTCATTCGTGAACACTGAAATATTGTGTAAATAGTAATAATAAAACGAATCTAAGTTAATATCAAAAGTTGTGTTTTACTTTACTCGTTAATCATCTCTATACCAGTAAAAGGTATAGCACGTGATTCAATATATACTCAGTTACAATAGTTATAACAAATAATATGTTACTGCATACGAGCAAACGCAAGACGTGCCTGACTGCATTTAACTTCGAAAATGCCAGCGCAATTCTTGTCTTTCTTAATTTAGATTAATGTACAACCTCCACATCGTACTCCTGGATAGTTATCTAGCACCCACTGGGTAATAAACTAATAGTGCGTACAGCCAGTTTTACCCAGTATTTTTAATTTGAGTTGTGTATATGATTGGTCACCCGTCACGTAGAAATAGCCGCCAATAAAAGATGCAATAATACCTCGAATGTTGACGACCCCTGCAAACAAGCAAAAAATAATGATTTACGAAAATACACCTGGAATATCCGAACCCTTCATAAAGAAGGTGCTTTTTTTCAACTGGCAGACGTTGAAGCGAGGTTGACGTCATCACTGTCCAGGAAATGCGATGGACTAAACAAGGCTGCTTAAGAAGAACAAACTGTGTAAAACTCTGCTTTAAGTAATAAATAATAAAATAAACAATCAAAAATAGTAAATTATCAGTTATATAAACTGAAAAAAATCTCCTTTAAAGGAAAATAATTAAAATTCGATAAATGACTTTTTTTTATTTTTATTCTTATTTAAAGAATTTAAAGAAATTATTTAATTTAACCGGGCTTATGGTTGGTTTCCTAACATTCAAATTGTTAATAAATAACTAATTGTTGTTAAAATATTTAATATATTTTAAGAACATATTTTTTATACAAATATATCGGTTTACTTCATAGACCAGCTACGGTGTACATCCAACAATAAACTTTAATATACATAATTATTTGAATTTTTATATAAGATGATTGGAAAACTACTTAAAGATTTTTTTTACAATTTTTTTGTGTGATTTTTGTTTCAATAGAAATTACAATATTTTGCTTAAATATTTTAACGATTGATGCTTTTCGTGGGCATCATTCGTGTAAACACAGTCTAACGAATTATTTGAATTATCCTGTTCTGCTTGGCAACACCGTTTGTTGTATATAACAACATATTGGATGGAAAAACTAAAAGTTGACAATTTATTGGTTTAGCTGGCAGCACTGCTACACAGCACTAAATATCTTCCTTCGTACTCATTCGTAGTACTCGCTTTACTGTTAGTTGAATTGAATGGGGAGTATCAAAATAATTGGTATCAGAGTTTGTTGTTGAAGCAAAATGGTTTAAATAATAAAAATGAAATAAGACTTTTGAGTATTTTTCGGACACAAGCACGGGAGCACATAGTTTGTTCTAATCTAAATCACTATTATAATAAAAAAACGTAGAAATTTAGTCATATTTTATATAAAATTTACATAGTAAAAATTAGAGGTAAAGAAATAAAAAAACTAAGTAATTCTAATGAGAATTGTTTATTTTAATAAATGTATTAATTGAAACGACAGTTTTACTAAAGATATTGTACAGTGTAAAAATCCTTACTAAAGGACTGAAGTGAATTTCATCGCCTATCCGATGAGGTGGAGTTATTCGCTTGAGTTTCGCACCTCTGATTTTAAAAAGTGAAGTTCCCATATCCCGTATCCAACGTGAAACTACAAACATTTAAAAGCCCCAAACAAAATAAGTAATCAGAAAATAAAGTGAATGTAAAAGAGAAACACATGATTTGGAGAAAAATCGATGCAATCGCCGTGCCGATTTTCAGTCGAACGCACCAAAATTCATTTAAGTTCAAAAGTAAACAAATATGAAGTAATTAAATTCACTAAAATTGAAAATATAAAACAAACAGAAAACCGTACGTCCATAGAGTGAGGCATATGCAAATGCAGATTCGTATATTCTGTACCCAAATTCCGAAACACTCACTGCCCATTTCGTATTCCTCTTAGTCACAATGTAAACAAACATTTCCAATTTAATGTGAATAATTCAGAAGTAAAGCGAAATAAAATGAGAACCGCAAAATAACAATGTTTTCGCGGAAAATCGTATTCTAATTGCAAATAAAAATATTAAATAAATTGGTGCTGCAATCGAGCGCAATTCGAAAAGTACAAAACTGTTTCAGTACTCGTACTCAAACATAACGAAAACATAACGATGGGAACGGAAACGGGTACGGGTACGGGAACGGGAATGCGATATTAGGCAAATTAGTTAAACGCCGTCAAACGAAATGTGGTGATTTACTATAAATATTGTTCATTTGTTGTTCCCTTTCCTGGAAGGCCCGTTCCGTGTGTTAGTAAGTGAGGATGAATTTATAAGTACGTGTGCGTGTGTTTGTGTCGAAAACTGCTTGCCAAGCGGACGGAGGTGGAGGTGAAAAGTGCGCATATCTAAGTATATTCACATCCAAGTACTTTTGGATGGCATATATAAGAAAATAAATAAATAAAACAAACCTCAACGGGGGTATGATAATTACTTATGTATGTGTGTGTGTGGTTGGAGTATGTGGGCGCGCCAAAATGTCCAGAAAATACTTGCTTGCTTACTCGGTTTGATTTTTCTAGTGTTTATAATTTGAGAAAATTTACGTGTTGTATTTTTTTTTTTTTTGCCATTATGTGTACAGAGATTTGTGTAAATTTCAAGTCCTACTTTTTTCATTTTGTTCTATTTATGACGAAATGGCAGCTATATATACTCGCCTGCTCACTACCCAATTCTTTAGTGCTTAATATGAAGTACTAAAGCAATCAACTAGTAAGTGATTTTAATTTTGTGTATTTTTTTTCGTAGTGAAGATAGTTCCCTCGTATTATATATGGCCCAGTGGAGTTGGACTTTGGACATTGAAATAGTCGTATGAAACATTAGTTCTAAAGTAGGCAATAGTAATCTTTAGCTAATTTTTGTTCCTCCAAGATGGGTGCTTGGTTATAAAAGGTTAAGTAGTTCCAAATAAGGAATAATAAAAAATTTGTTTATAGAAGGATGTCCATTTTAAAAGAGGTATCCGTTAAGAGAATTTTCAGTGTACAACGAACACCATTTATAAAAGAAATAAAAGAAATAGCTTTACAATTCATAAAGGACCTAAACTTGTTTTAAATTAGCTTTATTCATCCAATTCTAGCTGAATTAAAATTCCGCTAACACATTTTGAGTACATATCAATATGAATGCAATATTTATAATGCACTTTCCTTATACTTACTGGATTGTATAAGTTCCAGCAGGAAAATATTTTTAATTATCAAAATACTAGTCTCGAGATCACAATAATTTATTACGTATCATTATCGCATATATAAATTTGATATAAACAAAAAAGATATCAAAACAAGCTTAGCTAGATAGGAAGGGTAAATGGAAGGAGGATTGACTTCTTCTCAATTGGTTAAGAGACCCGTTTTGATTAGACATTTTTCGTAATTTTGAAAGGTTAGGCGTTTAAAGACTAGAAATTAACTTGTTTCAATGTTTAACGTTGAATAAATTAATGAATGTTGAGTCCATAAGTTTTAATTTATATTTCGATAAGCCTGAACAGTGACATGGCAAGTGTTTTAGTGCCTACTTCACTATCCATTGAGAACCGATGTTATTTTGTATGCTACTATGATTATTTATTCTAAACTAGATTCACTATTTTTTTTAACACATGGCATATGAGGGAATTTGTAGGCTTGTGTTATTTTTCGAACTTATTTCTTACAGATATTTGTCGATTATGTAAAACTAGGATTCTTGAGGTTTTTCCTTGTAGAAGTTGATTTCTGGAGGATGTTATTCGAACAAATAGAAATAACATTATTTTTGGTTACTTATACTATTTTTCGCAAATGTACTGTACAAGTAAAATTATAGACTTAATTAAACTGTCTTGGTCTTTACTTTTCTTAGGCAGAAATAACCAAATTGTTTAATGCACTAAACAATTTTTTATTTACTCATTCTAATTTTTTACCTGTTTAAAAAAGTAACAATAAAAAAATTGGAATATAAGTTCTGTACAAAAAAATTCCATTACCAAACAGATCTGAACCACTATTTTAACTACATCAATCATAACTCAAAACTGCCGTGCTTCCCTCAATGACCTAGCTAGGTGCGTCCAGGTTTAACTCATTTGGGTTTCAGGTCATAGTGATATCACGGGCAATCGCAGAGCGGACGAGCTTACCAATGTAGAGGTTCTTCTCCCTGACATTTACTTCTCAAATATTGCCGTTCCACTTGCTACAGTTAAACTGGCAATTAAACAAAAATACCTGAGGATAACCAAGCAATACAGGGCTAATGAACCCCATTGTCAGATATCTAGGTTTACTTGATCTAATTTGGACAAGAAACGCACTGCATTAACTAAAGCCGAACCTGCTCAGTACTACGGTATCTGTGCTGACGGGCCACTGCGAAAGAGAAAGACATACTATGAGACTAGGTCTACCCTACAGTGTCTTTTATTGAGGCTGAGGCTCTGAGGACAAGGAGAATGCAATGCTTCATTTCATATGTCAGTGCCCTTCTTTAGCTAGAATAAGGTTGAAAATTTTCGCGATCCCTTTTCTCAACGACCTGAACGAACTATTATCCTTTAATATTAGAAACCTAGTCAAGTTTATGGAACTGTCAGGTTGGTTTTCTTTTACCTAATGGGGGAGTCGTTACCTTTTTAGGCGTTGGTTGTATACCGATCTTTCAATCTATATATCCGCGAATGCTATTCCTGTGGTCCCACAATGGGTTATAATTTGATCTTAAGTGAGCTATTTAGAAACAAGGCCGCTACTCCAATCTATCTAACAACTATCTTAAATATCTCAACTATTTTATCTGAAATCGTTTAATGATACATATATCTAAAATATATGTTATATTTTTAGATCTGGTATAAGATAGCTAAAAGATTGTAATATTCTTCGAATAGTTCATCTATCTTATGATTATAATAACTTTTGTGTATTTTGTAAGCTTCGGACAAAAAATATTTCAGTAGACTATCTTCTCATATAATAAAAAATCGGTCACCCTTCTTCTAATATGTATATTTTTAAATGGTTTAAAGAACCGGTTCAGATTTGGGTGAGATGTATTGCATCATTTTGATGACGTAAATTCGTATTTTTATAGGAAAAGCTTTCACACAATTCCATTTGAAAGATGCCTTCACTGTAGCCAAGTTTTAACCTATTTTATTGGAATACTATTCTAAAATGAAATACAACTACATTCACAATTTTCAAAACAAGATATCCAATGAGAGATAATAATTGTTTTTCCTATATATTAACGTCGATAATAACTATAACAGAAATTTCGCAAAATCAAATAAAATACCAGTTCTGGAACTCTATAATATCGGTTGGATGAATATAGTAATGTTCTTCTTCAGCTTTATATAACATATTTATTCCATCAAACAAAAATTGGAATTTAAAATTTTGTTTTATAATGATATATTTTAATATTATTTTTGTGTGTTGCAGACTATTATAAGTTGGTATATCTGTCAGTATGTCAGTATACCCACATGGACTTTCTGTAAGTTATAGCAGCTAAAATATATATGTAACTGACAATACAACCAATACACAAAAAAGATCCGACTTAATAAGCAAGATACAGTGCACGCAATATAATGATTGTTATTAAAGGCAGCCTGTAAAAAAAATGTAGAAAGAGGGTTTAAGACTTGATGAAGTCACTGCTTAATTTTTTCCCTCCTTAACATTTTCCCACTAACTTTGCTTGTTAATATTTAAACAACCAAAATTAGACATATCAACTCTTCTAAAAATATATTCATATTAAAATAACAATCCAGGTGTTTTGGTATAGTACTTATTGCTAGTCAGTCCTACGTTTCTAATGTAAAACCCTTTTATGGCGCAATTCTTTATAATTTTGACTGAAGGATATTTTGTCCGAAGGATATTTGTCTGAAGGATATTTTGTTCAAAGGATATTTTGTCCAAAGGATATATTGTCTGATGGATATTTTGCCTTTGCCAAAGCCAAAACTAATTTTATTCATATTTGCGTTTTGCGTTAAAAGAAATCTGCATTTATATGATTATATATTTATGTTTTTTACATTTAAAAAAAAGAACTATGAAGAAATATGTAATAATTAAAATAATTTCTTTTTGTTTTAGATCCATTCATATTTTGGCATGGAAAAGTCATTACAGAAGCGAACACGATTTGAGCAAAAATTGCTTTGTAAAATGAATATATAACTAGTCAAAGACATATTTAACAGACATGGATACCATATTTCATTGATGCCATAAATGTGGAGAAAGAATCTAAAACTTATTTTTATACCGGAGTACATTAAAGGGACCATAAAAAATAGGTTAGATTAAGCAATAATAACTTGTAAAAAATTTACAGAATATCAAGAAGAAGAAGAAGGTATACACGGTATTTTTAGAAAATATCAGATATCTCAGCACCATTTCTTTATTGCACAAATATTTTTTGGTATATGGAAAACTATCAAAAATTGAATAACTTGTATTTTACGCATGCAGCCATGAATCTCATAAATATGGATTCAGAAAATCGGGTTGTGCTGAATGTGGGCGGCATTCGGCATGAAACCTATAAAGCCACATTGAAAAAGATTCCCGCTACGCGCCTGTCTCGGTTAACTGAAGCCCTTGCCAACTACGATCCTATATTGAATGAATATTTTTTTGATCGGCATCCAGGAGTTTTTGCTCAAGTCCTCAATTACTATAGGTAGGTAAAGTTTTATATGCATTTTTTTTAAAGTCATTTTGATGTGATAAATACAATAATTTAATTTTTACAGAACTGGCAAACTGCATTATCCTACAGATGTTTGCGGACCTCTATTTGAAGAGGAACTTGAGTTTTGGGGATTAGATTCTAACCAGGTAGAGCCATGCTGTTGGATGACTTACACTCAGGTACTATATTTATTATTATTTAATTTATTATAAAAATATTACTATTAGTTATTATAAATTTTATTCGATTTTGGCAAATTTGACTTTATATTTACAATCAAATCATTGGTTGTTAACAAAAGCACGCAAATGTTTCAAATCATATTATATTATTATTTGCACACTTTATATAGGGTGCGAATGCCGGCAATGACAATTTCAATTTCTGCGTCATCCTGATTTGACAATCAGCAAAGCTATATGCCGACGTAGCCAAGTTCTTGAAATATCAATATTCAAAAGCGTATCAAAACCGTAAGGGTTCCGAACTGGTTCACGATTGTGGTCATAACGCTTGATAACTTGTTATGATGTTTGATACCAGATTAATTTTTACACGTAATTGTAATTGTTGTATATCTAAGTGTTATCAATAGTAATGATGACAATTCTCTGAATACTACCTGTGTTGGCAGAGGGTTTCTGATTTTTAATCTGCAAAATGTGAAATGGGAGCTTGAAGTCGATTAATAATCATTGCAATTGGGTATTGGGCTATGTAATAATGAATATTTAATCTTTAGTAGTTTTCCGTTTGTACTGTAAAAACAGCATTGATTCTCTTCTAATATAAAATTCGCAATCACATTTATTCTATTGTCAATTAAAATGTTTTTAAATACTAGTCACATAGTAGAGACATAGCCTTGTAACAATTGCGGTTAGTTTTACTGCCTCTTTTGAGCACATTATGGTTTCATTCTGATTATCATCTGTATAACCGGTTATCCATCTGGTCACTATATTATGTGGATACACTCATGCAACTTCCTCTTAAGATTTCATATCCGGCTTTTCGCCATTACTTAATGTGCTAGAAACAGATACCAGTTTTATATAAAGTGCTTTTGGTATGGAAGGTTCTTTAGTTGGGAATTGTAGATTAGTTTCGGATTGCGCTCTATTGAAAATAGAAGAACATAAAATCTTATGTTTGTTGGCAATTCGTTAAATTATTTACTTTTAACAACATTTGTATGAAGAAATGTTTAATATTTTTAAAATATATGTTAATAATTTATAATTGTTTAAAAAATTAAAAACATTTGATTTTAAACATTTCACACTACATATGAATAATGTGAATAATATAATAATATATAATATAAAACATATTTACAATACTATTTCAGCATAGAGATACTCAAGAAACCCTTGCCGTATTAGACCGTTTAGACCTTGATACAGAAAAACCGTCCGAAGAGGAATTGGCAAGGAAGTTCGGCTTCGAGGAAGATTACTATAAAGGTACCTTATCTTGGTGGCAGGAAATGAAACCTCGCATTTGGTCATTATTTGACGAACCATATAGTTCCAATGCAGCTAAGGTAAGTGTGAATTTTCAATTAGATCCATTAGACTAATTCTATATTGATTTACAGACTATAGGTGTTGTCTCAGTATTTTTTATTTGCATTTCAATTTTATCATTCTGCCTCAAAACGCATCCCGATATGCGAGTTCCGGTTGTTAGAAACGTAACAGTACGTACGGCGAATGGAAGCACTTCGTGGTTTTTAGATAAATTCCAAACCAATGCACATATCGCATTCTTTTATATTGAATGTGTGTGCAATGCGTGGTTCACATTCGAGATTTTGGTAAGTGGACAATTTACCTAGCATATGTAGTACTTATAGATATTTATGGTAACTCAATAATTCGCAAGATGTCCCAAGTAGAACTGCTACTGTACATACTTGTTTGTTATGATATCATCACTTAGCCACAGTTTGTAATTTACAAAAGCAAGTAGCTGCCTTAGTGATTAAAAACAAATTTTAAAGAGGACATTTTTCTTTAGTATCACACTAATATTGAGTTGTAAACAATGTGATATATGATATATTGTGATATATTTTTGAAAAAATTTGTAAATAAAAAATATCTGCAATAAAATAAAAAAAAAATATCTGCAAGAACTTCGAAAATTGTTTAAAAAACGAAAGGATCATCGGAAATAAATGGATATATATATAAAAAAGTACTGAAGTATATGTGTCTGTGCGTATATGTATAAGTACATGTGTATACCAAAATATATTTGCATGTGTATGAGAACTTATGTGATTCTTTCCCTTTCCAAATTTAGGTTAGATTCATATCCTCGCCAAATAAATGTGAATTCATAAAGTCATCTGTTAACATCATAGATTATATAGCAACGCTTAGTTTTTATATCGATCTTGTGCTTCAGCGCTTTGCTTCTCATCTTGAAAACGCCGACATTTTAGAATTTTTCTCGATAATACGTATAATGCGTTTGTTCAAACTCACGCGCCATTCATCCGGCTTAAAAATACTCATACAGACGTTTCGGGCTTCGGCGAAGGAGCTTACATTACTGGTGTTTTTTTTAGTACTCGGTATAGTTATATTCGCAAGTCTTGTGTATTATGCGGAGCGTATTCAACCAAATCCACACAATGACTTTAATAGCATACCTTTAGGCTTATGGTGGGCCTTAGTCACAATGACTACAGTTGGATATGGAGATATGGTGCCTAAAACGTATATAGGAATGTTTGTTGGCGCATTATGCGCACTTGCTGGTGTACTAACTATAGCACTGCCGGTTCCAGTTATTGTTAGCAATTTTGCAATGTACTATTCACATACACAAGCCCGAGCTAAACTGCCCAAGAAACGTAGACGTGTTCTTCCCGTTGAACAGCCCCGTCCACCAAGGCTACCAGGTAAAAATAAAATTCAGAATAAAAAATAATAATATTATTTCATTAACCATCATTAACCATAATGCGTTTAAGGCCAACCAGGAGGTGTGAGTGGTTGCGGCACGCCTGGGTCTGGACCACATTCTGGACCTATGGGATCAAGCGGAACTGGACCAAGAAGAATGAATAACAAAACTAAAGATTTAGTTAGCCCAAAATCAGGTTCGTTCTTTGCGAAAATAAAATTTATTGTACAATTATTTTCAAAAGATTTATCTTACCTATAAAACATCCGTATTTATTTATATAATATATACTTATTTATATATATATATATTTATTTATATATATAAGTATATATGAACTCAAAACCAAAACTTATATGAATATATTGTATAAAGTATAGCGAAAACTGTGCTTATAAACTATTCGTTTCTCAAGCCAACAATTACGCACATGCACTACAACCCATGTCACCCTATTCGCGATTGAAGGTCCCGACATATTATATGTTGCATCAGCACTATTAGCAGTTCTATTTAAAGCGCAGTAATAAAGACAACATGATAACGATTTTCCGAGTACCGTGGTTTGACGACAAATGTTAAACAATTTTATTATTTTGAGGCAAATTTTTTCTATATGCCGATATAAAACGATTGTCGAGATATAGGAGCATAAAATTATAAAATTTTACATTGATTACACAAACAAAGAAATTTTTGCCCAGAAAAGTAGATTTTAATAAAATCCGTGTGGACGGGAGCACCAAAAATCGTAATTCGTAAAGAAATCGTAGCGTTAGAACAACAATATATATGTTTGTGTAATTTTTTACAATTGAAATGGGCTTGCTAATATGAGAGCTTTCAATATGCATATGTTGTAGTAAATATTGCATTATAATTGATATATTGTCCAGAAGACAATATGCATCGTTTCAAATACTCGTACGTAAATCGGGCATTAGATCCAAATACTAATTGAGTAACGGGCATTATTACTATCCGATTTGGCTATATCATAACTAATCGCTATACGATAGTGTAAAAATATAATATGTAAAATAAAAAAATATAATGTTTTCTGTTAGCCTAAACTTAACGGATTATATATTCAGTTATCAGTAAAAATTTTCGTTAAGTATCTTAAACTGCGCTTTGTAAACTATGTATGTAAATCAATTTAATCAATATTTGATGCAATATTAGTTATAAAATTTTTATTTAATTTACTTACTTATAATAACTTTTTCATATTATTCTCAAGATTCTTATTAATATATATATATATATACCATATATTATTTATGTATATAATTTTAAATTAACCTTTACGAAATGTTTTAATTTCGATGTATACGTATTGACTGTATTATCTCCCATCATTGTAAATAGATGAGTACTCCAATATGCTTGGTAAACCACGTGATGGAAAAATGGGAAGACTTCTTTGAAGATTTAACGGTTCTTGCTAGATATACGAATGCAACCAAATCATGAGCGTTACATACGAGTACTCCACATAAGCACACAAATTTATGTAGAGAGTTCCGTACGTATGCATAATAATAATATACATATAAACCAAGTGATAAGGAAGAAAGCCAGACTGCGCCTATATTAAGAATAATTACAAAATATTTACAATAATATAATAGTTTATTCATATCTAAATCACTTTTATATAATCGACGCTAGAGAAATTTGAAATTCATCAGAAAAATCCATCATTATCATCATCACCATTAAAAACGTCAACACCACAACCAAAGCCAAAAATCAACACCTACCTCTCCATACAACCAAAATTCATGTTCTGTATAGCGATATGGTTAAAGAAAAAAAAATTAAATAAAATTATAGAAGAGTAGATAAAATATATACGTTGCCCTAAATTGCTCAGCTATAGCAGAATATGAATATCGTATGAAACTTGCAAGATACTGTGGATCGGCCAGCATTAGAAAGAACAGCTGTGAACCAAAAAAAAAATATTCTATTCAGCTTCAAACATAATACACACCCTAAGTCGTTTTACAAGAATTCACTACACAAATGTCATCACTGTTGAACTGGGACCGCACCGTAGTAGCCCACGAAATGGTACGTCGGGAGATGCACGTGCCAAATTTTTTGAATTTCAATTTATGACACGACACAGCGTAAAATAATCTAAATGTTGTTGTATGTTCATTGTCTTCTGTTCTTCTTAAGTAATGTTTTTCATTTATTTTATATATTTCTTTGTTACTTCATGTGGTGTGAATGGTGCTGATCGCTATGTATATCTTTGGACAAAGAGTAACTATAGTGTTCATATCTCATGTTATAAACACTTTACATTCTATTCAAAAAGTATTGGGAATATAGTTATTTAAACGACATACTCTTAAGACATCTAAAAAATATTAGGAACAATGTGTTGACATTACATGCCTATGACGATTTTTATGTCAATCTGTAGCGCTAGTGCTTTAAGTAAGTCCATCAATTGACACTGTCTACACACTTGAAACATTTAAATAAAATGTTCTTCTCAAATTGTTAATACTAATAATAACTCTTATCCCACCTTTAATACAATCCGATGATTTGATCTATTTACACTATGAGGTTGAGTGAGTCATGAATTCTAGAAGATTCTCACTTTTAACAATTTTGATCTATTTATACAATAAGTTTGCGTGAGTCGAGAATTCTAAACGATTCTCACACCATCCGATGATTTGATCTATTTACACTAGGAGTGTATCATAAATGCGAGAAGTGTTTTTGTTAAAACTACTCTCAGCTTCTAAAATCCATTATTTACGACATCTGTTTATTAATTTTTTTTTAACAAGCAGTTTAAAAACTCATCAATTGACATTTACGAATTAATAGTATTTCGAATTTGATTTTTCCGAAAATTTGTTAACATTATTAGCTTTATGTCAATTTCTGGCATTATCCGATAATTGATTCTGTTTGCAATAACTGATTTTGTGAGTCATGGACAAAAACTTCTCACAAATATATAATTTCAACGAATGTTCGAATACACAGTTATCGCTGCTCAAAAAATACTGTTCTCCCTAAATTTGTTAACATAACTGGTGGCCTACAAGTCAGTTTCGGCAACCATCCGATTATTGGTTCTGCTAATAAGTATATTCTGAAATTATAGTGTCTGAATTTACATAGTGAACAATGTTCTGAAGAAGCACTTAAAACATTTTCCTCTCTTCTTCTACTTTCAACGCCATCTATTAGTTTTATTTACATGAGATTGGGTAAAGCGTAAACCATTGGCAATAATGATAAACTTTTGATTTTCTATTGATACAGCATGCAGCTAAAACATCATTAAAGATAAGAAGAGCTGAGGCCGAAAGAAATGAACTCTCTTCCAAGTACCTACCTTGAAAATAGGTCCAGGCCTAACCAATTGTTATTTAATTATAATTTTTCGATGTTTTATGGACAGTGGAAAATATATTAAGTTTTATGATAATTGAAGGATAAGTTTTTATTATTTAACAAACTAAATATGTTTGATACTATACATAAAATTTTTGTTTTAAGGTATGCAGCGTTGAAAATATATATTCCTAGTACTTTTTGAACAGAATTTATATAATAATTTTTAGTTTTTTAATAACTTGACGGTTTCTTTTTGGAAACTGCACCCTTATAAGAGTATTACTGACCATACACAAAAGTATTGTTCAATTTTATGCATAGCGTTTAAGAAACATTATGAATAACTGGCTGTTATATATCGACTAACAGGCGATAGTTCAATTTAAAATGTTATCAAGGCTGCTTCCAGTATTAATCTGGAACTGCTCTTTTTAATCTTTCAAAGGCTTAAAACTCATAAATTATCACCTTTTGCGGAATCAAGAAGTATAAATCAATTGATATCATCAATAATTCTTTCATTGCACTAATTTGCTATTGGTTCATATAGAAATATGGGTTTTGTAGCACAGATCGGAGTTGAGAGATAAAGTATCTATAATATTTCTAAGAATATGTATTATGCAATGAACTTGAAGCTTTAAATTAGAATCGTTTGGTTCAATAGTGAATAAATGAACTACACCTGCTTTGGAAGAGATCAGCCAGTTATTCTATTAAGGCATCGATGCGGTGCGCCAACTTTCATGTGCCGTCATTCTATATACTGTATCTGCATTCTGTATTCTGCATTGTGCAGCCTTTAATCTAACAATATATTTATATGTTTTATTTTAAGTAAGATATATATTAACGTACTTTTTTGTGGATGCACCTTTTCAATAATAGCAAATTAGGAGTTTTAATATATTTAACATATTTGTGTGTATGTCTTATGATCGAACTCTTGTGTATTTCAGATATGGCCTTCAGTTTCGACTAAGATTGCTTTTGCAAATGTACTCGTTCGTACCTTCAGTATTGCCACTGCAAAGAACAAACAATAAAAGATACAATAATATAGATAATACAATAAATATATTAAGAACAAATACAAGTAACAAATCGAATATTGAGAAATTATATATGTAAACATAATTCAGCGGATACTGGGAGGGTGTGTTAAAAACTTCTTTGTTTTATTATTAATTTATATCTTTTATATAGTGAAACTGGCATCTTTAGTCTATTTTACGTACATCACACATTTATCTATCCTTAATTAGACTAATGACTTCCTGTAATTAATTTGTTCAATGCTGAGATATCACTCAGTATACTTTACATACTACGTAGTTTGTAGCTATTCCTGAAAATGTTTCATATAACGAACTCCTTTGCCTTTGCCTTTGCCTATACCTAAGCCTCTATGAGCACAATTCGGATACATATTGTTTGAAATGAAAATTTGCATAGATGCTCACAATGGTGTTTACTAATAGAATAGTAAAAGGTCTTCAGTATCTAGACATATTGTAGCACCTCCAATAGATCTGCATGAACCTAGTAGCTATACATAAACATTACCTTTGTTACCTTTGTATCTCACATACGAAGTTGCAAACATTGTTCTTGTATCTTAAAGTGTATTTATCTGTGTGGACTTGTGTTTATTTTGAATGTTATTGTGAATGTTTTTGATTTATAGATGAATTTTGCATGTATAGTCGGCATGTTGGAACCTTAACTTATATGTATATACAAATTCTTTATGTGAGAATGTTAAGTAAGAATAATGTTTTTGATATAAGTGTACCTATTATTTGTTATATATGTTTTAAGAAAGTATATATTTTTATGTTGAATTTTAATTAAAAATTATTATTTACGAAACTAAAGATATCTTTAGCAGCGTAATCAGTGAAAGATAATGGAAGAGAATCCCCCATGAGGTTTATAAGTGTTCAAAATATTTATATATTTAAAACTATAAAGAAGTAAAAGAAAAGAAATGTATAGAAGAAAAAAATGAAAGGAATAAAAGAATATTCCTATCCTTTTAAAGGAAAGGAGTAAAATAAAATAAAATTATAAAGGAATTAAAGTAGGAAAGGAAAAAAATGTAGAATTCCTTTTGTAATAACAAAAAATTATACGTTTGAAATTAAATTAAAGAAAATAGATGAAAAAAGAGTAAGAAAGAAAAAAGGGAAAATGATTATATATGCCATCTACTAAAAAATTAAGATTGTAACTTTAATAATGAGAATTTTTCGAGTGGCGAAATGAAAAGCAAGCACAGAAAAAAAGGAGACAAAGGCAGAGAAAGATTTATAGAATAAGTATATAAAGTGAAAAGAATCAGAAATGTCTTTTTCGAATAGCAGCTTATATTGGAATGAGAATGAAATAACAAATTTTTAAGTTTTAATTATTAGATATTAATTCATTTTTAATTTAAAAAAAAAAAAATTAATATATTTCAAGATCAATATATCGATTTAAAAATATTAATTTGTTTTTTTAGTGTCAAATGTGTATAACTTATCTATTATGACAAATACTTTTTCAATAGTCTTCCCAACACTAACTTTCCATTCCTTTTGGGCACAATTCAGAAAATCATCCCTGCAATTCTTTTGGATACTACGTCTTTCAAAATCTTTCTGTATCATACAATATCACCTTGACAAAGTTCTGGAAATGTCACAGATTTAATTATAGTCCTAAGCACTAGAACACTTTTCAATGGTACTACTATTTGTATAAATTTAATTATTTGTTTCATAAATATGGCACAAATCGGTATAAAGGTATGGCTATTAATAAGGATATCTACACTTTTATTAAGATGCCTAAATCGAAAATAAGATAATTAAAAACTACAAACTCAAAGACTCTTAGAGTTAAAAATAATCGGTAGAATTATTACTCTATTGAGGGAATGGGGCGTGTATAGCATCATATAGACTATTTCTTTACTATTTCCACTAGTCAAACTTCTAGAGTTTTTACTATTTACTTATATATCGCATCTTATTAACATCATCACCTCCCTCTCCAACAGCATGATCTTAAAAAATAACGCATCATCTTTTGAGAGACTTCGACTCATGATACAATTATGAGTGATTTAAATGAGGTCAATATTTTATATATATTGTTTATTTAACATTTTTCCGTGTTTTGAACTCGACACTATATTTTATAATATTTTAGTCAACCACTTGACTTGAAATTCATTCCAGACTAGACGAAGCGATAGATAAACTATTAAATCATAAGTAGCATGCCATATAACTTGTCGATTTCAGTTAGTACCTAAAGAATGCTTGGAATTTAAAACACTATATACTTCCCACTATATTCTATATCCTTTTTTACAGCTTCCATTTTAAAACTTCAAGAGTAATTAGACAGATTCATCAGAGTCATTATACCATATATGCAAATGGTTGGTTAATATTGCTCACAAGTTAAGATGCTACTTTATTGAAAATATTAGAAACCAATTTTTCAAGTGTAAGCTTTTTTCGGTGATAAGTGTTTAAACCTAATCTTACACATTTTAATTTTCTGCGAGTAGAACTACACTTTTGTTTATTTATCGATCCCTGCCTTCGTATCTCTCATAGAGCAATAATTGTTGCATAAGTGTTGAAAATGTGTGACTTTAATTATCGCAAATACGTTCTACAGTATGTTACTCTAATATTGTTCAGAAAGAAGAACGATTGTCTAGCGAAGCATTTTACTTTTCCAAATTTTAGTCAATATCTAGCCTCTTGATAGTTATAAATTTTAACGCTTTGTAATAACTAACTACTACTTTTGAAAAGAACTTTTGGATGTGGCAAATATTTGTAACTATAGATCAGTATTAGCTTTATTTACACTTCGTTATTCACATCTATTAATATTGATAATAGCTGTCTACTTTCGGAATTTCATGACGGACTATAACAATCACAACACCCATTTTTGTACTTTCCACTTCACTGTGTTCAACCTTATCACATATCTTATCTATGATTTCTTATTGATTTCATATATTGTACTAATCACATATTTTCTTCTTGTCAAACTTTCTTAGGGTCGGGGGAACTAAAGATGTGATTACATATACATATAATCTAATGCAAAGCAGTTACTATTTTGATCTGATTTTTAGGTTTATAAGGAATCTGAATTATTTATTAATATCTATCATTTCTTATTTCATTTTATTTCTAAAACTACTATTAAGAAAATATATTGTTCTCGTTGAATGGAAAATATTAGTCTCAATCCTTTAATTATTGATTCAGAATTAGAACGCTCTACTCACTTTATGTTTTTCGTATGCATGTTAATTTTTCGACTAAATTGTAATGCCACATTTTTTATTTCATAATATATTACACTCTATACATATACATATATGCAAATATATGTATATATATATGAATATATAAATATATTTGTATATATATTAAACTATACCTTGTGTACATATATCCATCGATGTATAAACTGCTTCCCGTTTAATTATTGTGTATTTAAATTAGTAATTGCAAATTATAATTAAATTATATTTATATTTTATGATTTTATGAAATTAATATCAGAAAGTTTTGATTGTTATTCACAGGACCTATTGGAGCCAGCATTGTTGCTATGAGTCCAAGAACTATGTTAGATCTAAATCCAGCTTTGGCGATGGGTAAACCAATTTTTCAATCACGAGGTCCACCAATCACAGCTAAAGATACAAGGGATTTAGCTCGCAGTACAATAGATTCTACAAAGAAAAATTTTTTATAAATTATATATATACATACATATTACATTCAGCTATATACACACACGCGATATACGCTTTATTAAAGCTCATCGACTTAAGGGACGATCCACTGTACGTCTAAACGATTTACAAATTTATCCATTGCAGTAATTATACTATATATAAATCTCTCATTTCACTCGTTTAAAATTTAAGTTTTTAATATTAAAATATTTTTTATAATATATATATATATATATATATATATATATATATATATAATAACAATGGAGGTTAAAGTTAATTCTAAGTAAAAAAGAATCTAACATATATCAAATATATTCAGAAAGCATGCGCCAAAACAACATATCAGAAACCATATAAATATGATATATCAGAAGTTAGCTATAGTCCCATTTTACGTTGAACTCTACGTACATAGGCTTTTATGATATCGTACGTAAGTGAATAATTCTTAGAAAGTTTTCATTAAGAGTATTGTATATATATTTAGTGAATAAATAAATCGTTTTATAATATTAAATGCTATGCTATGCTGCGCCGCATTATTCAATAATTTTTTCATAAATTTTCTAGTTATAATAACGCTAAACACATATACGATGTATCTGAACTGAGTCACGAACTTAGCACAGAGAAGAAGGTCACAAGTTAAACATTGTAAACTATTATTTTAAATTTAAATAAGTTTTTATATAGATGTACATTTTTTCTAAATAACATCAAACTATTACAAATTATCCAAAATAAAAAATCATTTTTCGTCTCTTGATTAGATATTGGACGAAAAGACCGATACCGACGCTCATTTATTAAAAAATACTATAAAATCAACTAAAATTAGATAAACTGACATTATCTTGAAGACGAATTTCGATTCATACATACTATTAGTTAACTAACTCAGTTAACTAACTTAGTTAACAGTTTTCTTGACACGTGTCCGGGTCTGAAGTTCTGCAAAAGCATAAGCTGACGTATTGCAACCACTAACATATTAGGAGCTGACGTATTAAGGATAGGAGCTTTAGTAATGAAGTAGGTGCTCGAGTAACTTAGTGACAGTATAAAGTGTCAACAACAAAAAAAGTGTACTTGAAATATATGTTGTTGTTGCTGCTGTGATGTTACTATATTAGTCGATCACCGAGCTTGTTACTCGATTCCGCGAATACTCCTTATTGATAGGTGAACAGGTAAACAAAAGGATAAATACTTAAATACAAACTATGACTGCTTAAAGAAAATGAGAATTATAATTATAATTTAACTCGAATTCCTTACTAATGCGATAATATTTTAATGGAATTGTACTGTATATAAAAGTTAAAATTAAAATAAAGAAAATTTAAAAAATCAAAAATGATATTAAGACAAAAAATAACAACAATAACAAATGGAATGCTTAGATTATCAAAATTTAATACAAATAAATAAATTTTTGTCGAAATTTAATAATATATTCTAATTTCTAATTAAAAAGGTAAAAATTAAAAGAATTAAAGCAATAATATTTAATTTACAAGAAAAAATATATAAATATGATTATAATCGTTTCTATTTCTTTTCTTCAAAAAAAAAAAAAAAATACTAATTATTAAAGTCTAATATAAAAATGAAATAAATAATATAATATTAGTTTATGTAAAATAATAGTAAATGAATTATAATATTAGAAATAATAAAAATATAATAAGAATAAATGAATACATCAATAACAATTTCAAAAAAAAGTAATAAATAATCAAAATGAAATCAAAATAATTGCAGTAACTAGAAAAATAAATAATCTGGAAAAGAAATGAATTTATGATTCAGGATCCAAGCCTATACACTGAATTTAGTGTTATATTTGTGATATACGTAGCACAATTTCAATATTTTGAAAAATAATTCTAAAGCAGAATAAATTCATCAGTCAGGATCCAAGCCTGTACACTAGGTGCTTTACAGAGCCCTACATCAATACCCAGAAATATAATCTTAAAAGACAGTAAATTTATGAATCAGTATTTAAGTCTATACGTCAAGTTTAATGATGAATTAATGTGATTTCAATATTCATGATTATCCAGAAAAGTAATCTTAAAAAAGAATTGATTTATGTCAGGACCCAGGCTTATACATTAATGGCGTTATCGATTGCTAAATCTGGGGTAACTTTTTTAATCGAGATTCACTTTTAGTGCAATTTCCATTTTCGATTGGTAAATCTGTATAACACTCCAGAGTAATTTATAACAATCTAGATATTTTGCCGGAGCAGACAGATTATCCTGAAATGAACAGCTGTTGTATATGATGACAAATAAATTGTGATTTGACACAACTACAATCATCTTAGATTGCTCTAGAAATGTTCGATTGGGCAAAAAATTTTGACAGTAAATTCAAATTTGGTGCATAAATTGTGCTTCACAGAGCCCCAAATCAATATCCATAAAAATAATCTTAAATGATCTTTCAAAAAGGGTAAATTCATGCCTATACACTTAATTTAGTGTTCAATTTGTGATCCATTAAATGCAATTTCAATATTCAAGAATAACCAGAAATATAATCTTAATGAAAGAATAAATTTATAACTCGGGATCTAAGCCTTTCCACTAAGTTCACTATTGAACTTGTGCACCACAGGGAGCCATCTCATCTAATATAGAGATTGTTATAATATTAATATTATTAATACTATATATACAATATAACAATGTGCTTATATTATTAAACAAATGCAATAACATTTATATTAAGAAATAATTTGAAGAATATAATACTGCAGATCATGCTCGGATTAATTTAATATACATAGAACTGTATTAAAAAAAATTTTATTTTTAATATTTAATCGTTTTGTTAAACTTCGTTATTGTTTTCCATGTAATTACAAAAAAAAAAATTTTATAGAATTATTTTTAAATTGTTAAGCAAAATTGTATACCACAGTTGATATATTGTCTTTAAGTGAATACTAAAAAAAGTTTATTGAACACCGGATATGATTAATAAATTTGAAATTATAAAACAAAATTTGGATTTATAATTTTTTGCCTAATAATTACGGATTAGCCGGCTTTCGAAGCGACACTCCATTAATGTACTTAAAACGAGGACTAATGCCTTAGTTATAAAGCAGCTTCCTACTAGTATTATGTATCTTATTTTATACGATGAGAATGAGTTTTTGTAAAATTTATTCTTCCATAATACACAGCTCTATAATATTTGTTACAATTTAGTTTTTGTTTTAAAAGCAGAAAAAAACAATGCATTTACATGGATCATCAGATAATCAGATCAGATAGTTCTACAGAACTACCCACTATCAAAACAGCTTTACATAATATTGATAATCGATAAACAGTATTAGCTTTTCTTCTTTTTTATACAAATATATATATGTAGAACAATATATATATTATTATATATATATATATATACATATATAATAATATATATATATAATATATATATATATAATTATTCATTATATATTCCCTCTTGCGTCTCTAACGTGAAGTTGTAAGAATTATAAATTCTACCGTCTGTCCAGAAAAAGGCTGGATAGCTAAATTAGATGTACAAGTAATCTGAAAAATTTTTAACCTATTACACTTATAAGAACAATGAGAAAGCAACGAGTTATATTTGGTTGTACCGAAACTAAAATACCCTTCACCACAAAGACAGTTTTTCTACAAAACATTTATTAACTAAATAATAATGATCATTATTAACTAAATTTATCCGATGATATCCAACGCAAATACTTGCACATGTTTTTAGATTTTAACTCACTTTCAGCAGTTGTTTCGGAGTGGCATTGTCAATAGTAGTTAACCAATAGTTAACCAATTGTTAACCATTGTCGACCTAAGTTGTCCAGATTTGCAAAACATATCTGCGCAAAATTTCATTCGATATTAACATACAGATAAGCCCACACACAAAAGGCAGAAAGGCAGACAGACAGCCAAATAAACAAATAGATGAGCAGATACCCGAATTAATGGGCCCAACGAAAAGTTTGATAACCAGTCAAACAGATATACAAGGTTAGGCAATTGTAGTGTTTCCTATTCAAGCGACTATATCTTTTTTGTGTGAAGTAATTTTTTATTCATTCAAACTACGAAAATGTATAGACATAATCAAAATTTCAAAATCTATTCACTCTAGCTCGAAGTGGCTACGGTTAAAAAATAAATTGCATGCTCCATGAATGTATTCATTAACCATTGGCTTTCTGTATCCTTACTGGTTTTTTAATCTGTACCTTGCTCTCCATTGTGTGGACAAAATGAAGTGTGGAATATGTTTTTAAGCTATTCTTGGTTTACACCAGCTTTATGAGACGGTGCCGAGTTGGTATCGTATTGGAACCACCATGGTCTATGACCGAAATGTTTGCGTGCCCACGGGTCTGAAGCAACTTCTGAAACATTTTCCCGATAGTAAATCGCATTGACTTTGACAATAGGCTCGGTAAAAATAATGAAACGTAACAACTCCTTTGCTCTTTCGAGTCTAACTTTTTGTTGCTTTGATCTTGTGCCTTTTGGAACTTGTAAGGCTTTCCCTTGAACTCATTTTGGAATATGCGTCGAATGCTTCGCTGGGATATTTTCATATTTTTGACCATTTGATTATCACTACGATGTGGATTTTGTTCAAGATGGACATTCATTTTTCAAACCATTTCAGGTGATGTTGTTGTTTTTTTTTCGTCCACCAACATAGCGTTTGGCGATTCAGCTTGAACTATTATAAAGATTTATGGTACGATACACAAACATTTTATTCACTTTAAGGTGTTTGAGCTCACGAACAATAGCTGGTTGCGATTTTCCAGCCAAATATAACGCAATCACATTATTACGTTTGAATTCCATTTCGAATAACTTTTGTTCTATAAAACTAAGACACCATAAACAGCTGTCATTCGTATGATTTTCATGTAGTTGGCAATATTAGTTTGACTGATATATCTTTAAACCAAATACGTAATTGCTTGATCATTTCTAAGATTCTATTAGAACGATTAGGACGAAACAGTGGCTTGTAAAAGGTGAAAGCATTATGTAGATGGCAAAGATAAAGACTATGCTGTCAATGAAAAAGATCGTGGCTACTATTGTTTTGAATGGCAAAATGTCGTAGCGAATAAATAGTTTATTAAATATTAAAGATTCCAGTTTAGTTTAATACTAGTGCCTTTTTCATCTTTCTAGTAGTAATGTTATATATGTTCTGATCCAACATAACTAATCCAAGTCATCTTTAACGTCCTGATTTGAGATCAGGGTAATAATAAGTAATAAGGAACAAGTAATATTCCGGAGGGGTTCGATCTGGAGATCAATACCTTTTATTAATGAATAATGCTTTCGAAGTGTTGTGATCCGTTTTATTATTTTTTTCATCATGATCTCCTGCGTTTAACATTGTTGGTGATAACCCATTTTCTCAAGTGATGATGTGATTTTCTTAATACAAATCATAAATGATAATGCACAATTTTTTTTTTAAAAATTTATATATGGAACCCATAAACCAAAGTCGTGCAACTAAGCCAAGGTATCTAAAAACATTTTTTTTATTTAAAAAGATCAAAAATAATTAATAATTTTAAAGTAATAATATTTATTTTAACAATAAGAAAATTAATAAAAATAATTGTGTTTAGTTAAGATTCGAATCTGTGATTTCGGAATCACTTATTTACTTATTTGGTTGAATGCTATAAGCGTTTTATCTAATTCGATATTTGTAATCATCTTACTTAGAACGATATATCATCTGAAGATGATATAGATTTTTCTTCCAAATACTTATTGTTCAGTCCTCTACACAATGCAGCAGAATATATAAAAATACTTATGGAGTGTTGTTTTCGTTTCTCAAGAGGGAGCTTCAGTCTTCAGTTGTCTACCTTATTCAAAGTGGTACCTATTGGCAAGCGTGATTGTTCGTTTAATCGCGATACTAAAGTCATTTTTGCTGTTAATGGTGATTCCCAGATAAACGACCAAATTCGTTCTTGTAGTTGTCAGTAATGACATGGATCTCAAAATAGTCAGGAGGTTGCTAGTTGTCTTGTTACGCCTGACATAAATACTTTTTATTTACTGTTAAGAAATTTTAATATAAAATTGTTAATTACTTAATTATTTTTATTTAATTTAATAGTTATATTTTCAATATATTATTAAAAATGTAAGTCGACATAAATTTTTACATAAAAAGTTATAAAGTAGGAATGCCAAAAATGCCAAAAATATGTACTACCATATATCATTTATATTATATCACTGGACAGACAATTGTATATTTTTCTATTTACCCATGTATGCTGTGTTTCCATAATAATTTAAGTCTCTCTAGTTCTTCAATTCTAGACAGAAAAGGTATCTTATCTCTAGGCATAAATTGAAGATAAAACTTACAGTTTTCATACGATACAGTGTAAGCAGTGACGGAGCTAGACCAATTCTGGACGTCGACGACATCAAAATTGCGAGGCCCCTTTTATAATAAAAGACCCACAAATCCCCAAAGACCAGCTAATTTTGATTTATAACCCTATTCTAAAGACTGTATATTTTCCAAACGACTGGAAGCTTTCTAAAATCATGATGAAACCAAGCCCGGAAAGAACCCCGCTCAAATCATCTCATATCGACCCATAAGTCTATTCCCAATTCTCTCAAAATTATTTAAAAACTTTTTTTACCGTATGAATGGGAAAGTAATATCCCAATGCAATGACATAAAATACTTAAGAATGCATATAGAAACCAAAGTAACAAAATTAAAATTCCAACAACAAGAACTAAACCGGCTGATAAACAAAGATTCTAAACTTATTCTCACCCATAAAGTGCAACTTTACAATGCAATAATAAAACCCGTAGGGACTTATGGAATTGAATTGAACTCTGGAGCTCTGTTTCTCCATCTAACATTGAAAAACTCCAAAGAGCTCCCTGGTATATAAAAGACGCGAATATTCATAGAGATCTTCGAATTAACAAATCTAAATCACTCAAAAGACACTATATAAACCCGGTTATTCAAGAATAATACCCGACATCGAAATGACATTGGACGAAGCTTCGGCTAAGGACAATTAATTATCTATTCATTATAACATTGCTCAAATGGTTGTGAACTTGTTTATATACACAATTCTCAAACTCTTGACGTTTTATATCCATCTAGATATGTACTGACAAGTCGTCAAAAGTTATCTTAAAAGTATTTAGAACTGTACGATGTCCTGTGGCTCACGAATTTTTGATTTGATGGAATTTATTTTTATTTTCTCGAAATTACTCGATGATCATCTTCAAAAACATATATTTGTTCCGTACAAAATTAATTATATTAAAAAGATGATTGAATAAATATTTTATAAAAAGATAATTTAAATTATTTATATTTAAGTACTTATATTTGACATTGAAACATTGATTATTTCTTATTTCTAATTTAATTATGTTATGTTGAGGCTAGTTGAATCAGTGCACTTGAGCACTTTTACTCTCTATTAACTGCAGAGTTTTTTCATAACCCTTGACTGGATTATTGTTTATCACTACATCACACCTAAGATCTGCATACCTCTCCGAGAAGCCTGTAACCATTCTGAGATTTGATAACGCGGTGTTGGTAAGCCTGTCAGTTTTCGTAAATAATTTCAGGGATCTATTCTTTATGCATTTCTTGAACGGATCAATATTGAGGTCCTTGAAGATGTCATTCGTCCCAATGTACCATGGTACCTTGAAAAGACTTCTCAGAGCCCGGCTTTGTGCAATTTCTAGCTGGCGAATAGTCGTGTTTGAGGCTTCTAATTTAAATTTTTTTATTAAAATTGTACTTAAAAATCGAGATTTTCAAAATATTATTTTTAGAAGCGTTATTACAGAAATGTTCTGCATTTATAAGGCAGAAAAAAGTTAATAGCCTTTTCGAATATCGAAACTAATGGTGCTATAGAGAATCAAAAGAGCAATAACAGGGGCAGTGAGATGTTTTTAATGGTAAAAATAGTTCGAAGTACAGAATTTCTGTCTCTTTTGAAGATTTAGAATTTTTATATATGTTATATATATTTGCCAATAGCAAGGGTTAGTTTCTTACTTAATGAGTGGATCTCTCGTATATTTTTTTTTAATTCGGACCTTATACATATTTAATCCGTCTCTGTAAAAAAAATCATACAGTTTCTTTTGTTAAAAAAAATATTGAAACTCCTAACGTGATTAGTTTGGCACTACACGTTACTTTCTATTATATATTGTGTATATTTTGAACTTATTAAATATCCCTATTGTCTATGATGATAGGATTATGTACCTACAGACGACAATACTTATTCTCAATGGATATAGATTATATGGTCTAATTCCGATTATTCGCTTCTAAGTGACTGGTCCATTCAAATGGAATTATTAGATTTAAATATTTGAAGACAACGTATAATTCGCGGGCACACTAAATTTTCGATTTGACGGGTATTGAAGGCAGTACATTTTATTTCATTTATGCTGGAAAGCTTGAAATCTCTCTGGATAAGTGTGTCATTAGATACCTGCAGCTGCTGCTGCTGCTGTTACTGTTGCTGTTGGTGAAGCTGAAGCTGCTACTGTTGCTGCTGCTGCTGCTGCTGGTGCTCCACTCTCTAATGTTGCGAGCGTAAGTTGTTGAATGTTGTGCATTTCTTTGCGGCAATGCGCATTCCAGCTCTCCTTCCAGTCGATACGGAATGATTCGACATTCGTCTAGCTGCTCGAATGTATAGATATTTATGTGGATGCGAATAGTAAGAGTGGCAATACTTGTGCGTGCGTTGATGTCTTGTCAATGGGTAATAGTGAATGGTAAACGGCGAGTAGCGAACGTCGAACGGCGAGTGGTGAGTGGTGAGTGGTGAGTGGCGAACGGTGAACGGCGAACGGCGAGTGGCAAACAGCAAACGGCAAGTAATGGCCAAGTAAGTACGTATATCTCGGTTGGTACTTGTGTCTATGGATGATGCTGTTGGCATCTGCATGTTACAAAAACTGTAAATGAGAATCAGTAGTATTTATACATTTCAGATACACACAACAGCTATGAGAACAAGTTGCGAAATGCGTTGAAAATAACAATAAATTGAGTAAACGAAAACAGAAAACGGTTTAGTTTATGAAAGTAGAAAAACGGAAAGCAGCGGGCGAAAGCGGAGCGCTTTTTTCTAATTTGTATTGTAAAAATATCGCAGTGTCGGCAGTGCTTGAGGTTTTTAAAATAGTGAAGTAGTGAAGTAGTGAAGTAGTGAAGAGTCGTGCATTGCGACTCGCAGAAGATTGTCTTTGTTTTTAATTTCAAATTCCCGCAGTTCTGTTGTTGTTGCTGTTGTTTGAGTATTTATATTTGTTCCATATTTACATCCATCTGTCTTGAGTCCGGACGTCTGCCTCCGCATCTATTGGGGCCATTCCTTTAAAAGCGGAAACTTACAAACTCATGTTTGCCACATTGATATGCGTCCACTAAAGATTTCGTTCCAAAATAAACACATGCAAATTCGAAACTCAAGGCAAATAGAAAGAGCAATTAATTTTTTCATTTTTTGCAGTTTATTCCGATGAGAATGAAGTAATAATGCTTAGAAGATTTAAAACGAATTTAAAGGATTTTCATAACACTCTAGCAAAACATATTATAAGCTCAATATGGACACTAAGGATATATGTACCCATCAATGCACACACACTTACACAAAAGCACACAAACTGACTTTGACACGGACATACGCACAGATACATGAGTAGGAGAAGATAATCTTGCAATCAAATTTCTTAGTACTTAGCAGTGCTTGGCCCATTGCAAGTTTCTGATTGAAGGACTAAAAGGGGACAGATCTTCTTGCCTTCTTGTCTGCTTGCCTGCCTGACTGCCTAATTGCCTGATTGCCTGATTGCCAGATTGCCAGATTGCTTGCCTTCGTGATTGTTTTGTCATACATCTTCAAACACACAAACTTTTTTAAGGGTACTTGAGCGGAAGAGAAAGGTGAAAACGTGACAATATTCATTTTGAAAGGATTGTGCATTTTTAAAGCAAGAACAGTAACTCGAGAAGTGTAAAGCCGTCGGATACATAAGAAACTTATATTCTTTTTCATACTAAATTGATTAGGACTAGAAATGTACATAGTATCTAGCTTAAGTAGAGATATTTCAACGAAAAAACGACTGTAAGCCACACGTGTTCTTTAGCAGACAGGAGTCATCATATTTGTTCTATTTTCGCTGGCGTAGAGAGTTTGCGATCTACTAGGGGACAGCAAATATCTATTGTTTTTATTGGTTTCGTAAATAAATGTTCTTCTTTATTCATTATACAGAGTAAAATGTATAAATGAATGCTTGGTCATAAAGAACAGTTCCAGTTGGAGTATTGGCATTACTGAAAGCGCAAGCATAATTGTTGTTACCCACTTTGAAAGGCGGGTTTTTAGTTGATCATAAGATGATAATCAATTGTTCATGTGAATGTGATAACAGTGATAAATCCTCGTGCCGCTACGAACGTCGGCTGCACAGTATCATGGCAGATGGTGATACCTATCGACGACTTTCAAATTGCTCAACTTCTTTATATAGTAGTTGTCCACAATTATACCAAGAGAATCCAAATTATCACTTATCATTGGCTGAATCTGCAAAAAGTAAAGACTCATATCAAAGGAAACATAGTACCTTAGTAAGCCGTCAGCAAAGAAGTCCTGTATTGTGTCATAAGTGCGCTGTGTGACGAAGAAATAATCAAACTTGTTTACATCCGCAAAGGAAATCAAATGACTTTTCCACCAAGGAAAGTACGACTGTTACTGTAAGGCCACAAGCTTCCACTGAGCCTGATGTAAAAGCACGTTTACAGGAAAAACTAAAAGAAGCATTAACGCTTTCAGTTGTAGCACCAGCTATCAACACTACTCGTTATCTCTGTTTAAATTGTAGATTCAATAATCAACCAATATCGTGGTGGGTTTCCTGTCCTCGATTATCCAATTTGGGTTCCACAAAATCAACTAACGCTCCGGTATCGACAACAAAAGCAATGACGTCTCATCAACAGACTCAAACTGTACCCGATCCTGAGAATTCATATGACTTTAAGCACAAATCCAACAATCAACAGAGAAAACATCAACACCAACATCAACACCATCATCAGCAACGCCAACACCAACAACCACAGCCACAACAACAACATCAGCCAGATCAGAGGATAGGAAGTGCAGCCTCTCCAAATTTGCAAAATGCCAAAAGCCAATTAAATAGTGGCAAAGTGTACTTGAAGCATGATTTTTTGCAGTTTCCTGTCGATGGTGTAGCGAAGAGAAATTTTGCACAACCCAAGCCGCATATGCAACATAAAACGTTCTCCCAAACAGCTGTACCACTGCCAAACTATAACCTAAGTGACAGCTATGCAACATTACCGTTAACTGCGAACACGTCGAACAGAGCTGGCTATTGCCGTAGTCGGGGCGTCGATTATTTTTGTCATTTTCAAGGTATCAATCGAGCCTCCCCAGCACTGCCACCAATATCTGCGTGCACCTGCACTAATTCATCCTTTCAACAATACCAGCGAGCAGCAATGTTACATCCTCCACAGGCAGTTTATAATCAAAGAATTGGGAACGGCTGTCACTACAGTAAGTTCTTATCCAATATTCTTGATTTATCTACTTTCTCTTAGTAGTTATATATATAAATAACTATTCCAAATATTCTTCTCTTGGCTGCTGTACTCGTATACTTTAATCTGTAGCTAATATATACACTCTATTTTTAACTACAGAATATGAGCATGAAAATAACTACACCGATGATGATGATTCTATATATCCGAAATTACTTGATCAGGAGTTTCGTTTACTGCATCATAATGTTCCAGCACTCAGACGAACTGATGTGGATATATCTGGAATACGACAAGTATTTCATCTCAATACAATATAAGCTTTAATTCAAGTATGTTTTTTTAGTACTTCTATCCAGATGGCGGTTGGGGTTGGATTGTTTGCGGTGTTTCTTTCCTAATTCACATACTTAGTTCAGGTTTTCAGTTGTCATATGGATTGTTAATGTTTTACGCGGCAGACCACTTATCAAAACCTCGAAGTTTTGAATGGTTAGGAGCGTTAAGTTGGGCCATTTCTACAATATTATCTCCTTTTGTGGTGACGCTCTGTGAGAGAAAGCTGACACGTCTGTTAGCAGTTGTTGGTGGCTTAGTTTTACCCTTAGGAATTCTATTTACATCTTTTGCAACAGAACTGGAACATATTATTTTTAGTTATGGTAAGTTAAAAAAGATATAATTAATGAAGTGAAGTGTTTGATAATGTTAATCTTTCTTATATTATTTTAGGTATAATTTTTGGTATTGGAGTTGCAATGGTACGTGAATCCTCCACAATAATGCTAGGAAATTATTTTAAACGCAGACGGCAGTTTGTTGAAATGGTTGCTATGTCAGGGGAAGGTGTTGGTATAGCACTTTTCTCAGTTATACTAAAGGAAGGCGTTGGGTAAGTTTTAAACATAATTTATTATTTATTGTCATTATTCAATTGACCTCGATTAACACTTGCTATTTTAAAACTCTCAAGAAAAACTGGTTGGCGACTTGGACTCCAAATAATAGCTGCTATGTTAGCTGTCAGTTTCTTTATTGGCTTGATATATAGACCCGCTTCCCTATACCATCCCCAAAGAAGAGCTATACAACATTTAAAAAATCAACGAAGAAAGGTAAACTTTAGCCTGATATTGTTATTATATGTTAATTGAACTATGAACAGACTTTTCTAGTCTCTAATTTAGTTGAATAAAGTTCTCTCAAACTACATATTAGATTCTGTTACCTAAAAACCAATGTTGAAAGAAACTGAATCTACTTATATGTTTATTTATTATAAATTCAAATAATAAATCTTTAATTCAGAAATTTATAATCACATAGGTACGTGAGAAAGGATTTCAATCTCACCTGGTTGGACGTTCGACTGTACAACAGTTTTTCCTGGACATATCATTGTTAAAGTCTACTACTATTAAAGTGCTTCTAATGATTTCAGGAATAGCTGCTCTCGGCTTGTATACGCCAATGTTTTTAATGGTAATGCAAACATTTAATGTTTAGTACTTAGGATCTGTAGAGGTCCTTACTGAATTCATGTCTATTATATATATATATTTGTATTTATTATGTGTCTGTTTTCTTAAATTTCAAGTCACTACATGCGATTAAGGAAGGTTCTGATATTCAGGACATTGTATTACTTCAAACCTTTTTGGGTTTATCTACAGTATTAGGGGTTATACTGGCGGGTTCATTGATACATAAGCCTATAAGAGTAAGACGTTTTACTACAACAACGCAGTTGATTTCTCAAGTAAGAGTCTTGATCTCCGAATTAAAAAAGAGTTATTATATTTGAATTCGTTTTATAGATATTTATATCGACTGTGGCCATAGCCATACTCTTCTTATCATTTGTAATGGGATATCGAGGATTGTGCATACTAAGCTGGATATATGGCATAGGATTCGGAGGATTTCGATATTCATTTAAAATGCTGGCGTTAGAACGTATAAAACATAAACATTTCTCAAAGACGTGGGGTAAATATATTTAAATCTTTATAACTCTAAAAAAAGTAATAATATCAGAGACATGATAATGTCTCTAATGATTATCATTTTAAATATTACATAACAATAAATATGATGTAACACCCCCTGAATTGAGTAACCTCCTCCCCGTTCTCCTCATTTTTCTCATCACAAATCACTTTAACATAATATAATATAAATAATGTGATGTGTTTCTATAGGTGTGCTGAGAGGTGTTGAATCTGTACCAGTGTTAATAAGTGTGCCGTTAACATCGTTTCTTAATGACTACTCGCTTAAATACGGTCGTGCAGGTTATTATATATGCTCAGCTGCTGCTGCGATTGCTGGAATAATTATATTTTTTATAAACTATTCAAATATGCAGCATAGTTCACTAAGTAGAAAATATGGAAATGGTGCAATTCCTGCACCGCCTGCAAGACCCGCAGTACATCGTTACCGCGCCAATTGTAGAACTATCCCACCTCTAGACAATTTTTTGTATAGCAATTGCGAACTCAATGCACCAGATCTATTAAACCGCAGTTGCATAAGCCTTAATCAATTAGGCAGTGAACATTCACACGTTGCAGCTTGCGGTCATCTAAGACCCAATTACGCTCAACACATCCCTGCATCCTGTCAAACCTACCACAGAACTTACCCTGATCGCTGTGATAAGAATTCTGTTGTACCAACAAATCTAAACAATCGTAAAGGAAAGCGTCTACAGAAAAGTTTGTCATTTATACACAATTCTTGCTGTTGTGAGGGGCGTTTGCTTTTCAAATGCTACAATAATTGCCATGGATTATGCAAATGTGCACGCTGCAATAGGTAAGTTTGAAGTAACAACTAATTATTCTCGGTTTAAAAAATATTTGTCTTTTAATCCTAGAACTGATTTAACACCACCCTTACTTTGCACATGCAATTCCACCTCTTTTATGCAAAACTCGAGAAGCCAAAGTGTACCAGAAGGTCTTTCCAGTAAGTCACAACAATGTATGTGCAAGCCATCTACACAATATTTATTTGTACCAAAAAGTCCAGCGCAATCTCAGAGCTATACTAAGGACTGCTGTCATTCATCGAGGGATATACACATTCAACACAGAGGCTTAAATACTCCAGGATATTTTCGACAGCGCTCAAAATCACTATCAAAACCAATACATTTAGTAGAGCAAATAACTACTTCCGTTTAGATATGTATCTCAACTTTCTTCTGTGCCATATCTGTCATGCTTAAAAAGAATGGCCCACCGTTGTTGTATAAACATTTTTAGTTTTACCTTTAGGATATTTTCTCTTCAAATCCTACCCTTTTAGCCTTTAACCTTAGTTATATTGTATGTAAAATCAAAAACGTAGTCAATTTATTTAAAATTTCATGGAAAGATCTTTAGCGCTTTTAACTTCAAACTCTAATAGCTTTTTAAAAATTATATATGCCCCTTATAACACTTCAAATTTGTCAGAATTTTCGGAATAAAATATTATTCATCCAAAACCGAATGTCTTGAAAATAACAGGTCAGAAGGAATCGAAATTTATACATGTCTCTTTTTTTGAACCTCTGGCCTCTATGTCGTATACCGCATAGAATTATATTTAGCAATGCGAACATCATACAAGCGCATTTATTGTACTTGAAATAACTAGCTACCTTATAACTTGAGCTTGCAGATGCAATAGGGGCCAGATAAAACTATCTGTAATCTTTCATACAATCTGACAATCTGAAAAATTCCTTAAGAGGAAGTCCTGTAACTGGTTAGAAAATTCATACCAAGTTTAATATGCGATATACACTTTACGTAATAAATGGATGTATATGGATGTGAGACATCTCCACTATACAAATCCAACTCATAAAGCGTGACTGTAGAATATATTTCCATAAAATCATTGTAATGTTTATTTTGTATGATATCCAGTGTTTTGAGATACAGTCTATAATTTTTCTGAAATTATACACATAATTAAATTTGCTTTCGAAAATTGTAAAAATCTTCGGTCCTTCTCTAACCTATAAAAATAATCTTTTATTCCATTTTTTTGTCTTAATATTATTAACACTGAATTGTACTACAGCCATACAAATCTATATAGTTTCAGAAGGCTTATATGAGTTTCAATACAAAAAAGAACCACTTTTTCTCTGTAGTTTGAATCTGTAATTCTAATTGCTTTAAGCTTAATGATAGATTTTACTCCACCGACTTGAATTTAGAATTTGTTTTAACTTTTATGAGTGTGAATGGTTTAGTTAACTACCATAGATGAATGTTACTGAATAATATAGATCATGTGATGAGTAATAAGTAAAATGTGTGTATGCGTGTATGTATGTATCTGTAAACCTAGTGTAAATGTCTAAAAGTAGAAACGTTTCAAAACCTACTCATTTTCTTACTAAGATATCGAACGATCCATAATTTTCACTTCAAAATTAAAAACGTATGCATTAGTTAGGAATAATAAATGAGTACTCGTATATAAGTATAAGAGGGCATTCATAAACTCACTTAGCGGTCCACAAATTTGGGCACGTTGAGGTCAACCAAAGGCATTTTCGATGCTTGGACAAACGAAAAAAACCTTCTTAATGTGTTCATCTATATAGTGCATATCTTCACCTCGTCTATTGAATATTAGGTTAATAATTATTAGTAAATAAACTTAGTACACACTGCACTCGTACTTAAGTGCGTACTAAGTAGGAATTTTAATTAAGTGTACATAGAAGAACAAAAAACGATTTAATCTTTACACGAAAACTAGACGTACTCCTTAAATCATAATAATCATACTTTGATACCAACTAAGTATTTACATATTACTTTTATTTATGTACTATTATAATTGATATGAAATTAATACTATTTATTATATTATACTTATCTAATAAAACTTGAAGCCAAATAAAAATGGAATGAATAAAAGTAACTATAGTAACTAATATTTACGACAAGAAAACTATTGTAAATTCTAAAAACCAACTTTAGAAAATAATTAAGTTTATAATTGTCTGGATGCGGAGTCCTTGTAGAGCGGAGATTCAGGGATAGAGAAATGAAGCTATACGCGAAACGTATCAGGCTGCCGTGCACAGCACTATCTAATCTTAGAGCAGTCACTAGCCGTACAGTCATCGAATAATCAACGAAGCTTGTGAGGAATACATAAATAAGTCAAAGAGAACGGAGGGACTTTGTAGAAACCCCTCAGATAAGAAAAAGTAAAAGTGCTCAGTTGCACTTTTCTATAAAAATGGTTTGTAGTCGAAAATAGTTGTTAGTGGTGTGATACTACATTTAATACTAAATTAAAGAGCTGGTTTGTGCTCAGATCTACGATAAGGCATCCATTCTTAGTAGAATAGAGCTGAAGTTGTTAAGAACTTATCTAACAGGTCACCATAGCTGGCGTGACCATCTCAAAAAAATGAGTTTGTCTAAAAAAACGATATGTCCACTCTGCTAGAAACCGGATGAAGTTCCGAATCACATTCTTTGCAACTACCCGAACTTAATCGAAGAGAATGAGACTACTTTACTTGAGCCACTCGATTTCTCCTGATGTCTATTTAAGTGTGGTTAGTTATTTGTACTGTGATGTTGATACCGATGTTTTATGGAAAAATTCATCAAATTTGGAAAAATAGAAAATAGAAGAATACGTCTCCTGCAAACTCAGAAGTATTTAACGCTAACATAGTAATTCATAATAGTATTAATGCTAATAGAAATTACCGCCATCAAAAGAGTTGCGCCTTAGAGTAGTTAAGCGTAAGAGTTAGGATACGATAATCCTGTCTGTATGTCAAATTTATTTTTATTCCGCAATAGCAATACAACTTCATTATAGAATAATAAAACCCTATATATCAAAATTCTGACCGCACCGCACCATTATGTATGAAATACATAAATATGACGTTATTCTGCTAAGTGTGGAGGTCCTTATCATATTACGTGTAACGTTTGAACAATTATTGGATTGTTACGAGTTACATGGGATAACAAATTAAGAAATCGGATGCTAATCCTTAACTATGTAACCAGCATAAAATTTAAGACATCGGTTCTGGCTTCTCTGTTAAATGTTCAAGTATAAAATAATATAACTCTATTCTCAAACCCAAATTTATGCATACTTCTGTATAGAAAAATCCTAATGGTTTTTAAAAATACAACGTCTAAATTTATTGCTTTGACATTGGAAGCAACGAGCAAAGGGTGAAAAATAATTTACTCACAAATACTGGAGCAGGCGCCAAACGTATTCATTCCAGAACCTCGAACAATACTCGAATCCGAAGTCAACAATAAAATTTTAAGATTTCGACTGTAGGCTTTCAATGTGTGACATTTTTCTAAAAAAAATCACAAGACACCCCACATATCATTTGGGTCTGCGATAAAAGCTTCATTTGGTGAAGCGATAAAAAGTTTTTTTCTGCTCTCATTGCGTCACTTTTGAAACAGCTGATTTTCCAGCTTCCACGAAGGATGCTGATGCGGGTTACGAAAGTGAGGGTGCTTGGGCGCACAGTATGAGGGATGAAGTATTCAAAAATATTTCGTTTTCTCTTTCGCTCGAATAAAGAAGCAAACGCATTGTGTAGATACTTTCGTTTTAAATGGCAATCGAAATACAATAAATTCCTGCAGTCTAAGCATTAACATCCTCGCGTTCGGATTTCGGCAGAGCATCTTACATGCCGTTCAAGGCAAGATTGTCTCATAAAAAATAACTAAAAATCATAATTAATAACAATAGATGGCAACAATGACTAACATTTTATATATAAATTTAATTAAATATCAGTTCCTCGTGCGTTCCGCCGTTAACGTTTTAATCCTCGAAAAGCAGAAACTTTGAATGTATGAATGAAAGTACGGAATCCTGTGAACTTTGAGCTCAAATAAAATCTAAGCAATGTCCTTTGCAATTTTTTTTTTATTTTTTGTAATTTAACGTGAACAATTGTGTACTTTCTGAAGGCTTTTGTATTCAAAAGTATTCCTACATAAACACGAATTTTTTTCATCAGAGGACGTAAATGTTTATTAAAAAATCGATTTGTTGGTGACTTGCATAAGTTTGCGATTTGTGCGTTAATTGGTTTGTGTATAACTTCATAATATCGAGGATATAAGAGATGCAAAGGACATATGTCGGTACTAGTGAAACTTTATAGAAATGTGTGAACTTTGATAAGAACTATTTGCGAACCCGACGAATTATAAAATTCTTGCTTCCGAAGAAAGTAGAATTAGCTTAACCCTATAATGGCCGTTGCAATGAAATCAAATGGTAAGCTAACAATTTTTATTGTCAAATACACTCTACCCTGATAGGTATAAGAAGAGAAAAATCGAGCACATCAACTTCTGAAATTATTTTCAAAGAGTCTTTGCTTTCCAAATGTTTTTAAGTTAAGAAATGACAATAACTTTTAATGTTTCTTTGAAAATATTAAAGGATTTGACGATTTATTGCTATGCTCCACAAGGACATATAAAATTTAAGCGATTTAAAATCGCTTATCAGACTTTTAGCATGATAAAGCTTCTAGACAACGTTTGTTCAATGTGCCCGTGTTTTTATTTAATAGTTTTTTCTACACACACACATATATATATATATATATATATATATGGTATATATTATATTTGCATTGCATATTCACATATTTTCCTTTCAAGTAGGTTTGCATCATGCAGTTTCATTAGGTACTATCGAGCTATCATCGAAGGTGAGTACTGAAGCACTTCACTAAAAGAAGAAAAAGTTTTGTTCTAGAAACTAGTTTTACTTTCAGCCGTGTTATTCACATCATTTCGATCGCAGCTATGACTCTGAGGATGAGAATATGGGTCGACGGCGGCTAAGGCATACATCTTCTACGGAATTATATCCACGTCCTTCCATTTATTCAAAAGGTGATATTAAGGAACAAGTAAGTTACTAAAATATTATCAATTTTAGTATAGATGCTTAAAATTTGAAATTTTAGTATTGTCTTACTGATCGGCAGTTAAATACTATAGAACGACCGCGACGAGATCGATTTTTTGGTTGTCTTTCGCGTCGTGGAGCGCCGCAATCATTTCTTGGTGGTTGTGTTGGTCGGAGAGTACCGTCTGATGAAAATCTGGTCGCATATGCACCATTCTATAAATATCCACGGTAAATTTCTTGCGCGCACTTTAGTTCTAAAGTTAAATTTTTTTAAATGTAGTTTGTTATAGAACTTTAATAATAAAAAATTTATTTTTTTTGTCTATAGTTATCATCATCAACAACACCATCCTGATGATAAGTCAGATGTTGACTTACAAAGTTCATATTTTCGGCGCCAACCTGCTTCTATTCTCAGTACCTCGAAGACAGCGGATGTGCAAGTAGGAGTTGGAAACGGCCGACATAACTGGATGGGATTGCAAATGTATTCAAATAACGAAAACACCAATTTTTTGACCAATGAGCAAAGGTGGGTTTGATAGCAATCAATATTTTTTATCATATAATAATATAACTTATTAGCATTATATTCCCTTATTTTTTACTTCATCTGCAATTTATGTGTTCGTCTATCGACAAATTGTAATAGAGATGTTTCTCTAGTTCTCTTTTACATTTTTAGGAGTCAAACCTCGTAGATATCTTAATAGTTACTTGATAGCAATTCTTATATTTTCTATTATTAAAACATAAATTTTTAAAAGAATATATATCTAGTTACAATAAGGCATAGATAAAGCTTCGAGACAACTTTAGGTCTTAACTATTATTCAATATTTACAAAAAAAGTGGACATTTCAAAACAATACTTACGACTTTAAAATTTGTTTTTTAAAATTGTATATGGAAGGCTTCTTAACAAAGCACCTACTTTACGTGGAATATGTAGGTCAACTATTTTTTTGTTCACTAGGAAAATACTTAATCTGTCACTAGAACAACACCTAATCTTCTTGGTTTGCATTAGATTTGCAAATATCCCCTATCAGCAGTCTCTAAAAATATTTTCTGAATATACTGGACTTAATACATTAAGATTTAACTAGCTTAAACAATTTAAAAGTTTAATAATTAAAGGTCAACAAGTACCTTAAATAAATTAGTTATATATAATAAACAAACTCAACCAGAACGCAGAAACATATAAATGTATTGGTCAAGAAGCTAGCTGAGCTGGGTTCATAATTCGAATTGAATGAATCCCAAATTACTTTTTTGAATTGATAATACAAAGGTCATAAAATCTTTTTACATAAAAACGGTCATGGGATCAACCATAAACCTGGATCATAATCAACCAAGGTCACAACATTAATTTCGAGAAACAGCTCATGTACTTAACAATAATCAATTGACTACTCTGAGAGTATTTTGGTATAATAAACAGAGAAAGAGTCTTTATATATGCAATTCAAATTTATATAAAACCAATTATAAACGACCATTATAAATCGTAAAACCATCTAACTATTCATCTGTTTTATGATCTTTGATGTACTCATTTTTTAGAACCTACTCGTATGGTATGTATGGTATGTCATATTGATCAATTTAAAAGGGATATATACCATAGGGGCCATATGCTGACCATAAAATATTTTCTTGAAATCGTATATAGACAGATAGATGATATCGATAAATTTTTTCTTCTTCTTCTTTCGTCTTTCCATTGATTAAGACTATATATTCTTTATGCGATTTTTTACATATTTTCCGGCAAGTTACAAACATACTAAAAAAACCTGATATGCTCTATATTTATATTTATTTTTAATTTACATTTTGTATATGGTATTAGGGTCACCATTGTAGATTAACCCAATTTACTTATACATTTTATTTAATATGAACTCCTTAAAAATTTCTTAAAGGATATTTATTTGGTTTTTATAGCAATTATCACTGCCCCGCCCATCTTGGAATTACTTCAGTACCACCGCATCCAGCACCAGATACGCCAAGGTAACTAGTTAATATATTTTTGTTTTTTAACAAATACAATTTGAATGTATTTTAAATGTATTTTATTTTTATAGAACTAAACATGTAAGTTTTGCTCGTTCCCACACCTTGACGTCATTTGATGAAGTCAATTTAGGATTAAATCATTCAATTAATCGTCTTAAAGTTGCACGAAGTCAAGAACGCCTAATAGGTGGCAAGAAAGCAATAATATCTCAAATGTATGAACCCACAGTAATGCAACAAAATTCATTAGCAGTCCATAACCAATTTGCGGGAACAAATTCTCTTCCAATACAACAACACCCGCAGCAACCTCTTATGCAGCAGCATACGCACATACATCCGCACCTCCATGGGCATTCTCATCACCATAGCCCACTACATATTCACCAATTTGTTCCTTCACCATATAATGCAAAAATTCAAGACTGCCAACCGATTCCGTTGATGCAAAGTAGTTCTGTTCGGGATGATATACCCAATATAAATATTGGTTTGCTACCATGTGGAACAAAAAGCTTAGCTCCCTCAACACCAGAAGTTGTTGTCGTTGAAAAAAAATTTCGTAATGCTATGAAAACTCAAGCCACACAGACTGAGGTTCGAAGAGAAGATTGTACTCAGGTTTTAGCTTTAAGTCCTCGTACTTTACATAAGGTAAAATATTTGAAATTTGTTTTTACAGCATATAACATCTGAAAGTAAATATTGTAATTCTTACAGGTAAGAGTAGTATCACAGGGTGCTCAAACTATGGGCTTACAAGGTGGTAAAAAGCTTACAAAAAGCTTGTCCGAAATGCCAAATGGTACACCAATAGTTGGCTCAAGTAGAATGATGGAAAACAATCAGCAGAGGTTTGTACAAGTCGTTTCCAAATAATACTTTAATCAATGTTGGTTTTCGTGTACATGAATAGAGTTTTTATTGAGCACGAAGCTGTCTATCGTACTCAATCGGAAGAGCCACAGAAACTAGCAGTGAAATCTTTTCAAACATGTTTAGACGATGAATTCAAGGATCAGATGGACTCAACAGATCTTTCGCAGGAAATATGGAAGCATCCATATCACCAATTTAATAATGGAATTGTTTTCCAATATAATACAATGGAACCTACTCCTGATATGGAAAAAGAAAAGGGGACTCTAACTTTCAACTATGAAAGCAATAGTCTGCCACGAAGGTCTTGCAATCATTATCGTTTAGAAAACGAATTCAGTTCTCACAGTTTGCCGCGCAGGGATCAACAGTACTCTCAAGATATATGTAAGCATATCACAGAATGTTCTGAACTGCGCAACGAATCTAGTGTTATAGACTTCACAAAACCATACTTATTGCCACCACCGTTGCAATATTGCAAAGTTGATGAGGCACCTCAGGAAAAATCTATTCATCAATCAAGCGAATATCTCAAGCCCAATATAGATGCAAATAGACGAATGTCGATGGTGGCTGCAACTATTGAAAATAGTTTGGACACACCATTTAGAAGAGATGATATACGTCGACAATCTATGCCTGGTTCCATAAAAATGGGATATTTGGTCAGTGATTATGTTGCTAGTAATTCATTTCAAAAAATAAAACCGGAAAGGCTACATTTTACACAAGAAATAAGTAACTCAGAGGAAAAGGAAATTTTAATAGATTTTAAGCCACATATATCTACAAGTATTGGTTCGAAATGTAATAACAAATACAGGGACAAAATGAAACTTCCTTCCCATGAAGCAATGCATGAGAGATTTGCCAATGAGTGTGAATATTTTGAAGATTCAGATGATGATAATTACATTGATGAAAAACTAAGAATTCCCTATTATGATAGCGAAAACGATAGCGAACATGATCCGTTAACCGAAAATGATGATCCCGTCTACGAAAATATCCCTATATGCAACCAAATAAGTATTCAAACCGAATTCAATCCTGCAGATAGTTTAGGGAAGCGATCGGTCAGTTTAGACGATTCTAAAGAGAATGAATGTAAGTTGACAGAAAGCTCACAGCCACCAAGTCCATGCAAAATCAACATACTAGCTAATGCCTCTACTTATCCATCGTCTGACTCGTTGGCTAATGACAATACACGTGACCATTCGGATGGAATTTGGAATGAATCCCAAGCTACGGTACTTACTGTTGATCAAAAGGATACTTGTGATGGTATAAACTTGCTTACCCCTTCCACTAGAAGAAAAAATTTGGTCTTACAACATCAGCAACGTAGTTCAGTGGAAACCGAAGCACTTGACTATGAGGATCATTATGTTGATGATGTAGGTCATTAGTTTGCTTTTAATGTTGTGTTGGTGCTGCTATTAAGAACTTCTAAGTACTTACACAACTGAAGCAACAATTTAAAATAATAATATTTTAAGCTAGCATCTTCTATATTTTCAGATAGAGGTTCCAAGGTTTATTCATAACACAATACCATCACCAGCAGCTTTTGTACAGCAAATTGGCTTAGATATTGAAACTTCTATCGTTACTCCCAAAATGGGTCCGCCTTCAATTGCAGTTACACAAACTTACTCTGGTAACGAAGAAGTAGCATTGCATTCTCCAAAAAAATCAGCGAGTACAGGTAGAAGACATTCTAATAGTTTACTGACTTCTCATCATGATTATAGAGGGAGTGATGTGGATATGACACAACAACAAAAGTAATATTAAATTATAATTATATCGTCAAACTACGAATATTGAATTAATTCCATTGATTAATTAAAGGAGTCCAGACTTTCCGAGTTCGCATATTAGTAAGCCCGATACGTCCAAGATGACCATTACCAATAATGATGTTTCTGAATGCAGTACTAATACAGATGAATATGCAACATGTACAGGTATTAAGACTCCGCCAATAACGACAAGCTCTTCATCAACTACACAAGTACCAGGTTGGAAATGTTATACAATTCGTTGCCATAAGCCATAAAGTTTGGCAATCCTTAAACCTCAAACATTTTAATCTAGAGATATGTAGCTAATCACGATTTTGCTTATATTCAAATGTATGTGTTCGTAACTGTATGTATTTGTGTGTGTAAGTGTCAGAAAATTGTACTTCATTTGCATGAATCAACCATTATGCGTCCATTCTAAACATGGGTTTGTGGACTGCCATGTTCATGATCTTCTTGAGACGCATCCCTATGTGTTGTGGAATGCTTCAGAGCGAAAAACGTCAAATCCACCGAATGTATCTGAATGTATTCCATAGCCGAATGCATTCGACACATCCAATGTGAATATGAAAGTAAAAATCTTCGTAGTATTCTTTTAATTTATTATATTTTTAGTTAATTATTTTTTTTGCTGGATCGAAACGAGCCTTCTTAGATGTTAACTATTTTTCTTTGCGCTTTAGATTTATTCTATTTTGCTTGGTTTCCGGTTTTAGATTTTTTTTTTATTTTATAGTAGAAAGCATGTGTTTTGTGTTGGAGTGGTATAAGTACTCATAACGTAGTCACAGAGAGAGAAGAGAGAGATAGAAAGAGATAGAGAAAGAGAGAGATACGTATTACAAAAACAAACATAAAGACGAAGTTTTGAACTGGAGCTAAGTTGGAACTAAAATAGATCGAACATCACTTTAAACATTAAGATTGAAATACATCCTTGATATTAATTATAAAAGAAAATAATATATAAGGTTATAAATCAAACATTAAACCAATTTAGCAGCTTTGAATATATTAAGATAAGAACAGCAATCTGTACTTCTGAAATCCGTTTATATATTAAGTGGTAATATAAAATCGGATTGCCTTAAGATAAATGGAAATATTATACTCTGATTGAATTAATCTTATAACATATTCCTGATCTAGTAAAATTATAGGTCATCATTATTTGTGTGTTTTTTATATTAAAGTTCCAGTCTTAAGGCGGAATTGTTGTTCTGTATTAATCCTGGAAGTCTTGTAGAAAGGTTTAAAATAAAAATCCAGCTCCTTGAAAATATTTCTTTAATAAAATGTCTTAACAGTGTTAAGGTAAAATATCAGAATAATAACCCTTATTAAAGTCCAAAATTGTACAATCCAAATAATTAAGATCTTTAAAAAGATAATAAATTACTGGATTTGTTTGTTGAGACTTATTTAGAGAAACAATATTGATAATGAGAAGCAAACTAAAACAATGGATATGTCATAGTTCTTTTGATAGATAAATAATCAGAATCTATGATTGTGAATCCAAAACAAAGGATGTTTGCGGTATCTCAGTGCTCCACCAGTCAATTTCACTCATCTATCTACGATATACAATATATACAGACTTAGAAGATAACTACTTCATGGTTTTATTATCTGATTATAAATTTCCTTTATTAATGAAATAGATATTATAAAAACCAAACAGTATTTGTTTAGATGAAATACGTCGTTTATGATAATAAGTTCTGGCACTAATTCTAATAACAAATAGATTACATATATTACTGATTATTGCAATGTTCAATAGTAAATTATCTTATTTGGTAATGAAAGACACTAGTCGTATCTCTCCTGTTCAATTTTTAATATTACGCGTCTATGAGATTTTAAATTCTTTGCTGAGAATTGAAACTTAGTATAATGACAATAGTTTTAATCCTTATAATGAAATATACTACTGCAACACTTCTTTTAAGGCCCAACTAATTAATACTTCATAAGTCTTCTAATACAACTTAGTCTGGAACAATACCATTCAGGAAGACATTAATAAATTTTGCATTTTATTTTATTTCTATGTTTTATGTATAGATGTAATACATTATATAGCTCATTGCATCATTGGAGTATTTTAGTTGTTATAACTACTCGTAAATTTTAAGTTTGCTTATGTGTAAAATATTTGTTTTTAATTATATTTAATTTAAAATTATTTTAATATTAAATATTTTTAAAGTTTCAACACAAAGCTCACTTATGGACAAAACACATGGCGGTTCATCTTTTGAGAGTGCATCATCTCTTTACTCTACACGTGGTGAAATTCTATCAGAGGATGTCGTACATCAGGATGATAGAACGCCAAAAATAATAACTGAACAACCAACTCAAACGCAAAAGAATGAAGACTCAGCAGAAACTATTATAAAATCACCTGCACATTCTATAAGTAGCACTTCATCCGGTAGTTATAATATTGCACGCCCTGCTGCTATATCTCCAGTTAAAGAAAGTACCACTACTTATAACGATACAATAACATCACCAAAGCCTGTTGACAAGTCTACTATGCATCCTATTAAGACAAAAACGAAACTAAAACCAGAATCTATATCAGATGATGATCATAGCGAAGTTCGTTATTCTTCCTCTGGTTATTATGAAAGTCCTCATGATGAAAACCATTCCGTTACGAAATCAAGACGTCAACGTTTGGACGAGGACCGTAAAAGAAGAAAAACTTCTATGAAACTAGACATTGAGAAAGAAAATATGCGTGCATTGACAAGCCCAATAAAAAAATCACAATTACTCTCAACAACAGCTAGAGAGAGATATCAAGAGAAAGAGCAACAGTCATTACATGTTAATGATGCTTCAAGTCCTAATAAAATAAAACGTCTCCGTCCAAAAATTCGTCGTCAATTCAAACGTTCTGCAAAAGATGACAACACACCAAGACGTCAAAATATTGCAAATCTCTATGGATTTGCTACTTTGGGTAGTACAGAGAAGCTTATAGATTGTGGACCGGCACACACAAAAAATGACAACGGCACCCAAAAGAAAACTGAAGTAGTTTCAAAAACAACTTCTCAACCAGTTGCTACAAAGTCAGCCTCTGAAGTGACTCAATTAAAAGCGAAATCTATTGAATCCCTACGCTCTGTATCTCCTGGATCAGATTCCGTATTTTACAGCGAAGCAGATGGTATAACACCCGATCAACAAAATCACTGTTTACATTGCGGTAAAGAAATGGAAGATAAAAAATTTACCATAAGCACACTTGAAGGTGACTCAGTAGAGTCATTACCTTACATAGAAAACGAACAAAACATAGTAAAGCCACCATCAGATTTTGCAGATTCTCCAGTTACAATAAAAACAACTCAACGATTGTATAAAAAAATGGATAAGCGTTTTAGATCAGAAGATCGATATCATGGAGAGCGGGGACGTCATTACAAATCACGACAAGAAAATGTCAGAGCTAAAGTAAGTAATTAATTTAATATAATTTTTTAAGTGAATTTAATCAAGATAAATTATTTTTAGAGCGAGGAGCGAACACGAGAAAGCAACATGAAAATTCCACCAGTTTTGCGACCAGCTGGTTCTAGTCCTTGCGTTTTGCCTGATTCTAATTCAGAGCAAATTCAACAAATTATTTATAAAGGTCACTATGACACTGATCGTTATGCAAGATTAACAGACGAGGATGTTTGGACTCAATTAAGCCATCAAAGTTTTGGTATACATAGTTTTTTTTACTTGACGTTTCTAGTTTTTCGTTTTCATTAAATTATTCTTAATTTTTTTTTCAGATCATCAACGCGATCGTAAATCATCAACTGAATCGGAGAGAGGATTCTACACCAAATATCAAGTTATTTTGCATCGATTAGTTCAACGACGATGCACATTAGAAATGTATCATCGCCAAAAAAATAACACTTTCCGTAAGATAGTCTGAAATATTCTTATTAAGTGCCTGACAAAACTTGAAAACATTGCTTATCTAGGTTCGTTTAGGGCTTAATAGCAATCTAATTTAGGAATAATGCCTCATTATATATCGTCAGCCATTTGTTCAGAAATGCTTAGTTATAACTAGAGGGCATTGCGTGTAAAATATCATAAAGTCTAAATAATATATGATCTTATGTAATGCTTCTTTATTTAAAGGGCATACTGTATCTGACTGTATCAATCAGATAGAAGATAAATCCTTATGTCACAATAATTTTTGAGGGATCAAACTTCATATAGCTCTAAAGGTCCATTTTCGAATTACAATTATTGTAAAGGAAAGCAGTACACAGTGATATCTGACTTTTATTGTGCTATCTTTCGTAAAAGTTTCCTGATCTAACGCGGACATAGTTTAGAACTTTTGATTGCATAAAGACTAGATAAATATAATAAACTATAATATAATAAACTATCGTATAAAATTAGCAGTTGGAGATAAGTTTTCTACCCCAACGGATTTGAGTTTATCTCCCCAGTTTATTCTTTCTACTTACTCGATCGGTGCTTCAACTGCGATACTTGGATTACTGAATGGCTCAGACTTGTCAGTTTGAATGCTATATATTCCGAATATTTTGAGTAAATCTTAGCATAGGCACATCATCAAATTGCACTTCAATTAAAATAATATATGGTAGTTTAGTTTTAGTTTTAGTTTTTTAGACTTACTTACTAATCTGGTGGTCGTTCGATTAGTGTTGGAGTTTTTGAAAATATTATAATCATTGATAATTGGTTGAAGATCATAAAAATCCCCGATACTGGGATTACATTTGGGTATATTTTTAAAAACAATAAGATCAATTAAGTTTGAAACTTGGTTCTATATATGGGTCAGTAAGTAGGCTTTTCAATTAAAATTATGAAAACATTCTATGAACATTATCAACTTTTTATTTCATACATGAAAACTGGTGTAATCCATAGAATGACCCATCTCCGATATGATCATTGTAAAACAACCTTGAAACTTTCTAATGTGTAAATGACTACTGGTATAATACATTGGATGATATACCTACCAAACGACTCAGTTTCTGAAATTCAAATTTTTTTTTTTTTGCTGTAGTTTGTTGTAGTTATAGTTGTGTACCTCAGTATAATAAGAAGCTTCAATCCATGTTTTTTTATTACGTGATTTAAAGTCGTCTATTTATAAGCAAGCTTGAAGTTTTATAAAATTATGGTTCAGAAAGATCAAATCCATAACTACTTCCATTGCTTGCACTCTAAGAGAAAAGTTTCTTTTCTAAGGTAGGAATTGTAATCATAAATAAAAAACCTAAAGATATGAATCCTATTTGATATATATGGTATTTGTATATAATATAAATATCTTCAGGAAAATAAAGTTCAATTAGGAATTATTTCATCTATAAATTGCCCAAGCAACTTATTGCAAATTTTCACAGTTCATATGTGAAAAAAGATTTTGCTCTATAAATTTCGAATAAAAAGCCAAATAAAAACCAAAAATTATTTATAGAGAGGTGCGTCTGTGATGTCTGCGGTACGCCACCTCGGTTTTTAGTTTTGGCAATGGCAAATGAACTCACTTTTTCGTTGTCAGTTTATTTTTATACTCCGTGGCATAGTAGCACCACCGCGTGCTGAGACACAATTGGATGTAGATTTCTATGTCTACTATAAACTATTAGCAGGGTGTTAAGTTCTTTATTCACAGTTAGTTTGAAAAGTAGCAGCTAATTTATGTGTAGATATTCGACTGTGATATATCAGATTAAATATATCAGATCATTCTGAAGAACCTTTATATTATTTGAACCTATTATTTATGAAGTATTAGCAAATCAATGTTAATTTAAAATTATATATCGAGGAACTTTTAAAAATTATTGAATATATTGTTCATTGACTGTTCTAATTGCAAAGTACCCTGTATCTAAAACTAAAGAGTGCAATTTATCATATAAACTATAAACCAAATGGCGGAGAGCTTAAGAATACAAACTATCTGTGAAAGAACACAGAATGTTCTATAGAGAACAGAACATTTTTAGGTTACATTCTGCTAGAGGTGCCTTTTATTTTGATTATGTACCATTGCAAAAAAAATATACGTTTTATCATTGTTTGTTATTACAATAACAAAACAAGCAAAACAAAAAGATTACATCAGATTGATATCACACAGTATTGGTTTGTATCTCTTGTATATAAGAATTGGTGAAGGTCTTGATTTAACAGGCCGACTGCTTGGTATAGTTAGTAGTACAGACTGTGTTCTATGCGTGCACTTGTTTTTGAATCATCGCAGCTCAACAAGCTGTTGTGTGATGATAATATTTATAATAGCAGAATTCGTTTACCTCTTCAGATGTTCAGACATATAAGAAAAAGTCTTTAAATTTCTTCATACTAACTTGTGCTTTTTACTCTACTATCTATTGCTTAATGAAAGAAGCTTTTCTATCTAAATTATCACATACACAATGATTGGTAAACTTATTGTACTGTTGATTAGTGAAAATTTAATAAACAAATTTAAAACCATCCTTAGAACTAATTTCATCAAATTCATCACCAGAAACCATTCGTCGAAAATTAGAAGAAGTATTGAAGACAATGCTATTGGTATGGTCTAGGGAAGCGTATGTTCTTTCCAAGATAACATCGGGTTTACATGGTATAGTGATCTACATGAATTTGTGTATATTTTTTTAGAGTTCAGAGTTTTGAGTTTATCACAATAGGTCATTGGCCTAAGTGAGTCCTAAATTCAAGCGATTGTCTAACTAACCGAACTTAGTGTAATGAGTTCATGATAAGTAGGTCTGAACACTGTACTTATACACATACTTACAATAAAATAAAATTTATTGGTATTTACTACATTATTATTATTACCTTGTTATTCATCGTTACAGGTGTTGATAAAACAGTGGTGGTGAAAAGTGATTCTGGTGAGTTTGGCTTTCGTATACATGGCTCGAAACCAGTTGTAGTAGCTGCTATTGAACCGGACACACCAGCAGAGAGCTCTGGCTTGGAAGTTGGTGACATTATTATATCAGTGAATAATGTTCAAGTTTTAGATAAGCATCATACTGAAGTAGTAAAAATTGCACACGATGGCTGCGAAACGCTTGAACTTCAAGTGGCACGTACTATCGGTATTCTTTTAAATGAACAACAAGAACCACCGAGTCCGCCTATTTTTTCTGGCTATTTATGGCGTCAAAGTGGCCAAGCTAAAGGATGTCAAAATAATAAAAAATGGGTTCGCAGATGGTTTTCTTTGAGACCAGACAATGGACTTTATTACTATAAGACTGAAAATGTAAGAACGTTTAAATTTATTAACTATGTGGTATATGTATTAATAAGGATTTATGCTTATAGGATTCACAACCAGTCGGTGCGATGATAATGACAAAACATACCATTGAACGCTGCCAGCCAGATATTGGTAAGCCATTTGCATTTAAAATTGACTCTGGTGAGGGTATTCCAATGCATGTGGCGGCAGATACTGAAGAGTTAAGTGCCCAATGGATTAAAGTTCTTAAACAAGCTGCATTTCAAAACACCACCTGGCTAGAAAAATGGTTCGTTCACTACCAGATACCACAGATGTTCCTCCTAATTTATTATATACAATACACATTATCTTATTGTAGCTCGCAATATATTTACCAACCGCCAAGCAGTATAGCGAGGCCAGACTGTTTCGGTTATCTATTGAAATTAGGATCAAGATGGTGCGGCTGGTCTAAACGGTACTGTGTTCTGAAAGACGCATGCTTATACTTTTTCCAGGATGTAAACAGTAAAAATGCTTTTGGTACATTTTATAATTAAGTTAATACACACTGCATTTTTAACTGCTCTTTTTTCCGTTTAGGTATGGCGTGTTTACATGGATATAAGGTAGTATCAATGTCTGTCAGTGCATCCGGAAAAAAGAATTCATTTGAAATTATACCTCCTGAATCAAAATTACGACATTACTATTTCTGTACTGAATCGGAAATGGATAAAAAAAGGTATGCAAGCAAGTGATGTACTCTGCAATGAGTATAAAATTTTTAAGTAGAAACTCATAAATAAATATTTAACCAATTTATATACGAGCCAACTAACCTTCTACATGATACGATCCTAAGTAAACTTCTATGTTAGTGACCAGACGTTCCAATATTTGAAGGGTTGTCATTACTTATAATACATTACCACACTACGTGTCTTAATATCAAAATTTTCTGACCTTGTAATTTTTAATTTAATCACTTGAAAGATTAAGTTGATCAACTTATTCAACACCCGACCGCGATATAACTTAATAATACTTTTAGAAGCTCACATTTTTTATAAACTAAAAATCAGTATAAAATATATGTATATTAATGTCATCTTCTTCAAATTGCAATAAATTATTCCGTATTAAAAAAAATAAAATCTGGTCACTCTAATATGGATATAATTTTATACCAAATCTTTTTAACACTGAAGGGCGAAACGGACCAGCGTAATGGATTGACAGACTTGCAAAGGTAACTTCCTTGCCTTTTTTCTGATTAGATAAGGTGAGCATAAGAAGAACTGATAATGACCATTGTACTTGAAACCGTAAATTATATAGTAGTATTCTTATCACATAAGTGATAATCTGTGTATTATATTTTGAGTGCAAAGCCACCTTAGCATTCCTAAAATTCATGGAGTATACTAATAGATAATGTAAAATTCTTGATCTGAATGTCTTTTGATGCTTTTAGAGTTTGAAATGTATAGTTTATATATTATTTTAATGTATAGTACAGATGTATAGTATGATATATAAGTCAATGGTATTGATAATTTAAATATAAAATTGAGAAAGGAACCTAGAATGAATACAAATGCTCCTTCAATGTTTAAAAAATATTTTTATTAGAATGAAATATGACATATTTATTATTGCATAAAATATTTTATGAAGCACTGAGTATTCACATAAAGTTATCATTTATAATATTTTTACAATATTTAAGTGTTCTATAATATAGAGTCCCCAAATTTGGAATTAGGCTTCAAAGAAACAAGTGTTCTAGTTAAAGAATTTTAGTCAAAATTTTGAAAAATTTTCATTTCATTAATATATATATTTAATTATTTTATTTTATAGATGGATATCAGCTCTGGAATATTCAATAGATCGTTGGATTAAATCTGGGTAACTAAGGTTAAAAACAATTTCAAGAAACTCTTCAAATCGGAAGACGCGTCGCAGCTTTAGTTATTTAATGGAATAAAACCACTGACAACGATTAAATAGAAATGTTTTAAATAAAATCTAGGGAACATTAAATTTAGAATATATACTGTATACCCTTTAAAAGCAGTACCACGTACTTCCTTCAGAAGGGAACAATGTTTATTATAAATAGTGTACACAATTAAAAAACAGAATGTAATTGTTAATTAACATTGGAATCTTATCACATTAATAAAACAAATAACAATTTTTGTTCAACTAAGTGTATATGCTTAATTTTACTTCAATGGCTATTAACTACAGTTAAATGCTTAATCAGTCCTTGAGATGTCTAGGTACTTACGCATTCATATATTATGTTAATGAATCGTATATAACTGCGATCGAAATCTCTAGCATCCGTTCCATATCCAATTTTTTACTTATTGTACATTATGCAATATGTATAAATGAAAGACTCTCTGTTAAAAGAATTCTAAAAATTCTGTGTAGAATACTAAGCACCGTAACTAAGATGGACAATTATGCTAGTCTTGGTTGTCTTTGGTAACGTTATACTGACAGATCAAAAAGGCCACGCGTAGTAAGGGTCTACGCGTCTGTTTAGTACATAGAGAGAATTTGAAACTGGCTTGGATGTCAAAGGTAACTACATATATAACCACAACATGAGTGGCAAAATTTGTAAAGCTTGATGTCTTAAAACCTATAGTAATAATAACAGTATTAGGCAAAAATATATATAAGTACATTGAAAATGCTGTTGAACATCAAGTCCGTTTATTGGTAATGTTGACCGAGCGAACCCGTAGTATCGCTACTGATTAAACATTGGAACAGTTTCGTCAAGTTTGATAATAATGAAGATCCAAATTAAATTAACTATAACAAACTTTCTATTGGAACCTGTAGAGTTGGTCCATTGAATCTAAAAAAAAAACTCAAAAAAATCCATCACACGGTATTCGAGATATTGAAAAATAAAAGTTTTATTGTCGTTTAAGGTTAGCCACAAATATTTAGAAATAAATTCGTATAAGTAACACAGACAATATTATTATAGGGAAGAATAGAACTTGATAAGCTCTAATAAAGCTTGATAATAGAATAAAGTTGATAAGTTTAATTTTTACAGTTATAATTTTTTTATTTTTTTGTGGAAAGTTTGATAATGACACTAGCAATGCATCTGAAAATGTGAAAGACAAAGCAAAGCCCTTTTAATTGCGTGAATTATGGTTTTACTGTAAAATGTTAAAATGAAGACGTTATCTTAACTTTAAGAGAAAATGTACTCATTGTACATTACTCAAGGCGATAAAATATATACCGGTCTATTTTTTAAAATTAGTTTCAAATATGTTTTAATTGCAAAATAATGATCAATATCTTTCACTTCCTTGACAAAGTAATAATCGAAAAATCGTGATATCATAATAATAAAATTAACTACATAATCTATGGATATTAGATCGTGTCTTCTACCATATTTATGTGTATTGTTTAATTAACACATAAGATTATACTATCAATATTTACATGTTTAGCAGCTTAGCATGTTTAGCATAATTTACATTTATTTTACTATAATATATGCAATATAACGGGAAATAGATTTGTAATTCTCATTTGGTTGACACTTATATATCTTTAAATATATCAAATTTAATTTGCTTTGTTGTGATTTTAATACAATTGGATTTATAATAATTTAGTCAGAAATCCACAAAAATGGGCTTGTGATATTTGCAGTATTGTCTTGTTTGTTCTTATGTTTTTGATAATTTTTTTAAATTACTGCTCGTATAGTTTGTTTAGTTTGTGTGCATGGGATGCGAGCAGACAGTGACCTGTCAATTCACTAATTAATGTTCTACACTTCCTTCGGCTAGACTTTAAACAATGTAATTTAAGTCAAATTTGTAGAACCATTCCTAATTGCTGTAAATAAATAAGCAGATAACCCACTTAATTGTCTAAAATAAATGGTACAGCTGGATTGAAAATAAATTTCTTTATTATGAAAAAATAACGGATGAACGAAGGATGATTAAATATATAACAAAATCGGCGATTATTCATAGTTTGTTCAATCCATTTCATATATTTTAACCTTACGAGTTGATAAGAATACATACTATGAACCGTTGTTAAAGTAACAGAAAAACTCTTTCGCTGATTGTCTGCACCATTTAGAAGGTACTAAGGACCCCAATGTCAAAAACAAAGTACTTCCACAAGCATAAAATATAGGATATGGATGTGTAATTTAGACATTAACTGAGAGGGTATAAAAAGGAAACATAGAAGCATGGAAGCATATAAAAGGTATAGAGAAAGAAAATCCTGATTGGTTAGTCTTAGAGGCAGCAGAGCTTCCTCTTCTGTCCAAGTAGCACATAAGTGTCAATTCTGTACAACAAACTTGATCGTGAAAACCTTTGTTTTAAAAATAACTTACGCGGTTGATAAGGGAAAGTATTTTTAAAAGATTTACATCAAGGTAATAGGTTCATAGATTTCTGCAGTGGAATATCTCAATCCCTCCAGGTATGACATTTTCAAAAAAAATGTTTAGTTGTTTTCGTTTTCCTTCTTTTTTCTTGCAGCTTATACATTTCTATAAGAAAAACCCAACTGTGATGTGTGTCCCCTAGGCAGTGGCCGGTTAGCTCTACCACGAGTCACTTCTGTCTTGTCACTTCTGTCTTGGCTATGACTAGTGAAAATTTCTTAAATGCAAAGCAAGTTTTGGCAAATTTTTTTTAAAAATACAACATTTTGTCAGACATTTATATGGACATCGTAATATGTTCCACCTATATAAAGTCATTTTTTGAACAACAAAGCTTGTTAACCATCAATGGATTAACGTGAGATTCGAAAGGGTTAATACTTATGACAAAGCTCTTTTTCAAAAATTTATGCAAAGTAACGTTTTTTAAGTAAGAAAGCAATGTATGGAAGTTGTAGAAGATAGTTAAACATAGTTTTAAAACACAATTAATATGTGTCTTTTTAAAGAAAGGATATACACTGCAATATATATATATATATGCAACAAGTAAGAGTCTTAATAATATGATAATGATAATGAATAATAGTATAATAAGGAAAATTCTTTTTTGCATTTAAAAAATGACAACAGATTTTTGACTAAATATGCTCTACACTAAATATGACATATACAATAAATAAATACAGAAAAGTATCTATAATTCGCCCTACAATATTTTTGGAAAATATATAATTAGATTCTGTGGAATTTTTATGGTATTAAAGACATTAAGACAAGTGCCCTTGCAAATTGATGCTTCCTGCACAGAAAGTTGAGCCTACCCCATTAGTGAATATTTTTATTTCTAATACAAAACCTTCAAAGACGTGACTTAGGTTCCTTTGTGCAATAAACTGTTCATGCATAATATACGTATATAATATAAAATAATATATTAGCTTAAAAATTTTATGTGGTGTAACTGTTCACTTGAGTTCTCGGTTATAGAGGTCATTATATGAAAATATACATATATTAAAAATCTTCCCGTCTCGATAATTTTTTCGCCAGCTTTTTTTCATTGAACATTTTTTTCCTCTTATAAATTCTTCGATTTGTTTCTTAAACGTTATTTCGGTCGTTTAAAAAGTTAGTAATTGAATTTAAGGATTCTTTTTCTTCATGTTATTATTTTGTTTCTAATCTGTTAGTTTGTCTCTATTCACTTAAACAAATTTTTACAAAAGAATTTTCTTCTTCTTTATCTAAACTTATTTATATCGCTATATAGTCTGCTAGGCTTCACAAAATCTTTTTGAGTTCTAATGATTCTGCGATAATCTTTTCATTTCGCCAAACATTTTTTTTCTCTTCTTCTTTGAAGTGGTTTTATTCGCTTTATAAACGTTAGTCGTGATCTCTCCGCTATTGTTATTATTTTCTGCAACGTAAACGCTTTCTGGAGATGTGAATATGTCCTGCCCTATAAAATGATTCATCCATTAAAGCACTTGATGTTTTATCAATTACTGCTACCTTCAATTAATTAAATAAAATATTAAATATAAAATTAATAAATTTTTAAACAAAATGGAAATATTAAATATGATATATAAATAAAAATTAATTTCATATACCATATATTTTCATAGAAGAAGAACGATGTTTAAATGAGCAAAATTGGAGTTTAATATAAAACTAATGATTGAGTTAAATAATAAAATATAATGAATTCTTTGCTTAAACTACTGATTAGTTACTTGCTGCTACGGAATTCAAGTTATAAGTACACAACCAATTCGAAGTACAAACAATACGTCTAGTACCACGGACGGTCCAACACGTCTATTTCTAGTTTACGGATGAGTGCCACACACATTCGTACGTAGTCCAACAAATGCTCGTGTGCGCATTGCTCTTGACGTATATGAACTTATTTCAGTTAAAATCTAAGTCTTTGGCTAAAATATTGTTAAATTTGTTTTTGGTTTTTTGTTTTTGTTTTCTTGTTGCCTGTTGCCAGTGTGAGAACTGGCAACAGGTAAACAGTGCTCTTTCTCTCTTTGTATGTTGGGTTATGCGCTCAATACAGGTATTTCAGTGAGCAAAAATCGCACGACACGAACAAAACCGATAGCACATGCCCAATGCCCCCAACGGAGCTATACTTAGGAATTAGTATCAAACAGTTGATCGTACCATTCGCACCTGCAACTAACCAAAGAACGGAATAAGCGGACGTCGCGCATTTTAAAAAATTTACTAACACTACCATAATAAAGTACGTAACGAAGTTTCAATTGTATTTGTATTTGTTTTACAATTTTGTTAGTGACTATGTGTACATATACACCAGTCGAAATAGTTGCTAAGTACCGCGTTTGTATAGTTGTGTTTCATATTGTGTTTATTTGTTTGCGTTTGTTTGTTTGTATATGAATATTTACTCAATATGCATTGTTAAAAACTGGTTATATCGCATTATTGCTTGAAGTATAGGTTAATATAACCCCTTTCGTCTAACAAGCATTGTCATATACCCTATCGTCTGAAATTCCAAGTGTTTTTTTTTTGTTTTTTTATTTTATATTTTCTTAACGTGTGTGGGAAGAGATTAAACTACTTGAGGAGCGATTTGGTAGCTGCATTGGCTTCAGCGCTCCTATTTCAAAGCAAAATGTATTGAAATATTGTTGTTGTTGTTAACGTGTTATCGTTTAGCTCTTCGTCTGCCTATCTGGCTGTCTACCCGTTCGATCAAGTGACTAACTTTTTTTTTTTGTACATGAAAAGCAGCTTAGGAATAAAATTTAAACATGTTAAAAAAGTCAGTAAAGTACTTGTGCTTTTGCTTGTACTCGTACTCTTGTTCTTTCTCAGACAAGACAGGAGCATTATTAAAAAAAGTTCCGAATGTTTTAAAGCGAACTGGTTTATTTGTGTTAAAAAAAGAATATGTGTACGTTGAAATAGTGAAAAATTATTTCTACAGATAAATTAAATCACAATTTACTTGCTTAGTTTTATTAATTAGTGAAAAGTAAAAAATAATTATTTTGAAAAAATTTTATTTTATTTTGTGAAAACAAATTGGAAACCATAAAACCATAAAATTAAAACAAAATTTCGTAAGTGAGAATTTTTAACAAGTATCTCAAGTGAAAAATTTCTGTTAAGAAAATGCGCGCAAATAGTTATTGGCACACGTTTAAAATATAATAAAAATGAAAAAAAAAACTTAAGAATAATATAATAATAAATTTAAATACAATTACACTAATTAATGTTTTTTTTTTATTTGTGAAAAGGAACGTTAAAAATATTTATTTTTTTTTTTTGTTTTTGTCAACAAAACTGAAAAAGCAATACAACGCAAAGATGTTAAAACCTATATGAATGTTACTAACACACATGCATATTAAGTAAGAAATTTAACTTTCAAGAATTTCGTTAGTTGTGTGAGTAAAAAAAAACGCTTGTAAAAACGATGTATGACTTTTGTCCGTTGTGCTGTAGTGCTGTGTGCCTGCTGTTTGTTTGTTTACAAATTCATTACTGTGTATGTAGGTAGGGTTGTGGTCATGGCAGTTGGAAGCTACCACTACAGCTGCATTTGCCACTGTCATTGCCACTGCACACAAAATTTCTGCTGATGCTGCTGCTGCTGCTGGTGCCATTCTGCCACTGCTTTTCTTTTGTTGCAGCTTAGATCCATTAAGCCTTTTTTATATAATTTGTGTGCGTGTATGTGTGTGTATGAATACGTATGTATATTTTTCAGTTCTGTTACAATGTACCGATCATTTGCGAGTACCATGCTTTATTGCCAATTTTTTTTATATTGCCAATGCCTTTTTTTTTGTTTCTTGAAATTTAAACATTTGCAGCTTTTTCTTCGCATATGCACATTTTATGTACAAATTATTGGTTAATATGAATCAGATAAGAAGCAGCATCGGCAACACAGCAGCAATTTAAGAACTAATCCGGTTTTTGGCTTATAAATACTGCAACAAAACAGAATTGCCGCAAGCTTCTGTTTCTTATTATGATTGCTGCCATGATTACTTCATACATACATACATATAGCAACTATATTCAAATATAATTATTTCATTACATACATGCCTAAAAAATATGTACATATATGCATATAACTGAAGTGATTGCTATATTAAAGGTTCTATTAAAAGTTATACAACTAGGATAGTTACTTTGCTTATTAGTATAATTACGTATATACTCGAATATTGCTAATTGTTGTTATTTTAGATTTATATTCTATAAATTTATTTGAAAAAAATATGTAGTTCTTTCTAACACAGTTTATAGATAAATTAAATTTAAATTAAATCCAGAATTATTCTAGAATTGCTAAAAACCAGAGGTACTCATGCATTCTCCAAGATTATTGATTGTACTCACTTACATAGAATAAGGTGAATATCACTGCTTATACACATTTATTTATAAAATAAAATTTAGTTCAAAAATCTAATTCCTTTGTAAATATTAGAAATCGTAATGTACTGTTTCATACCATTAAAAAAACAAACGTAATTGATCTTTTCAGTATAGTTATATTCTTATACATTTTTTTTATTATGAACGTCTTTCTAATTGTACTCAGACTCAGACTCAAACTTAGATTTGTTTAAAAATCCCATAAGATGAAGGATTTGTTTACCTAAGAATATATTTATTCGAAATATTTCATTGTTTAAATATGAAATATTCGTAGTTGTGCACACAGTTCAGTTCAGTTCAGTTCAATTCAATTCTGTAGAAATCTAGAAAGACGAAAGACTTCTTATCTAAAATTGTACAAAAAGTTTTGCCTGATCTGCTGTAGTCGGCTGTGGTCTGCTGTTTTAAAACGCTGATATCTCTCTTATTTTTGTTTATTTTTCAAATATATTTGTTTTCTTTGCTTTTCAACTTTCTGTTGTCTTTTTGCCTGAACATTTTTACTTTACTTTTGTCTTTTATTTGATTTTACCTCAGCGTTTCAACGTTTCAGCAGTTCAGTATATTCGCGTTCACGTTCGCGTTCGTCTTCGAAGTTTTAACTTCATACGAACGAACGTTGGGTCTAATCCAGTTTATTTAATTTTTTGCCTTTACTGTCTTTACACTGTCTGTACCTAAGCATATATATAATCTTCTATGTATGTGTTTGGGCTTATGTTTGGAGCATATGTATTTGCGTGTGTGTGTTTGTGTGTATGTGTGCCTGCCAGTGCCTGTGCGTTCGTTTTTATCTGATGAATTTTTCCAACAAGTGTGTGTACATTATTCAACGCTGGACAAGCACGGCACTGTTGAGCTTTTTCTTCACTGCGCTTCTGCTGGTTTGGATTTTTTATTTTTCATCCTTGTTCAGTCTGAAAAAGAATGAACAAGAAAGTACAAATTTTATACGTTACCATCATCACAAGCACTTATGCGGTTAATTATTATAAAGTATATATGTACATATATACTCCGTATAATTCAACTTTTTAATAAATGTTATACATCTTTTTGCGTACGTAACACAGTCTTAAGAGTATACTACTATAGGAACAGGTGAGCTCAGCGCTACATTGGAATTACCAGAGGCATATTTCTCGTACTTTCTCCGTGGAATATTCCATACGTTCAGTATTGAATACGTTTAATACAAAATGTATTTAAGAACTTTTGTCCAACTGTGATTGAATCTAAGTGAGTTTTGTATACCTTATTATATTTATAGACCAAGACTCACTTTGGCCAGTATGGATCTATTGTGAACAGTCTGGTTTTTAAAATTTAAATAAATTTTAACACTGTTAATAGTTTTCAACTTGATATAACTGAGTAACAACGTCACTTAAATGGTTAAACCTCTGTCTGCCAAAAACAGGGCACTCACAATGGATCTCTTGTGTACAGCCTTGATCTTTAAGCCAGCACGTTGAGGAATATAAATTTTAAATTGATATTTGTACTTATAGAACTATAAAATTTTCCATAGTTTTGAGCTTTAAACTTGATATCATAAGATAATAACGTCAACCAAAGAGTAAAATCACTGTCTGTTAAAAACAGGGCACTCAGAATGAATCTATTGTGTACAGCCGTGATCTTTAATCCCATGTGTTAAAGAATTTAAATTTTAAATTAGTATTTGTACTTATAGAACTGTAAAATTTTTCATAGTTTTGAGCTTTAAACTTGATATCATAGGATAATAATGGGACTTAAATGATAAATCCACTGTCTGCTAAAAGCAGGGCGTTCACAAAGAATATACTCAGCGTTTTCGATATCAATTGAACATAATCAATAAACATCAGTGTCCGAAATGCACAGATATGTCTATTTACAAGTATCTTATAAACTAGATACAGTTTTGAAGTCTATCTTGCTTAATAAAAGTGAGGTATTCTAAAAATACCTAATAATGAAGGTTAAAGTACCTTCATTATTAGTATTCTTTCGCAAATAGTAGCATGTAGTAGTTTAAAATCTTAATTTTAGATCAATCTTTCCATTAACTTTTCAAGGATTAGATTTACATCTCAATCATCTAAGGCTCTTTCCCTACTCTTAAATTTCTATGTATAACAGCTGCATGAAACCCTGAAAATTTCTTATCTTATTCTAATTTCTTATCTAACAACGTTCTTAAGTTAAGGAAGGTTGTCCTAAGGATACAAAAAAAACTACGATGATCGGGCTGCTTCGTTTAAGTGCACCACCAAAGACCTGTTATTTTCTCTTCTAAGTCTTTTTTCGTTTTTTATTGTTTTTGCAAAGTCGGAAATCATTAACTTTTAACATTACAGAGTGGATTAATTGAATTGCTATAGCTTTTGTACTGACGAAAAGATTGCATCTATGTTTTGTCTAACGAGAGCGAATTTTTTATAAATTACAAAGCATTCAGCTTTCAGTTTTTTCGGAAAAATTTTCACTGTTATGGAAATCAAACATGAAGAAAAGGAAAGCCACATGTGGCTATTGTTAGGATAGCCATAACATAAGACTGGGTCTATTCTATAATGACTTTTGTCGTGGTTGTGACTCTACGGATGAGGAAGAAACTCTACATTGCTTAACAGAAAATTCAAAATCTTTAGGCCCCTTTTTCTTACCGGCTTGACAAAACAGTTAGGGACTGTCACATTGGTTCAACCTTGAATGGGAAGTCGTGCCTTTAGGTGTTGTTCATGCGCCGTATATGAACAGCATTAATCCGTGGCATCACAACAGACCATTATTTGAGCTCAAGTGGGTTTAAGGCACAAAGCGGTACTCCAACATAACCTTATCTAGGACACTCGAACACTTCAATGTGAATAAATCTTTGATGTATTAAATCGTCGCAAGTTTTAAGATTATATTACAAAATGTTAAAGTGATGGTCGAAATAAATCAATTTCGCCGGCAGAAGTAACTTGTAAATTTAAGACTACAATTTAACAAAATCTGTACCAGGTGAGAAACAATAACTGTTCAGCTGGAAGTATTGAAAACAACTAGAATTTACTTTACAGGAGATCATATGAAAATTTGGACATTCAATACAAAAAAATTATGAAATGTGCTCTAAAACTATGTGCAACTAAATATTTCAGTGAAAGAGAGTCGACAGTTCAACACGATTATTTACTATCATACGAAACAGGTGCCAACCAATAAAATGTTAAGAGACAACGTTTCACCCTCAGTAAGCTCCAAAATCATCAGATTCAGACCCAGTCTACTTTAAAGCATGACATATTTTATAAGCTAAGTTCAGCACTCCACATACCACAGTGTTGAAGGGTGAAAAATGCCTTCTGCGTAAATGGATAAAGGTTTTGCAGGTTCATTTTAGACTCTGACCAAAAGTTTACCCTCATGTTGGGTTATTTGAAATGATTAAAAAAATTTAATTTTCTGTTCGATATAAAAAGTTGCAGTTGTATAGAGCCACTCTATAGATAGTTAAATTCAATAATTTTGTTGACTTGTGTTGCTTAGATTCGCATAAACTTTGTACGTGAAGTTTCATTCGTTAAATTAAAAATTGTGAAACTATTTTAACAATACTTAAAAAATTGTCATTCATTTCGTCGAACTTATCAGCAGTATTTATAGTTTATGTGACCGGCCACCCTTACCACCTTATTAATAAATTGAATAAATACCTTTCCTTTTAGAGCTTTTTTTATAAGTTATAATTATTATTTATTATATTGATTAGTCTCAGTTGAATTTGAAGAGAAAAGGGTATACAGTTTCCTGTCAGAACTATTGTATGACTTCATGGGCGGACTGGTCTGCTTCCTGGATACACTCGTCTACGACAAAGTCATATTTCGTCGAGTTTTATAGATACATCTCTAGTAGACTCGAAATTGCATTTCATCGCGTTTTACAGATGCATGTTAGTAAATTATAATGTAGGTGTATTTATATCATGCTCTGAGATATTTTTAAGTACATATTTTTGAATAAATACACTGTGAAACATTAAGGTAAAATTTTCTTTAACGATCTTAAATATTAAATCGAAAAACTGTACACAAATCAAACGCAAAACCGCGTATATGTATGTACAGTTTGATTCACATAAATATAATAATCCCGATTTTTAACTTAATATATAATAAAATTAAAAAATGTTCTTAAAAGAAGAAAAATAATTAAATTATAATTATAGAAATTCTTCTAATTCTTCTTCTTCTTTAAATTAATTTAGAATAATTAAAAGAGTAAAAATAATAAAATTTCTTTTATTTATAATTCTTTTACATTTACAAATTAATAATAACAATAATTATATTTACATATAATAAAATATGATTCATATTAATTTTTATGTATAAAAAATACTTAAAATCATATAATCTGGAATATATTATAATATTTTTTCAGAAATCTGGAAAACTACATCGTAATGAAATTATGAAGGCGTCATAATGCCTACTGAAAGCACTTCACTGTTGGAACAATTTATGCAATCACCACCATTACCGTCTGCATCTGGATCTTCGGAACCACATACTGCGGCCAGTCGTGGTGGAGATAATAATGCTGTTACGGTTGTACCGTACGAAGCGCAATTAGCATATCAACATCATTTAGCCACAGGTCTTATATCAAGTAATGTTCAATCAGCTCATCATCATCGCGAAATTTCTGCATTTGTTCCGGTAATGCCTTCAAGAAATCCAATGCGTGGACAAGGTGCTGCACTATATAGTAGCATGCTGGACTCAACAGCAGCTAGCTGTGAGGGAAAAGATAGTAAACGAGGCTCAAATTTTGAAATAATTGCAATGATGGCTGATAAAAGAAAGGAATTGGCATTAAGAGAAGCTGCTGCTGCTTTATTAATGCCACGTCCAACACAACCACCTCCACCAGGTGTTCCGTCTACTGTTATGTATCCTCCACCGTATCTTAGCGGCCCTGGCCCATCACCTACAGCTGCTGGCTCATTTGCTTTTCCATCACCAGCTGCTGCTGCTCTATTTCCGCCTGGTATACCACCTAATATGCATGCTGGACTTGATCGGCGCTTACTACGTGCTCCAGGCCGTGCATCGCGCCCTAAAAAACAATTCATATGTAAATTTTGCAATCGTCAGTTCACTAAGTCGTATAATTTACTTATACATGAGCGAACGCATACCGACGAAAGACCCTATGCTTGTGATATTTGCAATAAAGCTTTTCGACGACAAGATCATCTACGTGATCATAGGTAAGTTGTAAAATATGAGTATTATATAACTGATTACTGATTAGTATTAAATGCATCAAAATAATTCCATGTCTTTTAATAATCACTTTATTAATTTTCTGCTTCACATTAGGTATATACATTCAAAGGAGAAACCTTTTAAGTGCACGGAATGCGGAAAAGGATTCTGTCAATCTCGTACATTAGCAGTGCATAAAATACTCCACATGGAAGAATCACCACATAAATGTCCAGTTTGCAGTCGCAGCTTTAATCAACGTTCTAATTTGAAAACTCATTTGCTGACGCACACCGATCATAAACCATATGAGTGCTCATCATGCGGGAAGGTTTTTCGTCGAAATTGTGATCTGCGTAGGCATGCCCTTACACATTCTGTTGGTGAAGTTGATGGTCCTTCAGAATTTGTTGACGTAGGCGAAGAAGACGATAGCCGTAACATAAGTGGTGACGAAGAAGACTCATTACTTGAGGTTGATTCTCCAAGGCAATCACCAGTACAACGTGTACTTAATGTTTCATCCTCCTTAAATAATTTAACTACAGAAAATAGCCTTAACGAAAATGAGAAGTGTGCAGCAAATGAAAAACGCACGGCAATGAAACGTAAGGCACACTTTGAAGGTGTTGAAGACTCCGATGATTCTGATGATGAACTGATTAATGACGACAATATTGTTGAAGCAGAGGACTTAATCGAAGATGAAGAAGAAACTGAATTGTGCGTTGATACTGCTCAAGAAGAATTATTCATTAAGAAACCTCAAAAACAAGGTGTTACACACTGTCATCATGAGGGTGGTGAAACATATACAATGCGGCCTAATTTAGAACGTGACCAACGTAGTCATGAACATGAAATGGTATTAAGTAATGGTGGTAGTCAGATAACAAATGCAATTGCTTCAGCTTTTATGAATTCTAGCCCTAGTAGTCGCTATAGTGCTATGCGGGCATTTCAAACAACAGATGAAAATTTAGTTATCCCACCAAGAAATTCAGGCTCTAATCCATATATACCGGTGCTACACGTACGAAGAGACCTTCACTCTAAGCATCTTCTATTCCCAAGTACAGATATAAAATCAAAAACGTTATCACCTCCACAGCATCAACAACTGCAGTCATCTTTTTTAAATACTGCAAAAACATCGATGCCCACTCAACCGCTGCATTCACCTCTAGATGTAATGCCCAGCTTTCTGGGCTCAATACCACTCCGAAAACGTTCATCGGGCATAATAGACCTAGAACACGTACAAAATATTAATCAAAAGTCCTACAGCGACAATATAAGTGTTGTAGCACTGAATATGGCGCGACACACACATGCACAATCCACAATAAAACAAATTCAGGGACAGACTCAACATTTCAATATGTTAGTGACCTCAAAGGGATCAAGGGAATTATTTTCAAATCATGAAACCTTAGATAGCATTCCTAGCAAAACTGCTATGACAATCAATACTGGAGCTTCTGTATCAACATTGTCCTCATCGTCATCATCACTATCTTCAACTCCATCGCCTTCATTAACTTTTGCAGGTAGAGATAGATCTGTCGCAACGAAAAGTAGAAAAGAAACCGAAGAAAGTGAAACAAGAGAAACAACTGATGTGAAACCAACAGCAATACCTCTTTTATCCAATTCCAATTCATTAACCAATACTCAGAAAATGTCAACATCTAAAAACGACACAAATTCAGCAACACCTTCATCACAACAAAATCAACCGGCTCGACGTACTGGCTTTAGTATTGAAGACATTATGAGACGCTGATATTCATTAAAGCTTAGCTTTACTAAATGTTGAATTACTTGCATATTAAAAGCTAACATTTTTTTAAAACGCCTTTTTCCACTCAGTCGTGGAATACTCGTATAGCCTCAACAATTCATATAGATATCACTGGTATGTTATATTAACTGCCAAGAGTATAATGAACATTTTATAATACAAATACATGACTACTTTGTAAGTTGATATGTACTAAGTACTATTACTTACTAAACATAATACATATACACATATTACAGTTAGTTAACAATTTTGTCTATAATTCAGTCTGCATGTGCGTATCTACTTAATTGATTTTTACTGCTGGTAAAGAAACTATAATCAGAGAGTCAGCAAAAATCTTTTATGTTTAGCTATCCATAATTGATTATCAAAATTCTGACCGATTACACATACTAAGGAAATCTACATAAAAAGAATATCAATTGTGTGTAGCAGCTTTATGTCTGAGACCCAGTTAAGCAATACCTTCATTTCATAGATTTCTCGAGCGCTCTAAGCCCAAAATGCGGCAATTTAGTTTTATATTGATCACACACACATATGCATCCAGCACTTGCCGTACAACTACATATATAGTTAATTATTATAAGTTATATATATAAGTACAATATATATTTTAAGTTATATAAAATGCAATGTTACTTAAATGCATCTTAGATATAATACCTCCAAACTTTACTTTGTAATGCCTCTCTTGTTAATATGCATACTCTTACTGTGCTACTATTATATATTATTAGTATATTCTTATTTAAGTTCATAGCCCTAAGTTGTAGTAATATCATTGTATTTATACAATAACTTAACGTGCTTTGCACTTCATAAAAAACTAAAAATATAAAGATCTTAGGAAACGCCTAGTAAACTATTTAAGAAATTTATAAGTATTACAAATCAAATGATTTGATTAAGGCAAACTATATATCAACATAAATATTCATCGATATTTAAGTATAATTAAATATATTTATATATGTATGTATGTTATAAAATATTTTAGATTAAGACCTTCCCTAGGTTTCAATACATTCATGCAATTTAAGTTTTTAAGTTTCTAAATGTCTTCCAATTTTATAGTATGCAAAGACCAAGAATAAAAATGAAAAATGAAGTATTTCTCTGAACATATTCGGAAGATTTCAATGTTTCAATGCTTTTATTGATTGGTAATATTCCTAACTTTAGAGAAAAATTCTTCGACAGATCTATGGTTCAGTATCGAATAAAGTGAAATGATGAAGTGTATAAATTATACCGCGACATTGAAGTATATAAACTATACCGTAACATTGAAGTATATAAACTGTATCACGACGTTAAAGCATATAAATTATACCGCTATATTGAAGTGTATAAACTATACTGCGACATTGAAGTATATAATCGCATTTATTCAGTGGATTGAACGGCTCGATGATACCAGCTGACGACAATCTTAAAGTGGTAGTCCTCAAACAATGTGGAATCACGCAAAACTGAATAGATCCGTTCAAAAAATACATAAGGGACAGAGCTCGGAAGCTATATGCGAAAACCGACAGGCTGCCCTACTTAGCACTATCTAATCTCAGAGTAATCACTAATCGCACGGGGCGGTACGCAGATCTTAGATCAATCATTGAATAATCACGAAGATTATGAGGAATACTCAAATTAGTCAGTGAGATGGGTAGGACTCTGCAGAAACCCCTCAGCCATCATAGAGTAAAAGTGCCCAGATGAACTAACTCGGAAAAGGCTCAACATAAGATAGTTATTATAGGAAAAAATAAAAAAAAACCTTCTCATTTACATCTATTAGACCAATTGATTTTTAATAATAAACCTCAGAAAGTTCTGTTAAATTACCGGTAACTATTTTTGTCTTTTGTTTTACATAAAACTGTTCCCAGCATTTATTATATTTTCTCTGCGCATCTAAAATCTTTAAAGGGTAGTCCTAAACTGATTGGAAATCACACAAAGTTATATATTTGTGAAAATATTTAGAAAAAAAATATGTAAAATCTTCACACTTTCACCTTTTAGACCAGTCGATTTCAATAATAAACTTAAGTTACTTAGCTGTAACTATTTTTCTCAATTGCTGTTAAGAACAATAAAACACTTCCCAGATCTATTTGCAGATCACTACATAATACGTGTTCTACATTTTCATTTGAAACCTGGTTAGAACTGTTCCTACAGAAGTCAGTACTAGGGACGTTTAAACTTAAACAAGTCTTGTTCCTTTCTTTCTGACACAAAAGTGATCGCAAAGTAATCACTTATCTTCCTATCGACCCTACGTAACAAGACGTAAGTAGATTGACATTACTCTTTGTTGAACATATGTCACTTAGTGTTTGTGATTAATTTGATGATACAAATGAATGAAAGAACCTTGGTGTTTTCGATTAATGACTTGAATATAGTGGCATAGATAGACAAAAAACAGAAGACAGAACTTGTCTCAAAACGAAAAACTATCAAAATCAGTATTTAGTAACCCAACATGAGAGCAAAGTTTTTTGATATGTTTTTAAAGTTATTTTGGATACTATATCAATCACATATATTTAGAAAGTCTACAAAAAAATGTAAATAAGAAACCAATTTACAGTCAATCACGGTAGACACCAAACGTCCAACAAATTTATACAAAAATATTTTTATAATTTAATTAAATAATGGATTATTTTTTTATTTATAGTTACATGCCCCTATATAATATTATCAGTATTCTTAGAGGTGTATAGCAAATAAAAAACTATGTCAGCCTAATAGAAAATATGCGTTATATGTCAGTGATTATAACTATGGACCAACTACATTACTACTATAAATACGGAAAATAAAATTTTATCTATTTAAATTTTGAATAAAATAATTAAATTTGACCATTACATATTGTGGCTAAATATTTAAATCAAATATTTCGAAAAAATCTATGAAAGTAATAAATTTGATTCTACCTTAAAATAAATATCAAATTGATAGTATAATAAAATATTTATTTATGAATTTTTATTTTTGATGGGGACTATGAAATGTGAAATGTGTGAATACAAATCTAAAAACTTTCATCAGTAAACTTCATAACTTTTAAAAACCTCTACCAGGGGTAAAATTTGTCACGCCTTTTGCTTAATATTGCTCTGGGTCATATAATCAGAAAATCAAAAGTTAACATCTAAGGTAGGAAAACATACGGTTGGTATACAAACCATTGCCACTTTTGTGTAAAAATGAAGGGAAGCATTTTTTCTGTGTCAAAGAAAACGATATAGCTATGAGTTTAAATATATACATATGTACAGAAAAATTAAGAATGCGTGTCAATTATATCCCAATAAGAATGAATGGGATAATTTCCAAAAATCAAGAATTCTGGTACCTTGATGTTAACATTAACACTAGAGAACCACATTACCTACAAAATAGGGTTTAGAATTTCTTCTGAAAACAGTCGAAACCAAAAACTAAGTTTTAGATCGACATACAAAAAATACTCAGTAGAGTTTATAGATTTTTTCAAAATAAAAACATATGTTAAAGATATATAGATATAGTCTTAAGATAAACAGAGTGTGAAAGACCTTTAAAACAAAATTTTTTATTAAAGTTCTACATAATAGAGAATAAAACGTTATTATACATATATTGTATCTTGCACAATAGATCTCTAACATAATAATAATAATATACTGCAATTTAAAATTGGTTTTTTCTCCAATAATATTCCTTCCGATTAGGTCCATAAAGAAAGAATGTGCATATATTCGTAATGGGTTTCCTAGATTTCGAAGGTACACAAAATGAATATTTTATTAACTTTTGTATCAGCCGGATGTTTTCTTTTTTTTTTATAACAGAAGAAAGCGCTCCTTGGATTTCTCAAGAGTACAAAAAATCTTTCTAATAAATGCATGAGTTTCATTTAAAACAATTTTGTTTACGATACAATGGCAGACAGTTTCAATTCCGGGACTGAGTTTCCGTCTGTCTCTCCCGTCCGACGGGCAGATCTCAACGACAGTAATTCTTTCGTATTATGGCATTACACATAAGAAGTACAATATTATTATTTGGAGTCATTAATAATATTATTTTTTATTTTGGTTTTATAATTTTAATTATAATTTATTATATATAACAAAGTAATTACTCCACCTTTATATATAAACAAATCTTCTTTCAATTATATTATAATATTATAAAAAAAATATAGTCGATTTTTAGGGTTTTGATAGTATTTGTCAAACAAACGGCTTAATTAGGATTTTGTTAACATATACGTAATTAAGTTAGATATTGAAAATGGTGTCATTACCTTCCACTAGTAAAATTGAAAATACTTTCATGTTAGATCGAAATACCGTTTTAACAAGCGTGTCTAGTATTATAGATCATTAAGGTCATTATTTATTAATAATAATATAATGTAACAAATGTAAAATTCAAAGTATGACAACGATAGATTTCGCAAAGAGGTTATGTACTAAAAACAAAAGATATATATATATAGAACACATGTTCATATCCTATATTGAGCAATACAATTAAATTCAAAAACAAAGTTACCTAATAATGGTTTAAATTGTATTAAATGTATTGAATTGATACACATTTTTTTATCTTAAGCAAAACCACTACTAACTGTCAGAATCTTTTCAAATACATTGTCTTGGTAAAACAAACCCTTTCGGTTTACTCGTGAATAATCTGTCATAGAGACACAGATTTCCTACGTCTCTTGAAGATTTCCTGTTCTTACGAAAAAAAATACTTCCAATAAAATTATATAGTTATTAATTAATTTAGTATTGTTAAATTAACTAATTGTTTTAAGCAATGTTTATATAAAAAATAATTTCTTTATTCGGGTCTTCTAAATTCTCGATCTGCAAGTGTTTAATTTGTCACTAAGTAACAAGAAGCATATATACATATAAATAATATAAAATAAAGTATAAATAAAAAATTAAGTAAATTTTTATTTCATTTTATTTCTTTTAATAAAATATAAAAAAAATTATTAAATTCGACATATTTAAATTTAAATATTTAAATACGATGTGCTTCTTAACAAAAAGTTAAAAAATTTTTGAGGGAAGTAGTCGGGATCAGAGAAAACTCTTCACATAAAAACATGAATTCCAGAAATCTCTGATATCTCAATAATTGCGTATCTTTGAAATATGCTTTAGTTCTGTTCTTCATATGTATACTAGGTATAACATAATAAGTATATATATTAGAATATGTACCTAATTTACTTGAATAGGGGCAGAAGTTAGTTTAACTCAAAAATGATTTTTTTTAAATTATTATCATTTTTGTGGAAAACATTTTTCTTAAAATTTTTATAAAGAGATTTTCGAAAAGTAATGAACTACAACAACAAAAATTCTTTTTTTATATTATTTGAATTAATTGAATTTTTGGCTGACCATACATCTGTTTCGAGTATTGCATAATATCCATCATCAATAGTCTTGGAAATAATTCTTGCATATAATAATTATATTCGTAAATAACTTTTTTTTTTTTATTTGAGACTGCAAATACCAGGATTGGAACACGGGCCCTACCAAATTTGAAGCTCAGAGTCAGCTCACCTCAACCAACTGACCCAAAACCGTACTAGACTTTCATGTTCGCACATTTTTCTGAAGTTTTGTTAATGTTTTATTAACAAATTCACTTGCTGTGTTTATATTAGAACGAAATCATAAACCAGTTGTAGAATAATTGAATTAATTAATTACATTTTTTGTTTTTAATTGTTAAATTTCAATACTCTTCTGTTTGTAGAGGCATTATTTGTTCCATGATTTATATATTCCTTCTTATGTTTAGAACCTAATCCAGGAACGTAATACTTAAAAACTCGTGCTAATGTTGCTCTACGAACGAAATTGTTTCTAACATTATAAAATATTAAAATACAAAATAAAGTTCTACATAGTAATGTGGACATTATAGATATGTAATATATTTATATATTATATATAAATATATATAATATAATAATTAAGTTATTATTAAAATTAACCTAGCGAAATACATGTTTTTTTTAAATTAATACAATTTTTCAAAATTTATATAGAAATAAGGACATTTTTATTATATAAATTTTTTTTAAAATAGTTTAATTAAAAGAAGATATTTTTTATATTAGAAATATTTTTAGTATATAACAACATGTTTATATTATTAAAATTAACAAGTCGGATATAAATTATTTTTAAAATTGCAATTTAATGAAATATAAATTTTTTTATAATATTTTTAATGAAATAAGGATAAGGATATTTTTAATTAATAATATAAAGAAATAAGGATATTTATAATTAATAATATATTTCGAAAATAGTATTATTAAAAGAGTTTATATTCAATTAGTTTTTATATTTGTTACTGGACTTAGGTCATTTATTTAACACATAAATTTATAAAATTTTTTTTCAACAAAATAAAATATTGCACTTTTTAAACTGTGTTAAATATTTAGTTATAACTAGTTATAAATTTACGTGTTAAATAAACGATCTAAGCCCAGCAACAAATATAAAAACTAATTGAATATTGGTCGTAATAACAATTTATTAACTATTAAAAGAGTATATTTTTTATATTAAAATTTTTTTTATATATAATAATATGATTAAACATGTAGAGTTTTACTCTAATTACGTATACGTTAACGAAATCCTGTGTGAGCCGTTGTGTGTTTTTCTAATATCGATCCTGCTGCAGTACAGAACAGTACAGAAATATTTTTGTTTTAAAATAGATGTTATCTATCATCTCGGCGAAATCACGACTTTGTCACTGTGTACGTATCATACACATGCATTTCATTTCATGACTTAAATATGCCTAAAGTACTTGATGTAGCGCGAAAGTTAGTGGAAATTAAAGAAATCTAAGAAATTCACTACAGTTGGTCATAATTTTATTCACAATGCCTGCTTCTATTTGACATTTGTGCAAAAAGTAGCTTTACACAGCTTTGAATAACAAATTCAAACAAACAAAATAAAACAAAGAAGATAGACAATGAAAAAGAACAAGAAAATATGGCTACTAACCGTAGTCTGATCGTTTACAGGTATTTTTGTTCGGATGTTTGCTCGTTTGCTCGCTTACTCCCAACGAAACAACACGAAACAAAGCTAGCTTCAATTTCGAGCTCTTGACGGAAAACTGCTTTTGTGTTGTACTCAAGAGTCGACGGGTGTAGTCGCTCAGTTATGTTGGAAACGATCGGGAGTAGAGCTTATGCGGTAAAGGTTGTTGATGTGCTTTGGTAGTTCATTACAAAGTTTCTCGAGTGCGTCGTCGTTCTAGCTAAAAACGTATGTTAACTTAAAACGTATTGGCCGCGCCTATAAAAGACAATATAGAATATTCTTTTTATTAAAAAATGTATAAAAATTTAGTTTTAATAAGAAATTAAATTAATTTTTAAACTTATTAATTTTAAAATAGTCTCAATATTAAGTAGTAATAAAATAAAAATCACAAAATAAAATAATGGGATTAAAACTATATTGCATTAAGTGTAAATATGTTAATATTTTCTTTTCAACGTTAAGCTTGCATTTGTGCTTGTGTTGGTACCAAAATAAGCCAAGTATTACCAAACTGACTAATAAGTTCAACCACAATAACAGCAACAACAACAACAACAATTATAAGCCAAATGAAAGCATAAAAAAGACAAAACAAATTTTAGTCGTTACTCTTCAAACTTTTTAAAAGAAAAAAAACCAAAAAAAAACCAAAAAAAAAACAACAACAACAACAAAATGCATGCGTTTCGAGATTAAATTAATTAAATCAAGCTTAATTTTATTAGAACTAGCGGAATTTAATCATTTAATTGCAAATAATAATAAATTTGATCATGAATATGGGTTTGCTTGTGTGTGTGTGTGTGTGTATGTGAATTATGAGTAATTAATTAATTAATTAATTAATTAATAAAAGAACGAACCGTGCTAGAAATGAATGCACATTTTTCTCTTAAGATTAATATTTATTTGTATGTGTAAATATGTATGAGTTATGCATTTTATGGCCAATAACCTTCAAACGCAATGAATGTAACTGCAATTGAAAATCACTAAATTAAGCACGACATATCGTACGTCTTCTACAGGTTTCGTTGCGTATAACCACTAAATCTTAGATCCAAATCGGGGTGCATTTAGTGTTTATCTTCAAGCGTAAATTGTAAATAATTAAACATTTGCCATTCTCCTCACAAAAATTCAGAAATAATGGATAGAAATTATATTTGTGATCGTTAGATTAAGCACTTAACGTTTACCCCACTCGGCTATTGCCATCATCTTGACAATAAGCTATCACCTCAAAAGATCTTATCTTTTGTGCAAAAATATACTCAATATCAATGTGAACTATTTTAAGATTAACAATAAAAATTTTATATCCTAGAACAAGAAATCTATTACCAATAGAAAAGGATATAATAGTACGAAAATTTCTTTTTAACAAGTAAATTTTTGGAGAACCATACAGCTTTTTCGGATAAAGCGAAATATTCGTCATCAATCAATTGTACGTACAGATAATTTAACCAACGGATTTTTTCGTCAGACTTGGCGAGGTTGTTTTTGACCTCGTCGTCTAGCCCTGCCATCCAGCTCGATCATTGGGTTGATATCGCTAGTCAGCAGTACCGTGTGCCTTCATATGACTGATCACCTGGTGCTTCTATCAAAGATGCGGATGTCTTCTATTATGTTTTCTAGCCAGAGCACTTCTTTCCACGTATGGTACATAACAAGATCAAGCCAGCGAAATCACTTAACAATGTCAATGTCGCGGCATAATAGCATAGTTCATCGTGCCATCTAATTCGATAGTCGTTACCAACGCATTAGGTACCATAGATCTTCCGAAGATTTTTTTTCTCGAATGCTCCTAACACTTACTCATCACTATTGGTAATTGTCCAAGCATCTATTCCATACAGCAGGGCAGGAAAGATAAGAGATTTGTAGAGAGTAATTTTGGTTTGTCGAGTGACGGGTTTCATTTCTCAATTGCCTACTTAGTCTGAAGTACCATCTGTTTGCAACAAAGATGTTATAATGCATACATACTTAAAATTCTTTTTTCTATGTATAAAAACATAACATAATTCGTTGATAAAACGAAATAGTTATCTACATGTTGTTATAAAATAATTGCAAATTATATTTTTGTAAGTTTATCATTGATTAGCAACATAACTATTCCTGTTAAATTTATATCAACAAAATAGTATATTCATTTAGTAATGAGAACATTTTTTATCACTTTGGTAAATGATGTTAACAATCTTCTTGTACAAAAGTTTCCATCAAATATTTTCGAATCAAATATTTAAATTTGATTACATTACCAACAACTAAACCAAACGATGAAAACTTATGACACAGTCTGGAATGATTGTAAACTTATCAGTCCACAACTAAAATGCTTAAAGTTCAGTTAAGGTCTACATATTTTTGCACTACAAAGTACTTTATACGAATCGGAGTCTAAATCCCTCTCAAAAAAAGGTGCTATCACTACAAAGTACCGTACTGGAACTCGATTACAAATACTATTTGAACTGAACTGAATATAAAGTCTTTATTTATTTGATAATATCAAAGTATAAATTTATTTAACTCTCTTTGCACGTCTATCCAGAGTGGAAATACGTCATAGTTTAAAATGTACAGAACCGTCAACCTGTCTCCGATCACATATTTCACTGAATAATTATTATCGTGAAATAGGCAGCTTAAGTTCCATAAATACCGTATGGAAAAGGTTTACTAAGTGTTTTTCGATATTAGTAATGCAAAAAAGAAGATATCGAAGATCATGTTACTGATAAATTCAGGCTCGATTGTGATTTTAAGTAATTTTTATTTTATTTTTTTTAAATATTTTTTAATGTGTTATACATATTATCTTATCATTATTATTTCTTCTTTGGTACGTAATGATTGCAAACAATTTTGTGGTCGATTTAGATTTGGATGTAACTAGCCTATAAACTGATTTGAATTAATCAAATAACATTTTACAGAAAATCCCTTAGTGAATCCAAAAAGATCAAATAGACAAGCAGATAAATTTGTTGACTTTATCATGTAGCATCTAGAAAAATAATTATAGGAAATGAGCTTTAATTTATAAATATATGGATTCTTCAATATATTATAATAGAAAATGATGTATATAATGTATAATGTATATTAGTAAAAGAACATAGCCTAAAATGTTAGTTTTTTGCACAGCTCGTATAAAAAAAAATGTTCATGATTTATCAACAATCTGGCAACATACACAGTACAATTTGTTTTCTTATGTTTTGTGTTGGAAAAATGAGGACAAGTGTTTTCAAACGGTAGTTTTCCATAAGTCGATGACTTCAGAAAAGCATGAAAAGTGCACTTACGATTACACACCTCGCTGCCGTTCACAGTTAAAATGCAGCTAAGATAGGGTTTCAAAATGAATATGCGAATGTTTTTCACAAAATCTATTTCTATAAAATTAGTTTAATTTTTTAAATATTATTGATATAAGCATTAACATATTATTTTAAAATATTATATCTAGCACATCTTTTCATTTTTATGCAAAAAACTAAGTGAAAAAAAAACATGTCCTTCTTGTCTATTATTATACTATCTACTATTATTATTATTATATAGGAGACAAAGATATAAAGCGATAGTACTTTTAATAAAAAAAACTGAAGACAACAACTTTTAAATAGACAAACAATGACATGTATAGGAACAACATATACACAAATAGGTAGATAGATATATATCGCTGAATTAATAAATCATCTTTTAAAAGACTAAACATTAATGATTGGTAACATATCCGACATATTTTTTTGTTGTGTTACAAAGTTTTTAATAAACTTAATATTCTTTAATTAGAACTGAATTTAAAAATAAAGATTTATAAGTTCCGTTTTCGTTTTAAATTTATTTCAGTTTAATTTAATTTTCATTTAAATAAAGAAGCAATAAAAGTTATAAATATAAATATAGACAAAATGGTCTTATTTCTTATGACAGTCGTCTTAACTTTGCTAAAAAGAAGACTAATGAATTAAAAAAAAAACGATTGATAAAAATGAGTCCAAAAATGTGGTCTAGAGATTTAGTTTTCTTGTCGCAAAAACTGCACATAGGTTTTGATGCAATGTTGTTCAAATGTCAAATGTAAGTCTACAGCATGTAATCAATAGTCCGGCCAATGTTTCTAATCTGTTCTTGAACAAAGTAAACCAGAATTGAATTCTTTCTCTATTATCCTTGCCCAATAGCAATTTAAATTATCATAAATCACTTAAACTCGCAGTAATTTTTGGATCATTTTTTCCCATAGTCACTCGCTTATACTGCAATATTGTTCAGGCACTATAACTTGTATGGAGACCACTTTACTGGTGATCTTGTTAATTTATTTATTCCATACTAATTTGAAGTAAACTTTGTTGCAGCTTAGTGCTCAAATGATAACTTAACTTTCCAACTGTAAGAGTATGTTCCATATCTGCTGTACTGATTAAATTACTTTCGGTTGTGTGTATTTCTGCTGGGAAAATGCTTAGTTACGGGTTTTATGTATTTGATTCTTGACTCAAATACTCCCGTTCCAGTGCTATTTTCGATGTTATATCTATTACTATGTCATATGATTATAGCAAAATTGATTTATTCGGCCATATTTTATTTTATTATTATAAAAACAAAAATCAATATCATAAATTAATTATATTAAGAATAAAAAATAATAAAATTAATTGATCTTACTCATAAGTATAATGTTAGTGACTCAGGCAAATATATAATAAAATTAATTAAAAATATAATAATTAGCATGTCTCCAAAAATAATTCTCTAAAAGAATCTATGCATTTATTCAAACTTATCGAATATTCTTAATAGCTTAATATAGCTTAAAAGCAGCTAGCAGATTCTAGAAAGCAGATAGCTTCAATGCAGAAACTATACTTTCTTAATTTAAATATTGATCTCTAGCGGATTGGCGCGCGTTCTCTTCTTTCCAGCAAATCAGCTGATTAAGTGCATAAATAATTTAACTTAAAGTTGTCGTCAGAGTCATTGATGTCCGCTTACAAAGAAGCTTACTCTGAGTCACCACTATGGGCTTTCATTTGTTCTTATTGTTTTTTTTTTTTGTTTTTGTTTTGTGCTCTTCAATTTTTGTAATGGCTATAAACTATAAATGGAGGAAATATCTCTCAGCGCTTTTAACCTTTTTTTTTTCTCTGCATGCAAGTAATACGTATATGTGAGTGTGTGTGTGTCTGTGTGTGTGCGTACAAGTTTGTCATAAATGCTTTTACACAGCAGAACAATTACTTTTTTCATAATACACAGTTTTGTTGTATTTGCTTTTAATATTTTAGTTTGGTAAGTTTTGTTAGTACAACTTGTTGTTGTCGTTGTCGTTCTTGCTGTTACTGTTTTGTTTGCTGTACTGTTGCCGTTGCCGTTGCTGCTGTTGTTGTTGTTCTCTTCATTCTTATTGTTATTATTGTTGTTGTTGTTTTTGTTGTTGTTTTTGTTATGTGGTTAAACTTTGAGTTTTCTGTTTTCCGTTAGTTGATTGTAACGGGTCTTTGCGTATGGTTGCATTTTGAAAAATCAAAAAATTCCAGTTTTTTGAAAAGAAAGAAAATCACGAAGAAAACATAGACGAAACGAAAATAATTTGAAAAAATTTTGGTAAAATTACAGATTTGTGTATGTAAACAGTGTATGCATGCCTACCGCGTAACGTGTGTGCATTTACATATGTAGACATCAATATATGCACTTATGTATGTAATATATTTATAATAAAAAAAAAAATATAAATATAAATATAAATAAATATATACGTATAAAAAAATAATAATAACTGCAGTACGTTTAACATGCATGATGATGATGAAGGAAACTCTGTTTTCGTGAAAAAATGTGCTTTAACTATTCAACATTCTTTTGTCAGACAATTAAACAATTATTATTCGAACAAACTCGAACTGAAAGAGTGAAAAAAACCGCTTGCACAGACACACACACTCGTATGTGATGAATAATGAAAATCAAATAAAAACGGAAATTCAAATTCTATCCAAAGGACCAAAGGACTTCATTAACATTGAGTTTACGATTGGAAATTATATGAAAATGGATACTGTTTCCAATGTCGCTTTGACGCAATCGACAAAATCGACGAAATCAACGAAAGGAAAAAATAAACATAGAAAATTTAGAAGTTTAACACAACGAAAATGTATAGTTTTAGTTTTTTTATATGCCAATCTGTTTGCATTGGCAAGCGAAATCCTTGCGAACGAACAGAATAGGGACACCAATGAAATCGAGTTCACAAATTTAGATGGCGCCACACAACTGCTGCAAGCGCCAGTGTTAGACGAAACTACGTCATCGACGCCTTCGCTTATGTCATACACAGAACTGAAAGGTGGTGAAATCATCACTAACAGGATACTCCGCTACAGCGAAAGTCCTTACACTGTACGTGAAAATATTATAGTGAATCGTGGTGCTTCGCTCACCATTGAACCGGGCGTTTCCATTGAATTTGCGCCAACAGTCGGTATAACCGTTAATGGAATTTTACACGCTGTGGTAAGTGCAAATAATTTTATTTCAAAAGAATATGCAAAGAATACCTATGCATTATTTATTTTATGTATGTACACAAAAAATAGTTATACATATATATTGAACTCTTACTCATTCAAAATTGCCTAAGTAGAACCCTCAACCGAACAATTACGCACCTGTTACATACAATACGCTTATCGGACTTGACAAGCGATAAGCTGAGCAGGGCTGATAAATATATTCTTATCAGAACATTCATCCAAAAACTTATATTTACATTTATCAATACACTGGCATGCGAATATGAATGTAAATATTTTGCCATATAGAAAGCGACAGGTGCCAGTGTTTTTTCCCCTTCGCACACACATGTATGTGCTATGAACATCTTATATTAAATTTGTCGAGTAGTTCGTAACGCACTGAAATAAACATCGGAAACCTTAAAAAAATATACATATTCTCAATTAGTCAGACAACACGAATCTATTACTTTATTTTCCCGATAATTGCAATGCAGACGGCTCTTTCAGTTTTAGTCAATGGAATCCATAGAGAGTGTGCATATTCTTGAAAAGCACTATAAGATATAGTAAATTCGAGCAGTTATCTATGCTATGATGTCCTCGACAGTATTTTGACATTTTGAAAGTTATTCGATATGCGAACTGTCTTCGAATCAGTTAAGATGGGCAAGTAATGCAAAAGATCAATCATGGTCGCAGTGTTCCACTCCCCAAAAGTCAATATACCGGTAAATTTCTATTCTATTGCAACAGTTGACATTTTGGAAGTCATTCGAAATGCGGACTGTCTTCGAATCAGTTAAGTTCCGAAAGTACGAGAAAGATCAATCATGGTCGCAGTACCTTAAAGCAAAATAGTCTCAGTTTTTAAGATTGAAGTATAAAATTTTGCATACTAGTTTTTTAGAAGTAGGTCCTACAAAATATTCTTGAATATTAAAATAAATCAATAAATAAAAAAAATTTCTACATTTATCTGTGTTAGGATATCCACAACAGCTTATATTTGATTCGAAAAGCGAAGTGTCTATTGTACAGTTAGGGTCGGTAAGTAACACAAATATCAACGAATGTCAGTACCCCATTAATTTTCTTTTCTATTTCATCTATGTACCTAAACGCAAAATATACTCAGTTTTTGAGATTATTTAATGAAATTCTTCAGAAATAACTTTAATCCTACAGAATGTATATATTCTTATATAGTAGAAAATTTTGGCCTTCATTAAAAATGCGGAGTATCTTCTGTTCAAATAAGCTCGGTAACATAAAATAAATTTAATTCTTTTAAATTTAATTCTATCAGATCAGTTTATCAGTTTATTAGATTACTTAATTTATATGTACATATTTCAATGGGATAATTAATGAATTCTTAAAATAATACCCAACTTTATAAATTATTTTTAGAAATTTTTAGAAATACATTTTATTAGCACCAATATTGTGACTATAATTATAGTCATTTATTCGAACATAGTTCAACAAGACAAATGCGTCAATTTAACTACTTTAATTCAACGTAAACAACTCTCCCAGTTTTTGAAATCAATGAATGAAATTTTACATATAGACATTTTATATATTCGTCTATCTCCATATTAATTTCAATTGAAATCAGTCCCTCACTTTGAGATAAACGAAAATTTGCTTACACCTGTCCAAAATATTGTCTCAGTTTTCTGAATTGATCAGTTTAGTATTCCATACAAATTTATTGAGAACATATCATGAACATAACATCGAGGAGCTTGGTTAGTATATATATATATGTATATTTGATCTATATCTGGTGCACAATAGAGCAAGCTGATCGTAGTACATAAAGACTTTAGCCTAACCCATATACCATTACCATTGCCATTAATCTATGTCTGCCTTTCTGTGTTGAATCCAGATGAACATACTCTCAGTATTTTAAATTATTGCATTAAAATTATCTTTTAAACTTTTTGAGAACAAACCTTAAATCAAAACTTAAAGTTTCTTGAATGCGAATATATATATATTATTGATCAAACCGTCAAATTCGACACTTTATTTATCTATTTGTTTCAA